>NW_022681471.1:66361039-66668980 GCF_009764315.1 Trachypithecus francoisi | reverse complement strand
CGGCACTCCCTAGCGAGATGACCCCAGTACCTCAGTTGAAAACGCAGAAATCACCGGTCTTCTGTGTCGCTCGCGCTGGGAGTTGGAGACTGGAGCTGCTCCTATTCGGCCATCTTGCTCCGCCCCATGTGCCACATTTTCTTAATCCAGTCTGTCACAGATGGACATTTGGGTTGATTCCAAGTCTTTGCTATTGTGAATAGTGCCGCAATAAACATACGTGTGCATGTGTCTTTGTAGTAGAATAATTTATAATCCTTTGGGTATATAGCCAGTAGTGGGATGGCTGGGTCATATGGAACATAGTTCTAGATCTTGAGGAATTGCCATATGTTTTCCATAATGGTTGAACTAGTTTACAATCCCACCAACAGTGTAAAAGTGTTCCTATTTCTCCACATCCTCTCCAACACCTGTTGTTTCCTGACTTCTTAATGATTGCCAATCTTATTGGTGTGAGATGGTATATCATTGTGGTTTTGATTTCCATTTCTCTGATGGCGAGTGATGACGAGCATTTTTTCATGTGTCTGTCGGCTGTATGAATGTCTTCTTTTGAGAAATGTCTGTTCATATCCTTTCCCCACTTTTTGATGGCGTCGTTTGTTTTTTTCTTGTATATTTGTTTAAGTTCTTTGTAGATTCTGGATATTAGCCCTTTGTGAGATGAGTAGGTTGCAAAAATTTTCTCCCATTCTGTAGGTTGCCTGTTCACTCTGATGGTAGTTTCTTTTGCTTTTTAGTTTAATTAGATCCCATTTGTCAAGTTTGGCTTTTGTTGCCATTGCTTTTGGTGTTTTAGACATGAAGTCCTTGCCCATGCCTATGTCCTGAATGGTACTACCTAGATTTTCTCCTAGGGTTTTTATGATATTAGGTCTAACATTTAAGTATCTAATCCATCTTGAATTAATCTTCGTATAAGGGGTAAGGAAAGGATGCAGTTTCAGCTTTCTACTTATGGCTAGCCAATTTTCCCAGCATCATTTATTGAACAGGGAATCCTTTCCCCATTTCTTGTTTCTCTCAGGTTTGTCAAAGATCAGATGGCTGTAGATGTGTGGTATTATTTCTGAGGACTTTGTGTCTGTTCCATTGGTCTATATCTCTGTTTGGTACCAGTACCATGCTGTTTGCGTTACTGTAGCCTTGTAGTATAGTTTGAAGTCAGGTAACGTGACACCTCCGGCTTTGTCCTTTTGACTTAGGATTGTCTTGGCAATGCGGGCTCTTTTTGGTTCCATATGAACTTTAAAGCAGTTTTTTCCAATTCTGTGAAGAAATTCATTGGTAGCTTGATGGGGATGGCGTTGAATCTATAAATAACCTTGGGCAGTATGGTCATTTTCACAATATTGATTCTTCCTATCCATGAGCATGATATGTTCTTCCTTTTGTTTGTGTCCAGTTTTATTTCACTGAGCAGTGGTTTGTAGTTCTCCTTGAATAGGTCCTTGACATCCCTGTAAGTTGGATTCCTAGGTATTTTATTCTCTTTGAAGCAATTTTGAATGGAAGTTCATTCCTGATTTGGCTCTCTGTTTGTCTGTTACTGGTGTATAAGAATGCTTGTGATTTTTGCACATTAATTTTGTATCCTGAGACTTTGCTGAAGTTGCTTATCAGCTTAAGGAGCTTTTGAGCTGAGATGATGGGGTTCTCTAAATATAAAATTATGTCATCTGCAAACAGGGGCAATTTGACTTCTTCTTTTCCTAACTGGATACCCTTGATTTCTTTCTCTTGCCTGATTGCCCTAGCCAGAACTTCCAACACTATGTTGAATAGGAGTGGTGAGAGAGGGCATCTCTGTCTTGTACCAGATTTCAAAGGGAATTTTTCCAGTTTTTGCACTTCAGTATGATATTAGCTGTGGGCATGTCATAAATAGCTCTTATGATTTTGAGGTACGTTCCATCAATACCGTATTTATTGAGCGTTTTTAGCATGAAGGGCTGTTGAATTTTGTCAAAAGCCTTTTCTGCATCTATTGAGATAATCATGTGGTTCTTGTCTTTGGTTCTGTTTATATGCTGGATTACGTTTATTGATTTGCAAATGTTGAACCAGCCTTGCATCCCAGGGATGAAGCCCACTTGATCATGATGGATAAGCTTTTTGATGTGCTGCTGAATCCGGTTTGCCAGTATTTTATTGAGAATTTTTGCATCGATGTTCATCAGGGATGTGGTCTAAAATTTTTTTTTGTGTTGTGTGTCTCTGCCAGGCTTTGGTATCAGGATGATGTTGGCCTCATAAAATGAGTTAGGGAGGATTCCCTCTTTTTCTATTGATTGGAATAGTTTCAGAAGGATGGTACCAGCTCCTCCTTGTACCTCTGGTAGAATTCAGCTGTGAATCCATCTGGTCCTGGACTTTTTTGGTGGGTAGGCTATTAATTGTTGCCTCAATTTCAGCGCTGCTATTGGTCTATTCAGGGATTCAAATTCTTCTGGTTTAGTCTTGGGAGAGTGTAAGTGTCCAGGAAATATCCATTTCTTCTAGATTTTCTAGTTGATTTGCGTAGAGGCGTTTATAGTATTCTCTGATGGTTGTTTGTATTTCTGTGGGGTCGGTGGTGATATCCCCTTATCATTTTTTATTGCATCTATTTGATTCCTCTCTCTTTTCTTCTTTATTAGTCTTGCTAGCGGTCTGTCAATTTTGTTGATTTTTCAAAAACCAACTCCTGGATTCATTGATTTTTGGAGGGTTTTTGTGTCTCTATCTCCTTCAGTTCTGCTCTGATCTTAGTTATTTCTTGCCTTCTGCTAGCTTTTGAATGTGTTTGCTCTTGCCTCTCTAGTTCTTTTAATTGTGATGTTAGAGTGTCAATTTTAGATCTTTCCTGCTTTCTCTTGTGGGCATTTAATGCTATAAATTCCCTCTACACACTGCTTTAAATGTGTCCCAGAGATTCTGGTATGTTGTATCTTTGTTCTCATTGGTTTCAAAGAACATCTTTCTTTCTGCTTTCATTTCGTTATGTACCCATTAATCATTGAGGAGCAGGTTGTTCAGTTTCCATGTAGCTGAGCAGTTTTGATTTATTTTCTTAGTCCTGAGTTCTAGTTTGATTGCACTGTGGTCTGAGAGACAGTTTGTTATAATTTCTGTTCTTGTACATTTGCTGAGGAGTGCTTTACTTCCAATTATGTGGTCAATTTTGGAATAAGTGCGATGTGGTGCTGAGAAGAATGTATATTCTGTTGATTCGGGGTGGAGAGTTCTATAGATGTCTATTAGGTCCGCTTAGTGCAGAGATGAGTTCAATTCCTGGATATCCTTGTTAACTTTCTGTCTCGTTGATCTGTCTAATGTTGACAGTGGAGTGTTGAAGTCTCCCATTATTATTGTATGGGAGTCTAAGTCTCTTTGTAAGTCTCTAAGGACTTGCTTTGTGAATCTGGGTGCTCCTGTATTGGGTGCATAGATATTTAGGAGAGTTAGCTCTTCCTGTTGAATTGATCCCTTTATCATTATGTAATGGCCTTCTTTGTCTCTTTTGATATTTGATGGTTTAAAGTCTGTCTTATCAGAGACTAGGATTGCAACCCCTGCTTTTTTTTGTTCTCCATTTGCTTGGTAGATCTTCCTCCATCCCTTTATTTTGAGCCTATGTATGTCTCTGCATGTGAGATGGGTCTCTGAATACTGCAGACTGATGGGTCTTGACTCTTTATCCAATTTGCCAGTCTGTCTTTAATTGGAGCATTTAGTTCATTTACATTTAAGGTTAATATTGTTATGTGTGAACTTGATCCTGTCATTATGATATTAACTGGTTATTTGCTCGTTAGTTGATGCAGTTTCTTCCTAGCCTCGATGGTCTTTACATTTTGGCATGTTTTTGCAATGGCTGGTACCGGTTTTTCCTTTCCATGTTAAGGGCTTCCTTCAGGGTCTCTTGTAAGGCAGGCCTGGTGGTGACAAAATCTCTAAGCATTTGCTTATCTGTAAAGGATTTTATTTCTCCTTCACTGATGAAACTTAGTTTGGCTGGATATGAAATCTGAGTTGAAAATTTTTTTCTTTAAGAACGTTGAATATTGGCCCTACTCCCTACTCTCTTCTGGGTGGAGAGTTTCTGCCGAGAGTCTGCTGTTAGTCTGATGGCTTCCCTTTGTGGGCAACCCGACCTTTCTCTCTGGCTGCCCTTAAGATTTTTCCTTCATTTCAACTTTGGTGAATCTGGCAATTATGTGTCTTGGAGTGCTCTTCTGGAGGAGTATCTTTGTGGCGTTCTTCTCTGTATTCCTGAATTTGAATGTTGGCCTGCCCTACTAGGTTGGGGAAGTTCTCCTGGATGATATCCTGAAGAGTGTTTTCCAACTTGGTTCCATTTCCCCGCACTTTCAGGCACCCCAATCAGACGTAGATTTGGTCTTTTTACATAATCCCATACTTCTTGCAGGCTTTGTCATTTCTTTTTCTTCTTTTTTTTCTTTTGGTTTCTCTTCTCGCTTCATCATTCATTTGATCCTCAATCGCTGATACTCTTCTTCCAGTTGATCGAGTCGGTTACTGAAGCTTGTGCATTTGTCACGTATTTCTCATGTCATGGTTTTCATCTCTGTCATTTCGTTTATGACCTTCTCTGCATTAATTATTCTAGCTGTCAATTCTTCCACTCTTTTTTGAATATTTTTAGTTTCTTTGCGCTGGGTATGTAATTCCTCCTTTAGCTCTGAGAAGTTTGATGGACTGAAGGCTTCTTCTCTCATCTCGTCAAAGTCATTCTCTGACCAGCTTCGATCCGTTGCTGGCAATGGGCTGCGCTCCTTTGCAGGGGGAGATGCGCTCTTATTGTTTGAATTTCCAGCTTTTCTGCCCTGCTTTTCCCCATCTTTGTGGTTTTATTTGCCTCTGGTCTTTGATGATGATGATGTACTGATCAGGTTTTGGTGTAGGTGTCCTTCCTGTTTGATAGTTTTCCTTTTGACAGTCAGGACCCTCAGCTGTAGGTCTGTTGGAGATTGCTTGAGGTCCACTCCCGACCCTGTTTGCCTGGGTATCAGCAGCAGAGGTTGCAGAAGATAGAATATTGCTGAACAGCAAGTGTACCTTTCTGATTCTTCCTTTGGAAGCTTCCTCTCCGGGGTGTAGTCCACCCTGTGAGGTGTGGGGTGTCATACTGCTCCTAGTGGGGGATGTCTCCCAGCTAGGCTACTCAGGGGTCAGGGACCCACCTGAGCAGGCAGTCTGTCCGTTCTCAGATCTCAACCTCCACGTTGGGAGATCCACGGCTCTCCCCAAAGCAGTCAGACAGAGTCGTTCGCGTGTGCACAGGCCCCCGCTGTTTCCCCTGTTGGTCTTCAGCTGTGTGCTGTCCCCCAGGTGTGGAGTCTACAGAGACAGGCAGGCTCCTTGAGCTGCTGTGAGCTCCACCCAGTTCAACTTCCCAGCGGCTTTGTTTACGTACTTAAGCCTCAGCAATGGCTGGCGCCCCTCCCCCAGCCTCACTGTTGCCTTGCGGATAGATCGCCGCAGACTACTGTGTTAGCAATGAGGGAGGCTCCGTGGGCGTGGGACCCTCCGGCCAGGTGTGGGATATTCTCCTGGTGTGCCTGTTTGCTTAAAGCGCAGTATTGGGGTGGGAGTTACCCAATTTTCCAGTGTTGTGTGTCTCAGTTCCCCTGGCTAGGAAAACGGATTCCCTTCACCCTTGCACTTCCAGGTGAGGCGATGCCTCGCCCTGCTTCAGCTCTCACTGGTCAGGCTGCAGCAGCTTACTAGCACCGATTGTCCGGCACTCCCTAGTGAGATGACCCCAGTACCTCATTTGAAAACGCAGAAATCACCGGTCTTCTGTGTCGCTCGCATTGGGAGTTGGAGACTGGAGCTCTTCCTTTTCGGCCATCTTGCTCCCACCACATTTTCTTCATCCAGTCTGTCACAGATGAACATTTGGGTTGATTCCAAGTCTTTGCTATTGTGAATAGTGCTGCAATAAACATACGTGTGCATGTGTCTTTATAGCAGCATGATTTATAATCCTTTGGGTATATACCCAGTAGTGGGATGGCTGGGTCGTATGGTACATCTAGTTGTAGATCCTTCAGGAATCGTCATACTGTTTTCCATAATGGTTGAACTAGTTTACAATCCCACCAACAGTGTAAAAGTGTTCCTATTTCTCCACATCCTCTCCAGCACCTGTTGTTTCCTGACTTTTATTTTCTTAACAGAGATTTACTTGAGTGCTGTATTTAAAGAAAAAGAAAGAAAACAATCTCTCAGGTATTGCAGATTTGCTTTGTGTTAGGGCCCTCCTTCAACACTTAACCATGCTGTTTACAATGTTACCTTATCCTTACCTGCTGCTTGTTCTGAGCCTAGAGATCAGCCAAAGGTGGAAAACGTAGGGTCTTCTTTAGCTGTATTCTGAACTGTGTCCTGCCCTTGGAATGTGTGTATCTTCTAACTTCCCAATATATGTGCATACTTTAGAATTCCCTAACTTCCCACGGAAACTCTCCCCAGCTTTTCCTTACAAGCTTTCAGCATGTCTATTGATTATCTCGACAAAGGCAAGAACTCTCTCCTTTGATAAAATTTGAGTTGGGCTTCTCTGAGTCCTCTTTCTGATTATTCCCTAACCTTAGGCTGTGTCCTTAGTCTAGTGTCTTTTTCTGCTTAGTTCACAGCAAAAATACTGCTGGATCAGTTTAGCAAAAATTCCTCATCCTTGATGTCTTATCAAATTCATTATCCCTCTTTCCCAATACCTTATCACTTTGACTTGGCTTCAGTAATAATCTTGTCAAGTCAATATGGCCAAAATCTTCTTATCTATAATGTTTCTTCTTAATAATATTCCATCAACTGATCTCCAGCCTGCTTCTTGGCTATAAATCTCCACTTGTTGTATTTGGAGTTCAGTTCAGTCTCTCTCATCTACTACAATACCTCATTTTTGTGGTCTTCTTGAATAAAATCTGCCTCTGTGTGTTCAACAGGTATCATGAATTATTTTTCTTTAACAGTGTCAACTAATGTTTTGCCAGATGTGGCAGCAGGTTGTTCATTTGGCTTACAATGCTTTTTAGAAATATTCTCTGCACAGCCACATTTCCATATTGAGAGGGTTACTATGTAGGTGACACAGAGATGAGTCCCTTGCATCAGTCTTTCAGGTAGCCCCCAGGCAGTTCAAAACAGAAAAACACGATTATTTTAGAACAAGGTTTGTTCTGCTTTCTCAGGAACCAGGAACAAGAAATTATACTGGAAATGCATATTGCTCACTCCAAGACTATAGTTTATCTGGGGAGACATTAGGGTAAGGGTAATTTAAAATGCGGTAAAGCTTTTATCCCATTTATAAGTTGTCTTTTTCTTGATTCAGCTTTTCTTAGTTGCTGTTAAACTTTGATTATTTTCCTGAGCTCTTAAAAAGTTGGCTTTGACAGATTCTTTCTCAATTATTTTGCATTTCTTTTTTTGAGGGATGAATCCTTGGTGTTACTTGTTTCACTATGATTTCTTGTCCTTTAATATATTAACTCATTATTGTTCTCCCAGTGGCAGCTAGAGTAGCCATCTCTGAACTTGTTTTGCATCAGCCAACTCGGAAAACTATGAGAACCTTAGCCTGTGGCCTGGCTGGCATATTGAATGAGATGTCTCTAGTGAGTGCCAGCCCAATCCAAAATTATGTTTTGCTTCTCTTGGTAGAGAATCTTTAAAATCCATAATCACATATTCCTTCTGGATATCTTCTAATATTCATTAGAAAATCCTGTAGTTGTTTTCTGGAGTTCTATTTATTTTTACTCAGATTATTTATATTATTCTTTAGATATTTAGTATATATTTTTTGAGATGGAGTTTCACTCTTGTTGCTCATGGTGGAGTGAAGTGGCACAATCTCGGCTCACTGCAACCTCTCCCTCCCAGGTTCAAGTGATTCACCGGCCTCAGCTTCCTAGGTAGCTGTGATTACAGGTGCATGCCACCACGCCCAACTAATTTTGTATTTTTAGTAGAGATGGGGTTTTTCCATGTTGGTCAAACTGGTCTTGAACTCCTGATCTCAGGTGATCCGCCTGCCTTGGCAATCCCAAAGTGCTGGGATTACAAGTAAGAGCCACCACTCCCAGCCTTAGATATTTAGTTTTAATCATATTTATGTGTAAGCCAGAATTAGAGTGGAGCACATCAGGGAGAACTAATACTTTATACTGTGGTAAGAAAAAAAAAAAAAACTACCAAGAGTAATACTACTCCACGTACTCTCATGTACCTTTCTTTATAATTGTCAGGTTACAAAAATCAGACATCAACTTTATCTTACTTAAGCAAAACAATATAAATGTGCAGAATTGGAGGTACCACAGAAGCTCTGGGACCTTAACAACAGGAGTTGTTGAGTTTTCCTTCTAATACATTGCCATTAAAGTGATTCAGTTACCTACTTTTAGCCTCCCTATGTCTGAGTTCAAAATTACAACCTTACAAGAGACAGAATCTGATTGGCCCTTGTTTGAATTAGGTGTATCTATCTCTGAATCCATCAGTTATGCCTGAGAAGAATGGAACAGGACTATATAATACTTGTTAAGTGGTAAACACTATCTTATAGATAATAAATGTAGAGACATAGAAGTATTATAAATAATAATACATGTAAGATATATATTAAGAGGTTTGTTGTAAGGAATTGACTTACATGATTGTGAGATCTGGCTAGTCAAATAAAACATCTGGAGGGCAGATAATCAGGAAGGATAGACCAGACCTGTTGGGCACAAGGTGAGGCTGTTATCCAGAGGCAAAATTTATTTTTCTTCAGGAAATCTTCCACTCTTTTCTTAGGACCTTCCAACTGAGTAGATAAGAGTCTTCCAGATTACCTAGAATAGCCTCCCTTACTTAAAGTTAACTTATTGTGGACTTTACTCACATCTACAAAACACCTTTACAGCAGCAATTAGCGTTTGATTGAATAATGGGGAATTGTAGCCTAGCCAACTTGACATATAAAAAATGACCATCACACTGAGTAAGGCCCATCTCTGTGGATTTGGGCTCAGCTTTCTAGATTAGAACAAGATAGTAACCATAAAAGGAGACATTGCAGAGATCTGGGGAGATTATCCTATGGGTATCTCTAAAATGTCTACTCAACAGCTCTAAGTTTTACATGTGTCGCAGTATAATTTATTCAGTCATTAATTTTTAGGATTTTCCTTCTCGATGTGTTTTATCTTACCCCATTCCAAAAATGGAGTCAAACTCTTTGTGCTCTATTGCCTCAGAGGAGTTAGAACCAAAACCAGTAGATAACTACAGAATATTTCATTTTCCATTTAAAAAAACTTCTCACCCAAGGTTAACAACACAGAAGCTACAGAGCCACCAGATTTCAAGTGTAATAAGCAGACATAGATAATGCCGATATTATTGATAACCCCCATTATTTAAGCACCATACAAGCTTTTATATACTTTTTCAGTATTTATTTATTTATTTTCTATAACCACATATTAGAAGTGAACTTTTCATGTTCTTCGATGACTTATGGGAGGCCATCAAAAATGACTTGAATTTTATTGCATTTGGAATTTTTATTTCTTTAATTTTAAAATTTTATTTTAGATTCAGGCGTTACATGTGCAGGTTTGTCATGTGGATATATTGCAGAATGCTGAGGTTTGGGGTAGAGATGATTCCATCACCCAGTTGCTGTGCATAGTGCCCAGTAGTCATTTTTCAACCCTGGCTTTCCCTCTCAGTATCCCTTCTAGTAGTCCCAATTTCTACTGCTGCCATCATTATGTTCATGAGTATCCAATATTTACTACCACTTATAATTGAGATCATGCAGTATTTGATTTTCTGTTCATGAGTTCATTTACTTAGAAAAAATGGCCTCCAGCTCCATGCACCTGGCTCTAAAGGACATGATTTTATTTCTTTTAGGACTGAGTAGCACTACATGGTATAGATATAGATATATAGATATATATGTGAGATACGTGTGTGTATATATATGTGTGTATATATATGTAGATAGATAGATAGATAGATAGATAGATAGATAGATAGATATCTCACATTTTCTTTTTCAAATCCACCATTGATGGGCACCTAGGTTGATTTCATGTTTCTGCTGTTGTGAATAGTGCTGTGATGAACATACAAATGCATGTGTCTTTCTTTGGGAGAATGATTTGTTTTCTTTTGGATATATATACAGTAATGGGGTTGTTGGGTCAAATGGCAGTTCAGTTTTAAGTTTCTTGAGAAATCTCCAAACTGCTTTCCACAGTGGATGACCTGATTTACATTTCCACCAAAAGAGTATAAGCATTCCCTTTTCTCTGCAGTTTCACCAACATCTGTTGTTTCTTCATTTTTTAAATAATAATCACCCTGACTGGTGTGAAATGTTATCTAATTGTTTTTTGATTTGTATTTCTCTGATGATTAATGATATGGAGCATTTTGTCATATGTTTATGGTCAACTGTATGTCTTATTATTATTATTGGTTCATCAATTGTTTAAGTGTCTTATGGATTCTGTATATTACCCCTTTATCTTAAGCATAGTTGTGAATATTTTTTCCATTCTGTAGGTTGTCTGTTTATTCTGTTGATAGTTTCTTTTACTGTACAGAAGCTCTTTAGTTTAATTAGGTCTCACTTGTCAATTTTGTTTCTGTTGCAATTGTATTTGAGGATTTAGTCATAAATTCTTTCCCAAGGCTGATGTCCAGAATGGTGTTTCCTAAGTTTTCTTCTAGGATTCTTATAGATTGAGGTCACACATTTTAATCTGTAATCCATCTTGAGTTAGTTTTTGCATATGGTGAAAGTTAATGGTCCAGTTTCATTGTTCTGCATGTGACTATCTAGCACCATTTATTGAATAATGAGTCCTTTCACCGTTACCTGTATTGATCGACTTTGTCAAAGATCACATGAGTGGAAATGGATGGCTTTATTTCTAAGTTCTGTATTCTGTTCCATTGGTCTATATGACTGTTTTTGTTCCAGTACCATGCTGGTTTGGTTACTACAGCCTTATAGTATAGTTTGAAGTCAGGTAATATGATGCCTCCAGCTTTGTTCCTTTTCCTTAGGATTGTTTTGGCTATTCTGGCTATTTATTCGTTCCATATGAATTTTAAAATACTTTTTCTAATTCTGTGAAGAATGTTAATGGTATTTTTGTGGGAATAACATTGATTCCATAGATTACTAGTTCAATGATATTGATTCTTCCAATCCATGAGTATAGAATATTTTTCCATTTGTTTGTGTAATCTATGATTTCTTTTAGCGGTGTTTTTTAGTTCTCCTTGTAGAGATGTTTTACTTCCTGGGTAACATGTATTTTACATTTTTGTGGGACAGTAAATGGGATTGCATTCTGGATTTTTTTCTCAGCATGTATGTTATAGGTGTATACAAATGTTACTGATTTTTATATGTAGATTTTGTTTCCTGAAACTTTGATGAAGTTATTTATAAGTTCTAGGAGCTTTTGGACAGAGACTCTGGGGTTTTCTAGGTATGGAATTATATTGTTTATGAATAAAACAACAGTACAATGTTGGCTGGGGTTTGTCATAGGTGATGCTTATTATTTTGAGGTATGTTCCTTTGATTCCTAGTTTGTTGAGGATTTTTCTCATGAATGGATATTGGATTTTATCAAAAACTTTTTCCAAGCCTATTGAGATGATCGTACAGTCTTTGTTTTTCATTCTGTTTATATGATGAATCCGTTTATTGATTGTGTATTTTGAAACAATTCCTTGTATCACTGCAACAAAGCCTACCCGAATATGGTGAATTAACTTTTTGATGTGCTCCTGCATATGGTTTGCTAGTATTTTGTTGAGAATTTTGGTGTCTATGTTCATGAGGAATAGTGGCCTAGTTTTTTTTCCCCCTTTCATGATTTTGCCAGGTATTGGTATTAGAGTAATGCTGGCTTTATAGAATAAGTCAAGAAGGAGTCCCTCCTCCTTGATTTTTATGTATAGCTTAGGTAGATTTGGTGCTATCTCTTCTTTGTATGTCTGGTAGAATTCCACTCTGAAACAACCTAGTCTGGAGTTTTTCATTGCTGTTTTCGTTGTTTGTTTGTTTGGTTGGTTGGTTGGTATGTTTTTTATTTTTATTTTTACTGATTCAATTTTGGAACTCGATATTAGTCTGTTCAGGATGTTAATTTCTTCCTGATTCAATATTGGGAAACTGTGTTTCCAGGAATTTATCCATTTCCTTACATTTTCTAGTTTAGCTACATAGAGTTGTTCATCATAGTTTCAAAGAATTTTCAGTATATCTGTGGGATCAGTAGTAATGTCACCTTTGTGATTTCTGATTGTGATTATTTGGCTCTTTTCTTTCTCTGTTAATCTAGCTAGTAGTCTATTCATCTTGTTTATTCTTTCAAAAAAACAACTTTTGGTTTTGTTGACTCTTTGTATGGATTTTTGGGTCTCAATTTTGTTCAATTCTGCTCTAATTTTGGTTATTTCTTTGTTTCTGCCTGCTTTGGGGTTAATTTGTTATTGTTTTTGTAGTTCTTCTAAGTTTTATGTCAGATTGGTAATTCGAGAAGTCTTTCTGAGGTAGGCATTTATTGTTATACATTTTTCTCTTAACATTGCTTTTGTTGTATCCCAGAGATTTTGGAATGTTGTGTCTCCATTTTTATTAATTTCAAAGAATGTTTTAATTTCTGCCTTAAATTTGTTGTTTACCCAAAAGTCATTCAGAAGCAAGTTTTTAAAATTTCCATGTAATTGTGTAGTTTCCAAGATCCTCTGATATTGATTTCTATTTTTTTTCCACTGTGGTCTTAGAGTATGGTTGGTTTCATTTTTTTTTTTCAGTTAATTAAGACCTACTTTATTGCTGACCATGTGGCTGATTTTGGAGTATGTTCGGTGTGCGAATGACATGAACATATATTTTGTGGTTGATGGGTGGAGTATTCTGTAGATGTCTGTTAGGTCCAAGTGGCCAAGTGTTGAATTTAACTACATAATTTATTTGTTAATTTTCTTCCCCAATAATCTCCCTAATGCTGTTAATGGGGGTGTTGAAGTCCCTCACTATTATTGTGTGGCTATCTAAATCTTTTGGTAGGTCTAGAAGTACTTGTTTTATAAATCTGTGTGCTCTAAAGTTGGGTGCAGATATACTTTAAATAGATAAATCTTCTTAGATAATTGAACCTGTTACCATTATTTAATGCCCTTCTTTGTTCTTTTTTACTGTTGTTGGTTTAAAGCCTGTTTTATCTCATATAAGAATAGCACTCCTGCTCTTTTTTGTTTTCTGTTTGGCTGGCAAATCTTTCTCCAACCTTTTACTTTTAGCCTATGGTTGTTGGTAAGTGAGATGGGTCTCTTGAAGACAGCAGATACCTGAGTCATTTTTTAATGCAGCTTGCCATTCTGTGTCATTTAAATGGGGCATTCAGATGGTTTACATTCAAAGTTAATATTCATATGTGATGCTTTGATTTTATCATAAAGTGGTTAGCTAGTTGCTTTGTAGTTTCTATTGTATAGTCGCTTTATAGAATCTGTGAGCTGTGCACTTAAATGTGTTTTTGTTGTAGCAGGTATTGATCTTTTATTTCCATGTTTAGAACTCCCTTAAGACTCTCCTGTAAAGCTGGTTTAGTATAATAAATTATTTTAGCAGTTGTTTGTCTGGAAAAGATTTTATTTCTCCTTCACTTATGAAGCTTAGTTTGGCAGGTTATAAAATTCCAGTTTGATTTTTTTTCTAAGAATACTAAAATTAAGCCCCCAAACGTCTTCTGGCTTGTAAGATTTCTGCTGAGAAGTCCCCTGTTAGCCTGATGATGTTCCCTTTGAATATGATCTGACCTTTTTCTCTAGCTGCCTTTAAGATATTTTTTTCTTTAATATTGATGTTGGACAGTCTGGTGACTATATAGCTTGGTGGTGTTCATTTTCTATAGTATCTTGCAGGCATTCTCTAGGCTTTTTGTATCTGGATGTCTATCTCTCTAGCAAGATTGGGAAATTTTTCTTAAATTGTTTCCTCAAACACATTTTCCAGGTTGTTTACTTTTACTCTTTCACTCTCAGGAATGCCAATAATTTCTATCTTTGTTCATTTTACATAATCACATGTTTCTCAAAAACTTTGCTCATTTTTTAAATTTCTTTTTTCAAGAATGAGTCTATGTCCTTTGCAGAAACATGGATGGAGTCCGGGTAATTATCCTTAGCAAACAAATGCAGAAACAGAAAACCAAATACTACATGTTTTCACTTATAAGTCAAAGCGACATGATGAAAATGCATGGACACATAGGGGAAAACAACACACACTGTGGCCTATCAGAGAGTGGAATCAGGAAAAATATGTAGTGAGTACTAAATGTAATACCTGGATGATGAAATAATCTGAAAAACAAACCCTTATGATACAAGCTTACCTATGTAACAAACCCACACAACATTTACTCCTGAACTTAAAAGTTAAATTTAAATAATAAAATAAAAGTACTTTTTTCTTTATTTTCATATGACTGGGTTAGTCCAAAAGACTGTTCTTCAAACTGTAATATTCTTTCTTCTGCTTGATTCAGGCAATTGATAAAGCTTTCCAATGTAATTTTTGAAATTTCCTAAGTGAGTGATTCAATTCCAGAAGCACTGATTTATTTCTTTTTAAGATATTGATCTCTTCTTTATTTCCTGGATTGCTTTAGAAGTTTTCTTGTGTTGATTTTCAACTATGCCTTGAATCTCTTTGAGTTTCTTTGCAATCTGTATTGGCACATTTTTGCACTGCCATAGAGAAATACCCGAGATTGGGTAATTTATAAAGAAAAGGGGTCTAATTGGCCCATAATTCTGCAGGCTGTACATAAAAGATGGCTTGGGAGGCCTCAGAAACATACAATCATTGCAGAAGACAGAGAAAAGCAGTCATACCTTCACATGGCCAGCCAGGAGAAACAGAGAAGGGAGGAAGGTACTACACATATTTAAACAACCAAATATTATGAGAACTCACTCACTGTTAGGAGAACAGCACTCAGGGTGATAGTGTTAAACCATTAGAACCATCCCCATTGTATTAGCCCATTTTCACATTGCTATAAAGAAATACAAAAGACTGGGTGTATTGGTCCATTCTCATGCTGCTAATAAAGACATACCTGAAACTGAGTAATCTATATAAAAGAAAAGAGATCTAATTGACTCACAGTTCAGCATGGCTGGAGAGGCCTCAGGAAACTTAAAATCATAAAGGAAGGGGAAACAAACACATCCTTCTTTACATGGTGGCAGCAAAAAATTGCTAAGCAAAAGGGGGAGAAACCCTTTATAAACCATTAGATCTCCTGAGAAGTCACTATCATGAGAACAGCATGAGGTGCCACCCCAATGATTAAATTATGTACCACCGGTCCCTTTTATGACATGTGGGGATTATGAGGACTACAATTTAGAATGAAATTGGGTGGGGACACAAAGCCTAACCACATAATTCTGCTCCCAGCCCTCCCAAATCTTATGTCTTCAACTTCAAAACCACCATGTCTTCTCAATAGTCCCCCAAAATCTTTTTTTTTTTATTTTTTATTTTTTTATTTATTTTTATTTTTTATTTTTTATTTTTTATTATACTTTAAGTTCTAGGGTACATGTGCATAACGTTTATATCATGTATAACTCCCCAATGCAATCCCTCCCTCCTCCCCCCTCCCCATGATAGGCCCCAGTGTGTGATGTTCCCCTTCCCGAGTCCAAGTGATCTCATTGTTCAGTTCCCACCTATGAGTGAGAACATGCGGTGTTGGTTTTCTCTTCTTGTGATAGTTTGCTGAATGATGGTTTCCAGCTGCATCCATGTCCCTACAAAGGACGCAAACTCATCCTTTTTGATGGCTGCATAGTATTCCATGGTGTATATGTGCCACATTTTCTTAATCCAGTCTGTCACAGATGGACATTTGGGTTGATTCCAAGTCTTTGCTATTGTGAATAGTGCCGCAATAAACATACGTGTGCATGTGTCTTGTAGTAGAGTAATTTATAATCCTTTGGGTATATACCCAGTAGTGGGATGGCTGGGTCATATGGTACATCTAGTTCTAGATCCTTGAGGAATCGCCATACTGTTTTCCATAATGGTTGAACTAGTTTACAATCCCACCAACAGTGTAAAAGTGTTCCTATTTCTCCACATCCTCTCCAACATCTATTGTTTCCTGACTTCTTAATGATTGCCATTCTAAGTGGTGTGAGATGGTATCTCATTGTGGTTTTGATTTGCATTTCTCTGATGGCGAGTGATGACGAGCATTTTTTCATGTGTCTGTTGGCTGTATGGATGTCTTCTTTTGAGAAATGTCTGTTCATATCCTTTCCCCACTTTTTGATGGGGTTGTTTGTTTTTTTCTTGTATATTTGTTTGAGTTCTTTGTAGATTCTGGATATTAGCCCTTTGTCAGATGAGTAGGTTGCAAAAATTTTCTCCCATTCTGTAGGTTGCCTGTTCACTCTGATGGTAGTTTCTTTTGCTGTGCAAAAGCTCTTTAGTTAATGAGATCCCATTTGTCAATTTTGGCTTTTGCTGCCGTTGCTTTTGGTGTTTTAGACATGAAGTCCTTGCCCATGCCTATGTCCTGAATGGTACTACCTAGATTTTCTTCTAGGGTTTTTATGGTATTAGGTCTAACATTTAAGTCTCTAATCCATCTTGAATTAATTTTCGTATAAGGGGTAAGGAAAGGATCCAGTTTCAGCTTTCTACTTGTGGCTACCCAATTTTCCCAGCACCATTTATTAAATAGGGAATCCTTTCCCCATTTCTTGTTTTTGTCAGGTTTGTCAAAGATCAGATGGCTGTAGATGTGTGGTATTATTTCTGAGGACTCTGTTCTGTTCCACTGGTCTATTTCTCTGTTGTGGTACCAGTACCATGCTGTTTTGGTTACTGTAGCCTTGTAGTATAGTTTGAAGTCAGGTAGCGTGACGCCTCCAGCTTTGTCCTTTTGACCTAGGATTGTCTTGGCAATGCGGGCTCTTTTTTGTTCCATATGAACTTTAAAGCAGTTTTTTTCCAATTCTGTGAAGAAAGTCATTGTAGCTTGATGGGGATGGCATTGAATCTATAAATACCTTGGGCAGTATGGCCATTTTCACGATATTGATTCTTCCTATCCATGAGCATGGTATGTTCTTCCATTTGTTTGTGTCCTCTTTGATTTCACTGAGCAGTGGTTTGTAGTTCTCCTTGAAGAGGTCCTTTACATCCCTTGTAAGCTGGATTCCTAGGTATTTTATTCTCTTTGAAGCAATTGTGAATGGAAGTTCATTCCTGATTTGGCTCTCTGCTTGTCTGTTACTGGTGTATAAGAATGCTTGTGATTTTTGCACATTAATTTTGTATCCTGAGACTTTGCTGAAGTTGCTTATCAGCTTAAGGAGATTTTGGGCTGAGACGATGGGTTTTTCTAAATATACAATCATGTCATCTGCAAACAGGGACAATTTGACTTCTTCTTTTCCTAACTGGATACCCTTGATTTCTTTCTCTTGCCTGATTGCCCTAGCCAGAACTTCCAACACTATGTTGAATAGGAGTGGTGAGAGAGGGCATCCCTGTCTTGTGCCAGTTTTCAAAGGGAATTTTTCCAGTTTTTGCCCATTCAGTATGATATTAGCTGTGGGTTTGTCGTAATAGCTCTTATTATTTTGAGGTACGTTCCATCAATACCGAATTTATTGAGCGTTTTTAGCATAAAGGGCTGTTGAATTTTGTCAAAAGCCTTTTCTGCATCTATTGAGATAATCATGTGGTTCTTGTCTTTGGTTCTGTTTATATGCTGGATTACGTTTATTGATTTGCGAATGTTGAACCAGCCTTGCATCCCAGGATGAAGCCCACTTGATCATGGTGGATAAGCTTTTTGATGTGCTGCTGAATCCGGTTTGCCAGTATTTTATTGAGAATTTTTGCATCGATGTTCATCAGGATATTGGTCTAAAATTCTCTTTTTTTGTTGTGTCTCTGCCAGGCTTGGTATCAGGATGATGTTGGCCTCATAAAATGAGTTAGGGAGGATTCCCTCTTTTTCTATTGATTGGAATAGTTTCAGAAGGAATGGTACCAGCTCCTCCTTGTACCTCTGGTAGAATTCAGCTGTGAATCCATCTGGTCCTGGACTTTTTTTCGTGGGTAGGCTATTAATTGTTGCCTCAATTTCAGAGCCTGTTATTGGTCTATTCAGGGATTCAACTTCTTCCTGGTTCAGTCTTGGGAGAGTGTAAGTGTCCAGGAAATTATCCATTTCTTCTAGATTTTCTAGTTGATTTGCGTAGAGGCATTTATAGTATTCTCTGATGGTTGTTTGTATTTCTGTGGGGTCAGTGGTGATATCCCCTTTATCATTTTTTATTGCGTCTATTTGATTCCTCTCTCTTTTCTTCTTTATTAGTCTTGCTAGCGGTCTGTCAATTTTGTTGATCTTTTCAAAAAACCACTCCTGGATTCATTGATTTTTTGGAGGGTTTTTTGTGACTCTATCTCCTTCAGTTCTGCTCTGATCTTAGTTATTTCTTGCCTTCTGCTAGCTTTTGAATGTGTTTGCTCTTGCCTCTCTAGTTCTTTTAATTGTGATGTTAAGTGTCAATTTTAGATCTTTCCTGCTTTCTCTTGTGGGCATTTAGTGCTATAAATTTCCCTCTACACACTGCTTTAAATGTGTCCCAGAGATTCTGGTATGTTGTATCTTTGTTCTCATTGGTTTCAAAGAACATCTTTATTTCTGCTTTCATTTCGTTATGTACCCAGTAGTCATTCAGGAGCAGGTTGTTCAGTTTCCATGTAGTTGAGCGGTTTTGATTGAGTTTCTTAGTCCTGAGTTCTAGTTTGATTGCACTGTGGTCTGAGAGACAGTTTTTTATAATTTCTGTTCTTGTACATTTGCTGAGGAGTGCTTTACTTCCAATTATGTGGTCAATTTTGGAATAAGTGCGATGTGGTGCTGAGAAGAATGTATATTCTGTTGATTTGGGGTGGAGAGTTCTATAGATGTCTATTAGGTCCGCTTGGTGCAGAGATGAGTTCAATTCCTGGATATCCTTGTTAACTTTCTGTCTCGTTGATCTGTCTAATGTTGACAGTGGAGTGTTAAATCTCCCATTATTATTGTATGGGAGTCTAAGTCTCTTTGTAGTCTCTAAGGACTTGCTTTATGAATCTGGGTGCTCCTGTATTGGGTGCATATATATTTAGGAGAGTTAGCTCTTCCTGTTGAATTGATCCCTTTACCATTATGTAATGGCCTTCTTTGTCTCTTTTGATCTTTGATGGTTTTAAGTCTGTTTTATCAGAGACTAGGATTGCAACCCCTGCTTTTTTTTGTTCTCCATTTGCTTGGTAGATCTTTCTCCATCCCTTTATTTTGAGCCTATGTATGTCTCTGCATGTGAGATGGGTCTCCTGAATACAGCAGACTGATGGGTCTTGACTCTTATCCAGTTTGCCAGTCTGTGTCTTTTAATTGGAGCATTTAGTCCATTTACATTTAAGGTTAATATTGTTATGTGTGAACTTGATCCTGTCATTATGATATTACTGGTTATTTTGCTCATTAGTTGATGCAGTTTCTTCCTAGCCTCGATGGTCTTTACATTTTGGCATGTTTTTGCAATGGCTGGTACCGGTTGTTCCTTTCCATGTTTAGGGCTTCCTTCAGGGTCTCTTGTAAGGCAGGCCTGGTGGTGACAAAATCTCTAAGCATTTGCTTATCTGTAAAGGATTTTATTTCTCCTTCACTGATGAAACTTAGTTTGGCTGAATATGAAATTCTGGGTTGAAAATTCTTTTCTTTAAGAACGTTGAATATTGGCCCCCACTCTCTTCTGGCTTGTAGAGTTTCTGCCGAGAGATCTGCTGTTAGTCTGATGGGCTTCCCTTTGTGGGTAACCCGACCTTTCTCTCTGGCTGCCCTTAAGATTTTTTCCTTCATTTCAACTTTGGTGAATCTGGCAATTATGTGTCTTGGAGTTGCTCTTCTGGAGGAGTATCTTTGTGGCGTTCTCTGTATTTCCTGAATTTGAATGTTGGCCTGCCCTACTAGGTTGGGGAAGTTCTCCTGGATGATATCCTGAAGAGTGTTTTCCAACTTGGTTCCATTTTCCCCCTCACTTTCAGGCACCCCAATCAGACGTAGATTTGGTCTTTTTACATAATCCCATACTTCTTGCAGGCTTTGTTCATTTCTTTTTCTTCTTTTTTTTCTTTTGGTTTCTCTTCTCGCTTCATTTCATTCATTTGATCCTCAATCGCTGATACTCTTTCTTCCAGTTGATCGAGTCGGTTACTGAAGCTTGTGCATTTGTCACGTATTTCTCGTGTCATGGTTTTCATCTCTGTCATTTCGTTTATGACCTTCTCTGCATTAATTAGTCTAGCTGTCAATTCTTCCACTTTTTTTTCAAGATTTTTAGTTTCTTTGCGCTGGGTACGTAATTCCTCCTTTAGCTCTGAGAAGTTTGATGGACTGAAGCCTTCTTCTCTCATCTCGTCAAAGTCATTCTCTGACCAGCTTTGATCCGTTGCTGGCGATGGGCTGCGCTCCTTTGCAGGGGGAGATGCGCTCTTATTTTTTGAATTTCCAGCTTTTCTGCCCTGCTTTTCCCCATCTTTGTGGTTTTATCTGTCTCTGGTCTTTGATGATGGTGACGTACTGATGGGGTTTTGGTATAGGTGTCCTTCCTGTTTGATAGTTTTCCGTCTGACAGTCAGAAGGACTGTCTGTTGGTCTGTTGGAGATTGCTTGAGGTCCACTCCAGACCCTGTTTGCCTGGGTATCAGCAGCAGAGGTTGCCAAAGATAGAATATTGCTGAGCAGCGAGTGTACCTGTCTGATTCTTCCTTTGGAAGTTTCCTCTCAGGGATGACTCCACCCTGTGAGGTGTGGGGTGTCAGACTGCCCCTAGTGGGGGATGTCTCCCAGCTAGGCTACTCAGGGGTCAGGGACCCACCTGAGCAGGCAGTCTGTCCGTTCTCGGATCTCAACCTCCGCGTTGGAGATCCACGGCTCTCCCCAAAGCTGTCAGACAGAGTCGTTCGCCTCTGCACCGCCCCCGCTGCTTTCCCTATTGGACCTCAGCTGTGGGCTGTCCCCAGAGGTGGAGTCTACAGAGACAGGCAGGTTTCCTTGAGCTGCTGTGAGCTCCACCCAGTTCGAGCTTCCCAGCGGCTTTGTTTACCTACTTAAGCCTCAGCAATGGCGGGCGCCCCTCCCCAGCCTCGCTGCTGCCTTGCGGATAGATCGCCGCAGAGGCTGTGTTAGCAGTGAGGTAGGCTCCGTGGGCGTGGGACCCTCCCGACCAGGTGTGGGATATATTCTCCTGGTGTGCCTGTTTCCTTAAAGCGCAGTATTGGGGTGGGAGTTACCGATTTTCCAGGTGTTATGTGTCTCAGTCCCCTGGCTAGGAAAACGGATTTCCTTCCCCCTTGCGCTTCCAGGTGAGGCGATGCCTCGCCCTGCTTCAGCTCACGCTGGTCAGGCTGCAGCAGCTGACCAGCACCGATTGTCCGGCACTCCCTAGAGAGATTACCCCAGTACCTCAGTTGAAAATGCAGAAATCACCGGTCTTCTGTGTTACTCGCGCTGGGAGTTGGAGACTGGAGCTGTTCCTATTCGGCCATCTTGCTCCGCCCTCCGTCCCCCAAAGTCTTAACTCATTTCAGCATTAACTCAAAAGCCTAAGTCCAAAGTCTCATCTGAGACAAGGCAAGACCCTTTCATCTAGGAGCCTGTAAAATAAAATGCAGGCTAGTTCCTTCCAAGACACAACGGGGGTACAGGCATTGAATAAATGCTCCTATTTCAAAAGAAATAAATTTGCCAAAACAAAGGAGCTACAGTCCCCATGCAAGCATGAAATCCAGTGGGGCAGTCATTAAAATCTTAAAGCTCTGAAATCATCTCCTTTGACTCCATGTCTCACACCCTGGGCACACTGATGTAAGAAGTGGAGTGCCACAGTCTTGAGCAGTTCCACACCTGTAACTTTGCAGTGTACAGCCCCCATCCCAGTTGCTTTAACAGCCTGTCATTGAGTGTCTGTGGCTTTTACAGGTGCACGGTGAAAGCTGTCAGTGAATCTACCATTCTGAGGTCTGGAGGACAGTGGCCTTCTTGCCACAGCTCCACCAGGCAGTGCCCCAGTGGAGACTCTGTGTAGGGGATCCAAACTTTTCTTCCACATTGCTCTAGCAGAGGTTCTCCATGAGAGTTCAGCTCCTGCAACAAACTTCTGTACAGATATTCAGGCATTCCTGTGCATCCTCTGAAATCTATGCAGAGTTCCCCAAACCTCTATTCTTGATTTCTGTGCACCCACAAGACCAACATCACATGTAAGCTGCCAAGGCTTGGGGCTTGAACCCTCTGAAGCAATGGCCTGAGCTGTACATTGCCACCTTTTAGCCATGGCTGGAGCCGAAGCAGCCGGGACACAGGGCACCAGGTCACTAGGCTACATAGAGAAGGGGGGCCCTGGACCCAGTCTATGAAATGATTTTTTCCTCCTAGGCCTCTAGGCTTGTGATTGGAGAGGCTGCTGTGAAAGTCTCTGACATACCCTAGAGATATTTTCCCCATTGTCTTGGTGATTAACATTCAGCTTCTTGTTAATTATGCATATTTCTGCAACAGACTTGAATTTCTTTCTAAAAACTGGGTTTTTCTTGTCTATTGCATCATCAGACTGCAAATTTTTCAGACTTTTATGCTCTGCTTCCACTTAAATGCTTTGCTGCTTAAATATTTCTTCTGCCAGATACCCTAAATCATCTCTCTCAAGTTCAAAGTTCCACAGATCTCTAGGGCAGGGGAAAAATGCTGCCGGTCTCTTTTCTAAAGGATAATAAGAGTCACCTTCGATCCAGTTTCCAACAAGGTTCTCATCTCCATTTGAGACCACTTCAGCCTGGACTTTATTGTCCATATCACTATCAGCATTTTGGTTAAAGCCATTCAACAAGTCTCTAAAAAGTTCCAAACTTTCCCACATCTTCCTGTCTTCTGAGCCCTTCAATTCTCTAGGAAGTTCCAAACTTTTCCACTTTTTCCTGTCTTCTTGTGAGCCCTTCAAACTGTTCCAACCTCTGCCTGTTACCCAGTTCCAAAGTCACTCTCACATTTTCGGTGTCCTTCTTGCAGCACCCCACTCTCTGTGGTAGCAATTTACCAAATTACTCCATTCTGATTCTGCTAATAAAGGCATATCTGAGACTGGTTAATTTATAAAGAAAAGAGGTGTAATGTACTCACAGTTCAACATGGCTTGGGAGGTCTCAGGAAACTTATAATCATGGAGGAAGGGGAAACAAGCACGTCCTTCTTCACATGGCAGCAGAAAAAAGAAGTGCAAGCAAAAGGAGAAAGAGCCCTTTATAAAACCATCAGATTTCAAGAGAACTCACTCACTGTCATGAGAACTACTTGTCGGTAACCACGATGATGATTAAATTACTTCCCACCAGGCCCACTTCTTCACACGTGGGTATTATAGGAACTACAATTCAAAATGAGATTTAAGGGGGACACAGCCAAACCATATCACTGGGTAATTTATTTTAAAAAAGGTTTAATTGCTTCACAGTTCTGCATGGCTAGGAAGTCCTCAGGAAACTTACAATCATGGCAGAAGGAGAAGAGGCATGTATTGCATGGCAAAAGGTGATAGAGAGGATATCTGCATAGACGGAACTGTCAAACACTTATAAAACCATCAGATCCCATGAGAACTCACTCACTATCATGAGCACAGCATGAAGGAAATTACCTCCATGATCCAATCACTTCTCACCAGGCCTCACCAACAACACTGAGGATTACAATTGAACATAAGATTCAGGTAGAGAGACATATCCAAACCATATCATTCCAATCCTGGCCCTTCCCAAATATCACGTTCTTCTCACATTGAAAAATACAAACATGTCTTCCCCAAAGTCTTAACTCATTCCAGCATTAACTCAAAAGTTCACAGTCCAAAGTTTCATTTTAGACAAAGCAAGTCTCTTCCACCTATGAACCTTTAAAATCAAACCCAAGTTAGTCACTTCACAGATACATTGAGGATACAGGCATTGGGTGAATATCCTCATTCCAAAAGACAGATATTGACCAAAAGGAAGGGGCCACAGGTCCCATGCAAGTCTGAAACCCAGCAGGGCAGTCGTTAAGTCTTAAAGCTCCAAAATAATCTCCTGTGACTCTATGTTTCACATTCAGGGTACACTGATGCAAGAGGTGGGCTCCCAAGGCCTTGGGAATCTCCACCTCTGAGGCTTTGCAGGGTACAGTCATGACAGCCACTTTCACAGGCTGGCATTGAGTGCCTACAGCTTTTCCAGGTACATGATGCAAGCTGTCAGTGGATCTACCATTCTGGGGTTTCAAAAATGGTGGCCCCTCTTCTCACAGTTTCACTAGGCACTACCCCAGTGGGGACTCTGTGTGGGGGCTCTAACCCCACATTTTTCCTTCACATTACTTTAGTAGAGGTTCTCCATGAGAGTTCCACCTCTGCAGCAGGCTTCTGCCTGGACATCCAGGCTTTTTCATACACCCTCTGAAATCTAGGCAGAGTCTCCCAAGCCTCAACTCTTGTAGTTTGTGTACCTGGAAGCTTAACACCATGTGAAAGCTGCCACTGGATCTGGATTGGCTAGGATGCAGAAAGCTGTGTCCTGAGGTTGTTCAGAGCAATGCAGAATGGTACAGACCGTTATTCCCTCCTAGGCTTCTGGGCCTGTGAATCAGGGAGTTGCCTCAAAGGCCTCTGAAATGCCCTCAAGGATTTTTTCCTATTGTCTCTAGGAAGTTCCAAATTTTCCCTTAACTTCCTGTCTTCTGAGCCTTCCACACTCTTCCAAACCCTGCCCATTACCCAGTTCCAAAACTACTTTCACATTTTCAGGTAACTACAGCAAACTCCACTCTCAGTACCAATTTTCTGTATTAGTCCATTCTTGCTCTGCTATAAAAAAATACCTGATACTGGGGAACTTATAAAGAAAAAAAGGTTAATTGGCTCATAATTCTGTAGTCTGCATAGAAAGCATGACTGGGGAGTCCTCAGTAAACTTACAACTATGGCAAAAGTTGAAAGAGAAGCAGACACATCTTCACATGACCACAGCAGGAAGAACGGAGAGATGGGGGAGGTGTTATACACTTTCAAACAACCAGATCTTGTGAAAAATCACTCACTATCATGAGAACATCCCCCGGGGGCAGTGTTAAACCATTAGAAACCACCCCCATGATTCAATCACCTCCCTCCAGGCCCAAGTTTCAACAGTGAGGAATACAATTGAACATAAGATTTGGATGGGGACACAGATCCAAACCATATCACAATCCATGCTTTGAATTATTTGTCTGTCATTTCTGAGTTTTCATTTTGACTAGGAGCCATAGCTAGAGAACTAAGCAATCCTTTTGTTGTGTCACTACATTCAGATTTTTATGGTGTCACAATTATTGTGCTGGTTCCTTCTCATCTGAAGACCCTGGCACTTCTAACTTTTGTAATTATTTTCATGAGGGTAGGGTTTTTTCTTTTTCTTTCTTTCCTATAATATTATTTGGTTGTTCTTTACCTTTCCTTTCTCCTCCTCCCTAGGTGGTGTGACTGTACAGGATGCTGAGTATGGTCATTTGGTTTACTTCTACAGCCCTATGAACTTTTTTGGCAGGTTTTATATTGAGCTGTGCAGATTGACCTACAAGCCAGTAGATGGCGCTTGTAGGTACGAGCTAGCTACAGCCAGTGAGATTGGGTATATACTTGATCCTAATTTCCTGGGAGAAGCTCTCTGTTGTCTCAGACAATGGGCTGATGCGTGGAATGCACAGTTTTCTGAATTCCCTGCACAACCCATGGGGTGGAGCCACATTGAGTGGGCCTGGGCCAGGTAGGTCTGCTTACAGATCCTCTGATGGTGGGTACAATCACCAGCACCGAGGAAAAATCCAGTGGGAGACCACCTAGTGCCCAGAGGTGTGCCTAGGTGTGGAGCTGGGAAACCTCCTCAACCTCAACTTCTCTGCCTGGGGTTGGAGGGTGGCCTAAACTCCCCATCCAAGAGATTGGGTGCTCTAGATGCCTGAAGAGTTGCCTGGGTGTGGAGCAGAGAGTACCCCTGCACAAGAGGAGTAGGGCAATTCAGTGCTGAATCAGAAAAGCAAGTACTCTGAACACCTGGAGATCTGCCTGCATCTGGAGTGCAGAGAGCCCCACTGCACCATGATCTATGCCAAGGAAGGGTCTGGTGGCTCAGGCTGCTGAACTAGATGAGTGGTTGCTCTGAATGCCGAGAGATCTTCCTGTATATGGAGCTCAGAAGGCCCCCTGCACCAAGAACTCTGTGCAGGAGGGGTGGGGGTGACTCCGGCTGCTGAACCAGGCAAGCAGTTGTAGATCTGCCTGGACATGTAGCAGAGAGGGCCTCCCTGCACCAGGATCTCTGCACAGGAAAGATGAGGCAGCTCAAGCTGATCCATGAAATCTGGTGCCCTGAATGCCTGGAGATCTGCCTGCGCATGAAGCAGACAGGGCCTTTCTGCACCAACATTTCTGCACAGGAAGGTGGGGTGGGTCAGACTGCTGAATCAGATGAGCAAGTGCTCCAAATGTTTGAAGATCTCTCTGAGTATGGAGTATAGAAAGCCTCACTGTATTATGATGTATGCCTGGGAAAAGTGGGGTGGTTCAGGCTGCTGAACAAGGTAAATTGGTGCTCTGAATGCCTGGACATCTGCCTCAGCATGAAGTGTAGAGGGCGACACTGCACCACAATCTCAGGGGAGCAGGTTTGGGCACCCAGCAATTGCACATACAGACCGGTTCCAGGTTGCCAAACTGGCCCTGACTGCAAGTCTTGCCACCCAGGAAAAACTGCAGCTATAGCAGCTCTCCTCCCACCTTAAGATTTTGATGGGGGAGAGCACAATTTCAGCACCTACTGATGAGGCACTGTCACCAGTTCTGGCTATGGAGGTCTCTATCCAACTCCAGAGCAGGCTTTCCAATCTCTGGCCTGAGACTAACATGCTTTTGTGTTCATGCTGCCAGGCCACCAAAAAAAAGGGCTGAGTTTGTATGTGCCTAGATTTTAAAATGGCATCCTTCTCTTGGTCCTAGGTCTGGGAAAATGTCTGCAGCTTTTACCAGTGTCTTTCTCCCATACTATCTCCAAGCCTTTCTCCACATCAATTCCAAGGCTTGGGAGAAACAAGGTGTCTTCCCTCAGCCTGGGTTGCTTGGCTCTCCAGTGGAAAAATTAGTCTTAGAGAGAGACTCTCTGCCTCTCTCTTGTACTAGGTTTTCAGTCACTTTTATCAGCTCGACACCATCACAGGGGCTATTTGCTGGCATTCTACTCCTTAGGATCTGGGATGTCCTTCATGATTCCAAGGACTCCTATCTTCCTTCTTGAATTAAAACTCACAAAGTTGATCTTTATGCACTACTTTCCTATGTACACGTGGCTGTAGCATGCTAAAAGCCTCTAATCCATCATGTTGGGGGAAAAAACTTGAGATTTTGTTAAATAAGTAGATTTTAGCTGTTTCTGTCACAACAAGAAAACTATGTGAAATAACAGATAAGTTGTTTCACTATAGAAACCATTTTACTATCTATATGTTTCCCATAACATGTTGTAAACATCAAATATACACAATAAAATTTATTTTTATGGAAATATCAGAATAGCAAAATAGATAACCCAGCTGGATTATCACTAAGAGTCATAGCAGCAGTCATATTCTAGTATCTGGTTTAATAGAAATGATCTGGTAATTAGTCTACAGGTGTTTGACAATAGGTAGAATGATGTTGATATGCAGGACTTTCACAGGCAAGATTTAAATATGCAGTAGAAACAAAGGATAAAAACTAGGCAAGTTGTGAGAGCTGGGGATTCCATAATGGTGGATGACTTTCTTAATAAATGAAGTAGCCATGGTCTATGCTGTAAAGGAGATGAAAGAGTATACTTCTCATGAACATGGTAGCCACCGAGTTAGATGATTTGTTTTATACACAAGATAACCATTAACAGGACAGAGAAAAAGATGGGATACATTTTATAATCAATGTAGCCATGACCGACACAGATGCAGAAAGATGAAGCACAGATGCTTATTTTATGAAGAAAAGTAACCAAACTGAAACTTGAAGATTTCTTTCATGAGCAAAGTGGCTGTGGCCAATGCCAACAAAGAGATGATAGTCCTGTTCATGAACAAAGTAGACATGGTAGCTGGAGAAGCAAGGTGAGGAGAAAAGTTTTTTTCTTGATCAAAGTAGCCATGTAGGAAGTGCAAACAGGATGACGGAAGATTTACTTTGTGAAGCTTGGTTGGCACAATTTGGGAAATCAAAGATTTATTTTATGAACCAGGAGAAACAGCTAATGTGGACTAGAAAGCAAACGTCTTTTGTGAATAAAGCATCACCCGTGGTGCTGACAAAGAGGTGAAAGACTTTTTTTTCCTAAGCAAGATATCCATGGCCAATTCAAGGAACAACAGGGAATATTTTTCATTAAAAAATGTATCCATGGACTGGGTGTGGTGGCTCATGCCTGTAATCCCAGCACTTTGGGAGTCAGAGTCAGGAGGATCATCTAAGGTCAGGAGTTCACGACCAAACTGGCCAACATGGTGAAACCCTGTCTCTACTAAAAATACAAAATTACCTGGGCATGGTAGTGCATGCCTGTAATCCCAACTATTTGGGAGGCTGAGGCAGGAGAATCACTTGATCCCAGGAGGCAGAGGTTGCAGTGAGCTGAGATAGTACCCTTGCACTCCAGCCTGGGTGAGAGAGCAAGCCTCTGTCTCAAAAATAAATAAATAAGTAGATAAATAAACAAAAATAAAAATAAAAAATGTACCCATGGTTATTGTAGTCATGGGAGGTTGAACAATTATTCATGAGTAAAAGCACTTATAGCTTGAGCTCTTTATATATTTTTCTTTTTCTTATTGATTCACATTAATATGTAATATGCAAAAATAATACTAGATAACACTTCTAGCACTTAATGTGTATTTTAAGTATTTTACGGCCGGGAGCGGTGGCTCAAGCCTGTAATCCCAGCACTTTGGGAGGCCGAGACGGGCGGATCGCGAGGTCAGGAGATCGAGACCATCCTGGCTAACACGGTGAAACCCCGTCTCTACTAAAAGTACAAAAACTAGCCGGGCGAAATGGCGGGCGCCTGTAGTCCCAGCCACTCGGGAGGCTGAGGCAGGAGAATGGCGTAAACCCGGGAGGTGGAGCTTGCAGTGAGCTGAGATCTGGCCACTGCACTCCAGTCCGGGCGACAGAGCGAGACTCCGCCTCAAAAAAAAAAAGAAATTTATTTTACATACATTAATGTATCTAACCTTGAAAATAACCTTTTAAGTTAAATATTATTTTTTATCCCCTTTTTTTATGAATTAGGGGCAGCTATATTATGAATTATGGGCAGCTATAAATCGGGAAGACATTGATATTGAAGGCTTCTTTTGTGACCAAAATAAATACAGCTGTAGAAGACATGCAATCAGAAGTTTTTTTTTTTTTTTTTTTTTGTGAGAAGGAGTCTCGCCGTCGTCCAGGCTGAAGTGCAGTGGCACGATCTCAGCTCACTGCAAGTTCCACCTCCCAGGTTCATGCCACTCTCCTGCCTCAGCCTCCCGAGTAGCTGGGACTACAGGCACCCGCCACCACGCCCAGCTAATTTTTTATATTTTTAGTAGGGATGGGGTTTCACTGTGTTAGCCAAGATGGTCTCAATCTCCTGACCTTGTGATCCGCCCACCTCAGCCTCCCAAAGTGCTGGGATAACAGGCATGAGCCACTGCGCCCAGGCAATCAGAAGATTTTTATCTTGACTATTGTATTAGTCTGTTCTCATGCTGCTAATAAAGCCATATCCAGCCAGGCACGGTGGCTCATGCCTGTAATGCCAGCACTTTGGGAGGTTGAGGCAGGCAGATCACCTGAAGTCAGGAGTTCCAAACCAGCCTGGCCAACATGGTGAAACCCTGTCTCCACTAAAAACACACACAAAAAAATCTAGCTGGGGGTGGTGGTGGGCGCCTGTAATCCCAGCTACTTGGGAGGCTGAGGCAGGAGAATCACTTGAGCCTGAGAGGGAGTTTAGGATGAGCTGAGATTGTGCCACGGCACTCCAGCCTGGATGACATAGTGACACTTTGTCAAAAAAAAGAAAAGGAAAAAGAAAGATAAATCCGAGACTGGGTAATTTATAAAAGAAAGTGGTCTAATTGACTCACAATTCCACATAGCTGGGAAGGCCTCACAATCACAGTGGAAGACAAAAGGCACATATTACATGACAGCACACAAAAGAGAATGAAAGCCAAGCAAAAGGGGTTTCCCCTTCTAAAATCATGAGATCTCATGAGTTTTATACACTACCTCGAGAACAGTGTGGGGGAAACCACCTCTATGATTCAATTATCTCCAACTGGGTCCCTCCCACAACATGTGGGAATTATGGGAGCTACAATTCAAGATGAGATTTGAATGAGAACGCAGACAAAGTATATTATTTCACCCCTGGTCACTCGCAAATCACATGTCCTCACATTTCAAATCCAATCGTGCCTTCCCAACAGTCCTCAAAATCTTAACTCATTTCAGCATTAAATCAAAAGTTCACAGTCCAAAGTCTTATCGAAGACAAGGCAACTCCCTTCAGACTGTGAGCTTGTAAAATCAAAAGCCAGTTAGTTACTTCCTAGATACAATGGAGGTAAAGGCATTGGATAAATATGCCCATTCCAAATGGGAGAAATGGCCCAAATGAAGGGGTTATAAGCCCCATGCAAGTCCAAAATCCAGTGGGGCAGTTAAATCTTAAAGTTCCAAAGTGATCTCCTTAGACTCCATGTCTCACATCCAGGTCATGCTGATGCAAGAGGTGGGTTCCCATTTTCTTGGGCAGCTCTATCCCTGGGGCTTTTCAGGGTATAGTCCAACTCCTGGCTGCTTTCAAGCAGTGGCATTGAGTGTCTGCATTTTTTCCAGTGCAAGCTGTTGGTTGATATACCATTCTGGGGTCTGGAGGATGGTGGCCCTCTTCTCACTGCTCCACTAGGCAGTTCCCCACTGGGGACTATGGGGGGGGGTGCTGACCCCCATTTCCCTTCTGCACTGCCCTAGCAAAGGTTCTCTGTAAGAGCCCCACCACTTCAGCAAACTACTGCCCAGACATACATCCTCTGAAATCTAGGTGGAGGTTCCCAAACCTTAATTCTTGACTTCTGTGCACCCACAGGCCCAACACCACATGTAAGCCACACAGTCTTGTGGCTTGTACACTCTGAAGTAATGGTCTAAGCTGTACATTGACCCATTTTAGCCAGTGCCGGAGCTGAAGCAGCTGGGATGCAGGGCACCATGTCCTGAGGTTGCATAGAGCAGTGAGGCCCTGGGCCCAGCCCACAAAACCATTTTTCCCTCCTAGGCCTCCAGGCCTGTGATAGGAGGGGCTGCTGTGAAGGTCTCTGACATACTCTGGAGACATTTTTCCCATTGTCTTGGTGATTAACATTTGGCTCCACATTACTTATGCAAATTTTGGCAGCCAGCTTGAATTTCTCCCCAGAAAATGGGGTTTTCTTTCCTATCACATCGCTGGACTGCAAATTTTCCAAATATTTATGCTCTGTTTCCTCTTGAACGCTTTGCTGCTTAGAAATTTCTTCTGCCAGATACCCTAAATTATCTCTCTCAAGTTCAAAGTTCTACAGATCTCTAGGATAAAAGAAAAATGGCACCAGTCTTTTTGCATAGCAAAAGTGACCTTTATTCCAGTTCCTAACAAGTTCCTCATCTCCATCTGAGACCACTTCAGCCTGAATTTTATTGTCCACATCACTATTAGCATTTTGGTCAAAGCCATTCAGCAAGTCTCTAGGAAGTTTCAAACTTTCCCACACCTTCCTGTCTTCTGATCCCTCCAGTTCTCTAGGAAGTTCCAAACTTTCTGACATTTTTCTATCGTCTTCTGAGCCTTCCAAACTGCTTCATCCTCTATGTGTTACCCAGTTCCAAAGTCATTCCAGATTTTTGGGTATCTCTACAGCAGTGCCCCACTCCTAGTGTCAATTTACTCCATTACTCTATTCTCACACTGTTAATAAAGACATATCTGAAACTGGGTAATTTATAAAGGAAAGAGGTTTAATTGACTCACGATTCTGCATGGCTGGGGAGGCCTCACAATCATGGTGGAAGGTGAAAGTCAAGTCTTACATGGCAGCAGACAGGAGAGAATGAGAGCGAAGCAAAAGGGATTTCTCCTTCTAAAACCATCAGATCTCGTGAGACTTACTCACTACCATGAGAACAGTATGGGAAAACCACCCCCATGGTTCAATTATCTCCCACCAGGTCCCTCCCACAACACATGGGAATTATGGGAACTACAATTCAAGATAAGAGTTGGATGGAGACACAGCCAAACTATCGACTAGAATAAATAAAGATGATGAGAATATGAAAATAGTAAACTTCCTTTATCACCTATATAAGATTATCTCTGTGATAGAGGTGGAGTTGAAAGGGTTCTTTCTTGGGCAGAGCATAGATAGCTAGATAAAACCTGAGTGTAGAAGACATTTTTTATGACAAAAGCAAAAATAGGTGATAAGAGAAGAATGCAGAGGATATTATACATTATTAGTGCAGTTCTGGCTGTGGAAAACATCTCATGGTAAAGTTTCTTCATTATGTTTGACAGCTGAAGCAAAATATTACAATAACATTGATATGCTTTTCAATAAATGTAAATGAACTATTTAAGGCAATTAAATTATAAATGAGGGAGAGTAAAAGTTTATAAAAGGAGGTAAGTTTTTTTTATGTTTCACTAGTGTTTGTAAAATGTAGGCACCAGTAAACTGTGTTAAGTTGGGTCATGCGCCTGGCCTTTATTTTTCCCCCTACGCTACTGAAGTTCAAGGAAAACTCAGCAACAACACAGGGTATATGTAATATACTAAGAAAGAGCCATGACTAAAAATAGTCATTCAAAGGCATACATACAATAACACCATAGAAAAGTAAAAATGGAATTCTAAAAATATTCATGTAACCCACAGTATGACAAAAAAATAAAATGGGAAAAGAAAAAAATGGCAAATTTAAGCACTTGCATTTTAATAATTATATTAATGCAAGTAGTCTAAATGCATTTGTTAAATAACAGAATGAGAATGACATCAGCCAAATGGCAAGTAGGCAGCTCCAAATTCCCATCCCTCTACAGAAACAATGAGGAAAAACTCAGAAACTAACTGTTAGAACTCTGAAAAAAAGTTTACATCAACTAAGGCAATGCTGAGTCAAGAAAAAGTCAACTTAAAAATAATAGAAAAACTCTGTGTCATTTTTACTTGCTTTTTCTCTCACCTCTCAGGAGCTCTCTGCTGCCTTATCAAGATTGGCCACAGTCTTAAAGTTGAGTGCCCATATTCCCAGTGTGGGATCTTGGTCCCTGTTTCCAGAGGGAGCCAAGCAGACTTTACTCACAAATAATTGTTTCTGTATCCTAAACTGCCTAGGGAAATGCACAAGGCAACTGACTCTTTTCACCTAACTGGGAATGCACTTGGGGCAGGAAAGGGCCAGGCATGCTCCAAAACATTGTAAGGCAATTGAAAAACTCAGAAAATCACAGAGCAAAAGATTACAGATGAGGAAAACAATATGTCACCCATAGCTGGGAGTAAAAGCCATGGAGAAAGTTTCTTTGGAAAATTAGGGTGTTAAAAAGCACTCATGGTATACTAAGAAATTAGAAACCCACATACTTGCTCAGAAGAGGAAACATGCTTAGAAAAGACCTCAAAAGACTCTAAGTTTTCACCACTGGTTTATCTATATGCTCGGGGAAGTAAGGAAGTGAAGGCTTAGGCAAATTTAGAAATGGCCTGGCTAAGTATAAAAGAAGTGCCTGGAATAAAGTCAACCTGCAAGGGCTGGGAAAGGTGTTTTTGTGTTTGTTTGTTTTTGTTTTTTTGTTTGTTTTTTAACAGAGTCTCACATTGTCACCCAGTCTGGAGTGCAATGGTGTGACCTTGGCTTACTGCAAACTCTACCTCCCAGGTTCAAGTGATTCTCTTGCCTCAGCCTTCTGAATAGCTGGGATTACAGGTTCCTGCCACCACGCCCAGCTAATTTTTTGTATTTTTAGTAGAGATGGGGTTTCACCATGTTGGCCAGGCTGGTCTCAAACTCCTGACTTCATGATTCAACCACCTCAGCCTCCCAAAATGCTAGGATTACATGTGTGAACAACCACGCCTGGCCTTTATTTTTCCCCCTACGCTACTGAAGTTCAAGGAAAACTCAGCAACAACACAGGTTGAACACAAGTTAAGCTTTCAACAACTGAGAACAACATACCCTAGGGAACAGGAAAAATCTGAATTCCAGAGTTATCAGATTGTGATATTTGAATATCCCATATTCAACACAAAACCTCAAAGCATGCAAAGAAACAGGAAAGGATGGCCCATTCAAAGGAAGAAAAAATTAATTCAAAGAAACTGTTCCTGAGGAAGCCCAGGCATTGAACTTACTAGGAAAAGACTTTAAATTAATTCTCTTCAGTATACTCAAAGGCTAAAGGAAATCAGGCACAAAGAACTAAAGTAAACCAGATATGTCATATGTGAACAAAATGTGAATATGAATTAAAAAACTGAAATTGTAAAAGGGAACCAAGTAAACATTCTGAAACTAAATGTGCCATGACAGAAATTAAACAATTACTAGAGAGGACCCACAGCAGATTTTAATAAGAAGATAAAAATAATTAAGCTTGAAGATAAGAAAATTGAAATTATCCAGTCTGAGGGGCAGAAAGGATAAAAAAATGAAGTAAAGTTAACAGAACCTAAGGAACTTGTGGGAGACCATCAAACAGACCAACATATGTATTAAATCAATAGTAAAAGGAGAAGAGAAAACAATGCAGAAAGATTATTTGAAGAAATCATAGCAGTCATAGACAAAAAACTTCCAAATTTGATGAAAGATATGAATCAACACATCCAAGATGCTCAAAAACACCAAGAAGGAAAAATTCAAATGGAGATCCACAAGACACATTATAGTCAAATTGTCAAACGCCAAAGAAGAATCTTGAAAGCAGCAGGAGGGAAGTAATTCATCACATACAAGGGATACAAAATAAGATTAATAGCTTATTTCTCCTCTGAAACTGGAGTCCACAAGGCAGTTGGATTATATATTTAAAAAGTTGGGTGGGGGAAATTTAAAGCAGTATTATGGACTGGATTGTGTTCTCCCCAAATTTATATGTTGAAGCTCTAACCCCTGATGTGAATTTATTTAGAGATATAAGGTCTTTAAGGAGGTAATTATGTTTAAATTAGATAATGAAGGAGCTAATCCAATAGGACTAATGTACCCATAACAAGAGGAAGAAATACCAGCAGTGTGCATACACACAGAAACGGCCATGTGTGAACACAGCAATAAGATAGCCATTTGTAATCCAAGAAGGAAGGCTTCAGGAGAAACCAAACTTGCTGGTATATTGATATTGGACTTTCAGCCTTTGAAGCTGTGAAAACAATGCATTTTTGTTGTTTGAGGCACAGAAATAAACCATATATAAACAAAATGACAATATGAATGAAAAGACTAAAATTATAAAAAGGAATGAAATAGACATTCTGAAGTTAAATGTCTTCATTACTCTGCTTTGGCTGTCATAGCAAAATGCCATAACAACCTTAAACATTTTGTTATGGCAGCCCAGACTGATGCAGATTAAGTTACCATGAATTGGGTACTGCTGTAACACATACTAAAAATGTAGAAATGGCTTTGGAACTGGGTAATGAGAAGAAGATGGAAAAATTTTGAGGCTTGTGTTAGAAAAAGCCTAGATTGTCATGGAGAAATTGTTGGTAGGAATATGGATATTAAAAATTATTCTGGTGAGGTCACATGTGGAAATCAGAAACATGTTGGACACTGAAGGAAAAGTGATCTTTACTGTAAAGTGCCAGAGAACTTAGCTTCATAGTCTTCTAGTGTTTTGTGGAAGGTAGAATTCAAGAGGGATGACCTTAAATATTTAACTGAGGAGATTTATAAGCAAACTGTTGAAGTTATGGTCTGATTTCTCCTTAATAATTATAGTAAAATGCAAGAGGTGAGAATGAATTGAAGAAGAAATTGTTAAGCAAAAAGGGACAGAACCTAAAGACTTGAAAAATTCTAGGCCAGTTTATATTGCAAGATGCGAGAGATTATGTTCTGGAAAGAATACCAAGAGTGTGGCTGGACTATCACTGGATACAGAGATTATGGGGTCATACTACCAGAAACACTGCTAAAGGGAACAGAGACAGGAAAAAATGAAGAAAAGGTGTTAGATTTCTTGAATTCTACAGAATGGAAGAAAACAGCTTTTCAGGTGCAAATATTCATTATCCTTCAAGAAAAGGGAAGAATGACTCCAAAGATGATTCAGAAATCAGTAGGGCTGCCACTTTCTCCACAGGCCCAGAGAACACAATTCCAGTAGTCAAGGGTGTCTCATCCTGTTTCAGAGGGTGGGGCCACATCCTCAGTTTCAGAGGATCACCTACCTAAACCCAGGGTTTCAAGGACAAGGCTGCCACCCAGATTCTCAGCCACAGGACACAAAGCTAAGGGGTCAGGGCAATTGCCTAAGGAAAAGAAAACACTGCCATCCCAGTGGGCCCAGAAGGCAGACCATCAGGCCAAAGAGGATTTTTCTTCAGATCTAAATAAAATTTGCCTTCCTAGGTATTAGACTTGCTTGGGACCAACATTTCTTTCTTTTTTTCTGATCTCTCCCTTTTGCAATTAGAATGTCTATTTTGTATTTGTCCACCATTGTATTTTGGAAGCATATAACTTGTCTGGTTTCACAGGTTCAGAGCTGGATAGGCATTTTGCCTTAGGATAAATCATATCTTGAATTCCAACTATACCTGATTTGGATGATATGTAGATGAGATTTGGGACTTAGAATTGACGCTGGAATAACTTAAGACTTTTGGGGCTGTTGGGATAGGGTAAACATATTTTACATGTTAAAAGGACATAAATTTGAGGGGCACAGAAATCAGAATGTTATGGAATTAATTGTATCTCCTAAAATTTGTATGTTGAAGTTCTAACACCAATGTGAATGTATTTAGTGATAGGGTCTTTAAGGAGGTAATTAAAGTTAAATGGGTCATGGGGGGCCCTAACCCAACAGTACTGCTGTCCTTATAAGAAGAAAAAGAAAAACTAAGAGTATGCACATACAGAGAAAAGACCATGTGTGGACACAATGAGAAAATGGCCATCTGCAAGCCAAGAAGAAGCCTTGGGAGAAACTAACCCTGCTGTCACCTTGATCATGGACTTCCAGCCTCCAGAACTACGAGAAAATATATTTCTGTTGTTTAAGACACTCAGTCTGTGGTATTTTTTTATGGCAGCCCTGGCAGACTAACACAGCCAAGAACCCGATATCTGGAAAATTATTTGCAAATTATGTATCTGACAAAGGACTTATACCTCAAATAGATTTTAAAAATTCACCAAGTTTCCAGAATTTGTCAAATTTGGGCAATGTTTAGTAATTTTTCTGTTTGCAAGGCATTCCTAAATGTTTTACCACCAGGCCTGTGTGAATCTGACCTTTATATTTCAGACACTTAGTCTTATTCTGATGCTTAACAATAACTGACTGAATCTCCAGATCTTGATACATCAGGTCTAAGCCATCTACCATGAATTTACCACACTTTTCTGCCCACAGACTGGCCTAAAAAAATTACCCACCTGTAAAAAGGAATTAGTAGGACCTGACCTACCCACAAGAATAGAAGACATTGTTGGCAGAATTGTATTTAAAGTACTAATAGCCTCATTCTACAGACTAGAGTAATGAGGACCTAAGAAATGCAGTGACTCAACTAAGACACGAAAACTGAAACTGAAACCTAGAGTTTATTATTCCTTAGTTGGGTGCTATTTCTGTAGACCACATAGGACAGATCTCATATCACATTTCCTCACTAATATCAGAATATCCTGGCACTTAAAAGAGATTTTTGTAAATTCTTATAGCTAATAGAATGTATAGTATATGACATTCAGTAATTCATTTATTCATCATCTCAATAAGCACATAACTTACAATGTTACAGGCCCTAAAGTCGACAGTGTCAAAATATTTGAGGCATTCACAGAGGTATCACTACCTAATAATTCTTATTAATACATCTCTAGGAGCACTATTAGATATAGATGCCTAAATTTTTCTAAGAGACCTTTAATTCTCAATTGAAAGGGTTGCCAGAAATCACACTATCCGTTTCCTACTTCCAAGCAGAGCAGCATCCAACTTTGATGACTGCAAGCATATGTAGTATCGCTGATCTAAGATTATATACAGAGAGAGTATAGTATCACTGATATATAGTATTGTATCACGATCTAAGATTATACGTGTGTGTGTGTATATATATGTATATATGTATGTGTGTGTGTGTGTGTATATATATATATATATATATATACACAACATCCGTAATTAAAAAGGTAGTGAGTTGCTGAGCCAAGTTTGAACTCAATTTATTTTGAGAATTTAGACTCTTAATCACTTTACTCTGGTTCCCACATTATTTTATGATTATTAAATAGTATTCCCAGGATGTCTCCACTAACCTAAGATGAAAAGCAGTAAGCAAAAAGTAAGGAAATAAAATAGGAGTCTAATTGAGGACTCCATATTTCCCTTAAACTCAGATAAACTTACCACACCATAGGAAGAAAAAGCAAAAGTCACAATTTTTTAATAAAGGAGAGATGGAGAGATTAAACTTGGATTTTTATTAGATTTCTTCCCAAGATAGTACAATATAAAATATTCTAGGGGAAGTTTCTTGGGATAATTTTAATTATTTTTGATCTCTTAAATACCATCTCAACAAGATATAAAGTGGAAAAAATATAGCATTTCCACTGAGCTTTTGAGCTTTATGCTCTAAAAGTGTTACTCATCCTACTTCCACCCCCCACTGTCACTGCCATCCCCACAATTTAACAATCCAAGAAGTAGTACAATGGACCTTCTGGGAAGAGTCTTTGCAATCGTTTTAAAACATAAGAACACACCATTTCTCCCATGATGATTTCCCACCTCAATTTCCCAGCAATTTGTTTCCTAATGCCTAGACTGTCAGAAGTATTTCTGCTAAGAAAAGTTGCTTCCCAATTCTACCTTGAAGGTAGAATTCAGTCTCAAGTGGATGGTAATGCTGGAAACCTCAATAACTCTGCCAGCAAATGGGACAGAGAGGCTACCTGGCCAATGACTTCTGTGATAAGGTTTCTGTGGAAGATATCATCTTAAAAGAACACATCGATCAGACCTGTTTCACTTCACATGGGATAAATGAGGGCAAAACCTGTGAGTGTTGGGGAGAGGATGGAAGAGAGTGAACAGCACATGAACAGAGGGTATACATCTATTTCAAGATGGGAGAGACAAGTGGAAGAACAACATAATATCTAACTCTTCTGTCTTGATCCAAATAATATAATGACAGGTTTGTAGAAAAGAATCTGACTTCTTGGATATATTCCACCAGAGAAGTCACAAAGAAACTGATCCATCTATCACAAAATCCTCAGGTGTATATCTTCCCTCCCTTAAAAAGGAAGGGTTTTGTCCTGCCTTACTCATTCCATAACCAAGAAGTTCATCCTCTGGTCAAACCCATATCTTTCTTCGACACCAACAAAACCCAATTTCCTTTAGATGGTCTGTCTGCCTGGGCTTAGGTTTGGGGTTCAGAAATACTTAGTCATGCTGTATTAGTTCCCCTTGACTCATCCTTCTGATGACCTCTTAGATGGGTTGAACCTCTAGTAAGAGCTTATCCCCGATGATTCCTTAGGTAATTTACTTACATCTTGGAGCCAAAGTTCCATTGGTCTCTGCCTTATCTGGAATAACTGTTTCTGTTGTTCTTGGCCAAGAAGGTAATTACAGCAAACTCTTTCATGGTTTTGAGCAGTCTCAGCAGGGAACAAAGCTGAAGGCTCATGGTAAACAGATGCATAGAAACTGAAGGTAGGGGATTCCAACCACTGTGTTTATTGCACAAACAGTAAATTTGAAGGCTAGAAGTGAAGAGTGAGGTATGGAAAATAGGAAAAAAGATCAACGACTAACTTTTTATAAAACCTTTTCACTAATTGCCTGTCAGAGAGACAGCGCAAAGAATTGCTTTGTGTCTTGGAGCTTAATATTTGTGTCAAAAATTTCCACACAGTTCACAAATGCTTGGAACATTAGAGACAGAGATAGAGATGGAGATAGAGAGAGATAGAGAGATAGAGATAGAGATAGATAGATATAGAGATAGCTCAGACACTGCACGTAGTTCAAAAATAAAAAGACAGTACAAAGATAGAACTGGAAAGACTCAACTTTGCAATAGCACAAACTTTTCAGACTTTTCAGGCCCAGCTAGTTTATTTTAAGTGCAGAATGAGTTAGCGGGCTGTCAAGAAAACTAGGTTGCATTAACAGAAGCATAATATTCAGAATGAGGGAGATGATTGTTCCACTCTAATCTGAGTTGTTACGACTATACTTGAGATCATTGTTTTTATTTTTGGATACCATACTTTATACTTTATGACTGACAAAGACAAGTCAAGGTGGAATCCCAGACTATGCTGTCTGAAAACCAAAAAACAAAATGAAATAAAATAAGAAGATGCACATTTGCATACAAAGTCCAGTTAGGAGAACCAAGAGAGAAAAAGTAGCCATGCTAGAACAGCAATGGCAATTGAGTTCTACCTTGCTAGATATGTCATGGCTTCTTCAAAAACAGAAAACTTTTGAGATGTGACTCAAAATGGCAACTGCCTAAAAGGGTCACTTCCCCCAAGTGTCTTGGGAATCTAAAGCTAGAGGACACCTTGGAGACCCGATAGTCCATATTCTGTTTCAGAGCTACCTTTGAAACTCGATTTTATGCAGTGTTTAGTATACTTGTCCAGAACATGTTAGTTTCAAATTGACAACCAAGCAAAGCACACAAACATCACACTTGAGCAACGCTGTTTAACCACAATAACTATGTAGTCTGTCTCACTAGGGCAGAGGTCTCACACAGGATTGCAATGAACTTCATCTGAATACTACTTTGTATGCCAACTACAGGTCAAACTCCAAGGACTTCTTGCTCTCTGCCCCTTTCCACAACTTTCCACACTGTGTGCAATTGTCTCAGGTAGTCAGTGTAATGCAGGCTGACCTCCAATTAGTCCTCCAAAGTTTCAAGGACTTATATAAATGATTATATGGAAACATACTCTCTAAGGAATCTTAATACCCTGGAAAGAAGATATAGCTACTCATCAATTTCTATTCCTCATGTAATTCCATAGCCTTTTAGTTAAAACTATCACATATTCTCTAGATCTACTTTATATTGCACTGATCCTTAGCCAAAGTCAGTCCAACACTCTAGGCAACATAAAAAATGCCATTATTGAACAAGTAAAAGTATAAGAGGGATATATATACATAAGACTTCCTATCCAGACAAGATAGCATAGAACCACATTTCTCTCCCTTTCACCACTGGGTAGATTGAAACAATCAAGTGAAAATTAAGAAAAGTAGAACTTGTTAGGGAACGACAGGATTGTAGGAAAAACACAGTGGCAGGGTGCCTTACATCACACCACTCAGTAAGAGAAAGTAATCCAGGCATGGCATTTTCTTACCCCCAACTTAACACCAAAAGATGGTGCAGATAGGTTGATTTCTCTCCCGGATCACATAGAATCCTGCCTGTAACACCAGGTAACATGAGCACCACAGGCAAAGAGGATTAATCTCTCCATTGAAAACAAGTGGCCAGGGAAAGTTGCCTTCTCTGAAGGGTCTGAAATTCCCCCCCCTACCACCACCACCAAGTGGACTGAGTGCCTGGGTGCTACTGACAGAAGGATCCAAACACAAGTACCTGAGTAGGAAGCACTCTTCATACCCACAGTCTAGAAATTTTATTCTCCCATTTAGAAGCACCAGATAGAACAGCCTGGGGAAGCCCCTTCTGCCACTTCAAGCAGCACTGTCTGAGATCAGTGGGAGATCCAGCAGCATAAGGTAACCAAGCAGATCAGAATAGGACTGGAAATGTTGAGAAAATTAGACTTCCATTGAAACCACAGTTCACAAAATAAACAAGTAGGTCCTGTGTGATAAACCTAAACAAGCTTACTACCTGCTAAAATTATACACACACACACACACACACACACACACACACACAAGACACAGAATCTGCTAACATAATATATTAAATGTCCAGTATGCAATAGAAAAACTACCTATCCTACCAAGAAAAAGGAAAATCAACCTGATTGAGAAAAGAAAATAAACTGATGTCAACACCAAAATGAATCAGATGTTGGAATCATCTGCTAAAGATTTTGAAGGAAAAGGATTTAATATCATAAAATAATTTAACAAGCGTAATAAATTCTCTTGAGGTACAAGAAGACACATAAAACCTCAGCAAAGAAATAAAAATTATAATAAAAACCAAATGAAAATTATAGAACTGAAAATAGAATAACAGAAAATATTTTTAAAACTCACTGGATGGGCTCAATAATCAAGCATAGGTGTCAGAAGGTAGAATCACTAAATTGAGAAAATATCAACAGAATTTAACCAACATGAACAAAAGAGAAGAAACAGACTGGGGGAAAAATGAATAGAGTCTTGGGGATCTGTGGGACAATAGTAAAAGATCAAACATTTATATCTTTAGGTTCCAGAAGAAGAAGAGAAAGAGTAGAGTTTAAGGTGTCTCAAATTTATTGAAATACATAAATTCACAGATTTTAAAAGCTGAGCAAATCCCAAATAGAAAAACCCAAAGAAATGCATGTCAACAAAAGTCATAATTAAACTTCTGAAAACTAATGACAAAGAAAATATCTTGAGTGTAAATAAAGAAAGAATATATCAAGATTTAGTTGTTTCTATATTTATACAATCATCATTGTTGATTTCTCTACCTTGAGATCTGGAACAACATTCAACCCAAAGACAACATCTACCAATAATTTTACCCTTCACCTCATAGTTACCATTTGCCTCACATCAGTGCTATTTCCATAAAATCTAAAAGATTGAAGAGCAGATATGTTAAAGCTTCCTGAGTCCTGAAGTTCTAACTTAAAAAATACCCATTCTGTCACCTATGCTAGAACTCCTCAGATTTATTCCCAACATACTTTTATATTGTGTTTTAAGTCCTTGGGCATGTGTCAAGTCCCAGATTATCTAACTTCTCCCAGAAAATGATGATACCATCATTAATTACTTCTGCTTGCTAAGATCTGTTCTACCCGGTCATTATATATCCTACCATCTCTTATTAATTTTGTATTACTTATCTTAATTTCTTCCCTGGTACCAGTCCAAAGAATTCTTCTCAATTTCTTATGTTTGTGGGATATTATCATATTCCCCTCCTTCCTCTCAGACCTTAGCAGGCAGTAAGTCAATCTCCCTATCCTAGAGCCCCAAGTTGCTTTCATCCATCAGGAAGTCCTAGATTCTAATTGTCTGATTCTGGTTATCATTCAATAACTGTTTTTAATTTCTCCAATTTGATGACTTCTCTTTAAAGGCCTTCCATATGTTATCAGCTTAAAACAACATTATAAAATGGTATTTCCAAGCCTCACGGTAACCTCAAATATACGTCACAGAATGGATTTTTAAAAGCAAGTAATTAAATTATATCACCTGAGAAAATCACCTTCACTAAAGGAAGACAAGAATGAAGGAAAGAAAGAAGACCACAAAACCACCAGGAAACAAATTAAAAAATGGTAGGAGTAAGTCCTTACATATCAAAAATAACATTGACTGTAAATGGACTAAGCTCCCAGAAAAAAAATAAATAGATTGACTGAATGGATAAAATAACAACACCCAATAATCTGTTGACTACAAGAAACATACTCCACATACAAATACACAGATAGACTGAAAAGAAGGGGATGAAAAAACATATTCCATGACGCTGGAAACCAAAAAAGCAAAAGAAGCTATACTTACATCATGCAAAGTAGATTTCAAGACAAAAAATGCAGGAAGAGACAAGCACACTATATTGTGATAAAGAAATAAATTCAGCAAGAGGATATAACAATTATAAATATACCTGCATCCATCATTGGAGCACCAAGATATATAAAGCAAATATTATTAGAGCTAAAAACAGAAATAGGCTCCAATAGAGTAATAGCTGGGGAGTTTAACACCCCATTTCAGCACTGAATAGATCTTCTAGACATGAAATTTATTTATTTTATTTTATTTATTTATTTTTATTATACTTTAAGTTCTAGGGGACATGTGCATAACGTGCAGGTTTGTTACATATGTATACTTGTGCCATGTTGGTGTGCTCCACTCATCAACTCGTCAGCACCCATCAATTCATCATTTATATCAGGTATAACTCCCAATGCAATCCCTCTCCCCTCCCCACTCCCCATGATAGGCCCAGTGTGTGATATTCCCCTTCCCGAGTCCAAGTGATCTCATTGTCAGTTCCCACCTATGAGTGAGAACATGCAGTGTTTGGTTTTCTCTTCTTGTGATAGTTTGCTAAGAATGATGGTTTCCAGCTGCATCCATGTCCCTACAAAGGACGCAAACTCATCCTTTTTTATGGCTGCATAGTATTCCATGGTGCATATGTGCCACATTTCTTAATCCAGTCCATCACAGATGGACATTTGGGTTGATTCCAAGTCTTTGCTATTGTGAATGGTGCCGCAATAAACATACGTGTGTATGTGTCTTTATAGCAGCATGATTTATAATCCTTTGGGTATATACCCAGTATAAAGAGAAACATTGAGCTTAATATCAGCATAGATCAAATGAATCTAATAAATATTTACAGAACATTTCATCCAATAGCTACAGAATACACATTTTCTTTGTTAGCACATGAATTATTATCAAGAATAGATCATAGTTATATCATAAAACAAGTCATAAAACATCAAAAGGTATGAAAGTGATATCAAGCATCATCTCTGACCACAATGGAATAAAGCTAGAAAGCAATAACAAGAGGAATTTTAGAAATTATACAAATAGGTAAAAATAAACAATATACTTCTGAAGAACCAGTGAGTCAATGAAGAAATTAAGAAAGAAATTGAAACATTTTATGAAACAAATGATAATGAAAACACAACATACCGAAACCTCTGGGACACAGCTAAAGCAGCACTAAGAGGGAAGTTTGTAGCTGTAAGTGCCTACATAAAAAATTTTAAATAAACAACCTAACAATGCACCTTAAAGAATTAGAAAAACAGACGGGCGCGGTGGCTCAAGCCTGTAATCCCAGCACTTTGGGAGGCCGAGATGGGTGGATCACGAGGTCAGGAGATCGAGACCTTCCTGGCTAACACGGTGAAACCCAGCCTCTACTAAAAAAAATACAAAAAAACTAGCTGGGCGAGGTGGCGGGCACCTGTAGTCCAGCTACTCGGGAGGCTGAGGCAGGAGAATGGCGTGAACCGGGAGGCGGAGCTTGCAGTGAGCTGAGATCCGGCCACTGCACTTCAGCCTGGGTGACAGAGCCAGAATCCGTCTCAAAAAAAAAAAAAAAAAAAAAAAAGAATTAGAAAAACAAATTCAAAAGTTAGCAGAAGACAAGAACTAACTAACATCAGAGCAGAACTGAAGGAGATAGAGACAGGAAAGACCTTCAAAAAACAATCAATCCAGGAGCTGCTTTTTTGATTAAAATAATAATAACAAAATAGATAGATTGCTAGCTAGACTAATAAAGAAATAAAGAAGAAAAGAGTGAAGAATCAATACAACCAATAAAAATGAGAAAAGGGATATTACCAGTGATCTCACAGAAATACAAGGTACCATCAGAGAATACTATAAACACCTCTAAGAAAATAAACTAGAAAACCTAAAAGCAATGTATAAATTCCTGGACACATAACCCTCCTAAGAAATAACCAGGAAGAACTCAAATTCCTGAATACACCAATAACAAATTCTGAAATTGAGACAGTAATTAATAGCCTACCACCAAAAAAAAGCCCAGGACCAATGAATTCACAACTGAATTCTACCAGAGGTACAAAGACGAACTGGTGCCATTCCTTTTCAAACTATTCCAAGCAACAGAAAAAGAGGGACTTCTCCTAATTCATTTATGAGGCCAGCATCTTCCTGATACCAAAACCTGACAATGACACAGCAAAGAAAAAAAGTTCAGGCCAATATCCTGATGAACATTGATGTAAAAATCCTCAATAAAATACTGGCAAACTGAATCCAGCAGCACATCAAAAGGCTTATTCACCACGATCAAGTCGGCTTCATCCCTGGGATCTACACATCTACCACCATCTGATCTTGGACAAACTTAACAAAAACAAGCAATGAGGAAAGGATTCCCTATTTAATAAATGGTGCTGGGAAAACTGGCTAGCCATATGCAGAAATTGAAACTGGACCACTTCCTTACACCTTATACAAAAATTAACCCAAGATGAATTAAAGACTTAAATGTACGATCCAAAACTATAAAAACCCTAGAAGAAAACTTCAGCAGTACCATTCAAGACAGGCATGGGTAAATACTTCATGACTAAAACACCAAAAGCAATTGCAACAACAGAGATATAGACCAATGGAACAGAACAGAGTCCTCAGAAATAATACCACACATCTACAGCCATCTGATCTTTGACAAACCTGAGAGAAACAAGAAATGGGGAAAGGATTCCCTATTTAATAAATGGTGCTGGGAAAATTGGCTAGCCATAAGTAGAAAGCTGAAACTGGATCCTTTCCTTACACCTTATACGAAAATTAATTCAAGATGGATTAGAGACTAAAATGTTAGACCTAATACCATAAAAACCCTAGAAGAAAATCTAGGTAGTACCATTCAGGACATAGGCATGGGCAAGGACTTCATGTCTAAAACACCAAAAGCAACGACAGCAAAAGCAAAAATTGACACATGGGATCTAATTAAACTAAAGAGCTTTTGCACAGCTAAAGAAACTACCATCAGAGTGAACAGGCAACCTACAGAATGGGAGAAAATTTTGCAACCTACTCATCTGACAAAGGGCTAATATCCAGAATCTACAAAGAACTCAAACAAATATACAAGAAAAAAACAAACAACCCCATCGAAAAGTGGGGAAAGGATATGAACAGACATTTCTCAAAAGAAGACATCCATACAGCCAACAGACACATGAAAAAATGCTCATCATCACTGGCCATCAGAGAAATGCAAATCAAAACCACAATGAGATACCATCTCACACCAGTTAGAATGGCAATCATTAAGAAGTCAGGAAACAACAGGTGTTGGAGAGGATGTGGAGAAATAGGAACACTTTTACACTGTTGGTGGGATTGTAAACTAGTTCAACCATTATGGAAAACAGTATGGCAATCCTCAAGGATCTAGAACTAGATGTACCATATGACCCAGCCATCCCACTACTGGGTATATACCCAAAGGATTATAAATTACTCTACTACAAAGACACATGCACACGTATGTTTATTGCGGCACTATTCACAATAGCAAAGACTTGGAATCAACCCAAATGTCCATCAGTGACAGACTGGATTAAGAAAATGTGGCACATATACACCATGGAATACTATGCAGCCATAAAAAAGGATGAGTTTGCGTCCTTTGTAGGGACATGGATGCAGCTGGAAACCATCATTCTTAGCAAACTATCACAAGAAGAGAAAACCAAACACCGCATGTTCTCACTCATAGGTGGGAACTGAACAATGAGATCACTTGGACTCGGGAAGGGGAACATCACACACTGGGGCCTATCATGGGGAGGGGGGAGGAGGGAGGGATTGCATTGGGGAGTTATACATGATATAAACGTTTGCACATATACCCTAGAACTTAAAGTATAATAATAAAAAAAAAAAAGTAAAAAAAAAAAAAAAAAAAGCAAAAAATGACCAATGGAATTAATAAAACCAAAGAGCTTCTGCAAAGCGAAGAAACTATCATTAGAGTGAACAGGCATCCTACAGAATGGGAGAAAATTTTGCTATATACCTATCTGAAAAAGGTCCAATATCCAGAATCTACAAGGAACTTAAACAAATTTACAAGAAAAAAATCAAACAAGCACATCAAAACGTGGGGAAAGGATATGAACAGACACTTCTCAAAAGAAGACATTTATGTGGCCAACATACATATGAAAAAAATCTCAGCATCACTGCTCATTAGAGAAATGCAAATCAAAACCACAATGAGATACCATCTCATGCCAGTTAGAATTGCGACCATTAAGTCAAGAAACAACAGATGCTGGAGAGGCTGTGCAGAAAGAGGAACACTTTTGCACTGTTGCTGGGAATGTAAATTAGTTCAACCATTGTGGAAGACATTGTGGTGATTCCTCAAGGATCCAGAATAAGAAATACCATTTGATCCAGCAATGCCATTACTGGGTATATACCCAAGGATTATAAATCATTCTACTATAAAGACGCATGCACACGTATGTTTATTGTGGCACTGTTCACAATAGCAAAGACTTGGAACCAACCAAAATGCCAATCAATGGTAGACTGCATAAAGAAATGTGGCACATATACACCATGGAATAGTATATAGCCATGAAAAGAATGAGTTCATGTACTTTGCAGGGACATGTATGAACCTGGAAGCCATCATTCTCAGCTCAGGAACAGAAATGCAAACATCACATGTTCTCCTCATAAGTGGGAGCTGAACAATGAAAATGCATGGACACAGGGAGGGAAACATCACACACTGGTGCCTGTGAGCAGATGGGGGGGGTGCAAGTGGAAGGAGAACATTAGGACAAATACTTAGTGCATGGAGGGCTTAAAACCTAGATGATGAGTTAATAGGTGCACCAAACAACCATGGTACATGTATACCTATGTAACAAGCCTGCACATTCTACACATGTGCCCCAGAACTTAAAGTAAAATAAATAAATAAGCAACTTAACAATGCATCTTAAAGAATTAGAAATGCAAGAGCAAACCAAACCAAAATTAGTAGAAGAAATGAAATAAAAATCAGAACAGAAATAAACGAAATTGAAATGAAGAAAACAACAAAAAATTATCAATGAAACAAAAAGTTGATTTTTGAAACTTTAAACAAAACTGACAAATCATTACCCAAGCAAATAAAACAAGATAGCTGACCTAAATAAATAGAATTAGAGATGAAAAAGGAGACATTACAACTGATACTGCAGAAATTCAAAAGATCATTAGTGTCTACTATAAACAACTATTTGTCAATAAACTAAAAGCTCTAGAAGAAATGCATAAATTCCAAGACAAATACAACCTACCAAGATTGAACCAGGAAGAAATTGAAAGCCTGACATGATCCACTAGAATTAACAAGATCAAAGCCACAATAAAAAGTCTTCTAGCAAAGACTGGAGACTGACAGTTTTGTTTCTGAATTCTTCCAAACATTGAAAGAAGAACTAATAGCAATCTTACTCAAACTATTCTGAAAAATAAAAAAGGAGAGAATACTTCCAAACTCATTCTTCAAGGCCAATATTAACCTGATTTTTAAAAATCAGACAAAGATACATCCAAAAAAAAAACTACAGGCTAGTATCTCTGATCAATATTGGTGCAAAAATCCTCGACAAAATGCTAGCAAAACAAATTCAACAACACATTAAAAAGATCATTCATCACGACCAAGTAGGGTTTATGCCAGAGAGGCAAGAATAGTTCAATATACACAAATCTATCAATGTGATACAACATAGAAACAGAATGAAGGACAAACCCATATGATTATTTAAATTGATGCTGAAAAAATATTTGATGCAATTCGATATTCCTTCACGAAAGAAAACCCTCATAAAATGGGATTGAAGGAATATACCTCAACATAGTAAAAGCCTTGTATGACAGTTGCAGTTAATATCATACTGAATGGGGAAAAACTGAAAGCCTTTCCTCTAAGATCTGGAACACAAAGATGCCCACATTGGTCTTTGTTATTCAACATAATACTGGAAGATCTAACTAGAACAATCAGAAAAAGAAAGAAATAAAGGATATCCAAATGGAAAAGGAAGAGGGTGCTGGCCAAAATGACCAACTAGAAGCAGCTAGTGTGCACTGCTGTCATGAAGAGGAATGGAGGGGGTGAGTAAATGCACACCTTTAACTGAAACATTTATGTACACGCAGTGGGACTAATCAAGAAAACAACTCGACCCATAGAGAATGGAGAAAAGAAAGAAAAAATGATGGCTCACCCAAGAGCAATGGGGAGCCAGGGGAACCTTTTCCACCTACTGAAAAATCCGAGGTAATGAGGAACAGGATCAGACCACCACCATACCACAGCAGCCCTGTGAAAAAGTAACCAGACTGTTATGTGGGTGCCTGTTCCCATGTCTCCTCACTGGGCAGGTCCTCCAGGTCTAGTCCTCCAGTCACCCTGTGCCAGAGCTATCAAGCCAGTAGCAGCTCTGCAACTACCTAGAAAGAGGTCCAAGGGGCAACTGAAAGCCTCTCTACCACTGCCTCTGCAGTAAAACTCCCTTGCTATCCCCAGACTAACAAAGGAGCAAAGGCCCTAAGTGCCTTATCCACACCATCAACAACCTGCAGTAGACACAAGAAGGGGCTAGCACGTTTCCCAGAGGTCCATCCACCCCTCCTCTACCTGCTTGTCACCACACAGGAAACGCCAGCTTGGGGCCCCACAGCACAGATCTTCTATCCTGGGCTGACAGTACTGGGATATTGCTGACCTGCATCTCTCTGGGGTAGTGCTTCTGGGAGACAAGAAAAAGACCCTTGGCCACAATCACTACTAAAGTCCCTTCTGCTGCCTTGAAGTTGGGAAAAAAAGACATAATCCCTGAGATTGCCTTAGAGCTGCAGTGTGCAGACCAGGCATGCCAAGTCATAATCTACAGGCAGCACTAAATGGGAAGAAGAACCCACAATGTCAGAGCATTGAGAGGGAAAACAGCTGCAGCTCTTAGGCAACGTAGAAAAAGTATACAACTGAGCAGAAGTCTACCAACTGACAAATATGCCTAGTAAAACTTACCAGATCATACCCAAAGCTTCAACACCAAAAATACCTCACTAATATACCCTCTCTGAAACCAAAGACAAGAAGTCAGTTTCAAATAAACATCTTGCACAAGCCTCATACCTGTGAACACATCCAAAAAGAGCAGTCTATTGACTGTACTCAATCTACACTGCAGTTAAAAGAGCAATCACATGCAGAGATGAGAAAGAACCGATGCAAGAACTCCAGTAACTCAAATGGCCAGAGTGTTATGTGTCCTCTGAATGATTGCACCAGTTCTTCAACAAGAGCTGTTAACCAGGCTAAGTTGCTGAAATGACAGAAATTAAATTCAGAATATGGATAGGAAGAAAGATCATCAAGATTCAGTAGAATGGCAAAACCCAATTAGAGGAAACTAAGAATCCCAACAAAATGATACAGGACCTCGGAGGGGCATGCCCAAGATGGCCAAATAGGAACAGCTCCAGTCTCCAGCTCCAGTGTGAGTGACACAGAAGATGGGTGACTTCTGCATTTTCAACTGAGGTACCAGGTTCATCTCACTGGGGCGTGTTGGAAAGTTGGCGCTGGTCCATGGGTGCAGCCCAAACAGGGAGAGCTGAAGCAGGGCGAGGCATCGCCTCACTAGGGAAGTGCAAGGGGGAAGGGAATTCCTTTTCCTAGCCAAAGGAAATTGAGATGCACAACACCGGGGACCTCCCACTCTAATATTGTGCGTTACCAAGTGTCTTAGCAAGCGGCACACCAGGAGATTGTATCCCACACCTGGCCCAGAGGGTCCCATGCCCACGGAGCCTCCCTCATTGCTAGCATAGCAGTCTGAGATCTAACTGCAAGGTGACAGCGAGGCTGGGGGAGGGTTGCCCGCCATTGTTGAGGCTTAAATAGGTAAACAAAGCTGCTGGGAAGCTCTAATTGGGTGGAGCTCACCACAGCTCAAGGAGGCTGGCCTGCCTCTGTAGACTACTCCTCTGGGGAGAGGGCATAGCTAAACAAAAAGCAGCAGAAACCTCGGCAGAGGTAAATGTCCCTGTCTGACAGCCTTGAAGAGAGCAGTGGATCTCCCAGCACAGAGGTTGAGATCTGAGAACAGACACACTGCCTACTCAAGTGGGTCCCTGACCCCTGAGAAGCCTAACTGGAAGACATCCCCCACTAGGTGCAGCCCGATGCCTCACACCTCACACGGTGGGGTACACCCCTGAGATGAAGTTTCTGGAGCAAGAATCAGAGAGCAACACTCTCTATGCAACAATGTTTTATCTTCTGCAGCATCCACTGCTGATACCCAGGCAAACAGGGTCTGGAGTGGACCTCAAGCAAACTCCAACAGACGTGCAGCTGAGGGTCCTGACTGTTAGAAGGAAAACTAACAAACAGAAAGGACACCCACACCAAAAGCCCATCAGTACGTCACCATCACCAAGACCAAAGGCAGATAAAACCACAAAGATGGGAACAAAGCAGTGCAGAAAAGCTGGAAATTCAAAACCTCAGAGTGCATCTCCTACTCCAAAGGAATGCAGCTCATCACCGGCAAAGGAACAAAGCTGGATGGAAAATGACTTTAACGAGTTGAGAGGAGAAGCTTTCAGTTGATCAAACCTCTCAGAACTAAAGGAGGAACTATGTAACCAGCGAAAAGAAAATAAAAACCTTGAAAAAAGAATGGGTGAATGGATAACTAGAATAAACAATGCAGAGAAGATCTTAAAAGAACTGAGAGAGAGGAAAACCATAACAGGAGAACTACATGACAAATGCACAAGCTTCAGTAAACGACTAGATCAACTGGAAGAAAGGGTATCAGTGATTGAAGATCAAATGACAGAAATAAAACGAGAAGAGAAGTGGAGAGAAAAAAGAGTAAAAAGAAATGAATAAAGCCTCCAAGAAAAACGGGATTATGTGAAAAGACCAAATCAACATCTAATCGGTGTGCCTGAAAGTGACAGAGAAAATGGAATCAAGTTGGAAAACACTCTGAAGGATATTATCCAGGAGACCTTCCCCAACCTAGTAAGGCAGACCAACATTCAAATTCAGGAAATACAGAGAATGCCACAAAGACACTCCTCGAGAAGAGGAACTCCAAGACACATACTTGTCACATTCACCAAAGTTGAAATAAAGGAAAAAATGTAAGGGCAGCCAGGGAGAAAGGTCGAGTTACCGATAAAGGGAAGCCCATCAGATTAACAGCAGATCTCTTGGCAGAAACTCTACAAGCCAGAAGACAGTGGGGACAATATTCAACATTCTTAAAGAAAAGAATTTTCAATCCAGAATTTTATATCCAGCCAAACGAAGTTTCATAAGTGAAGGAGAAATAAAATCATTTAGAGACAAGCAAATGTTTAGAGATTTTTTTACCACCAGGCCTGCCCTACAAGAGATCCTGAAGGAAGCACTAAACATGGAAAGGAACAACAGGTACCAGCCATTGCAAAAACATGTCAAAATATAAAGTCCATTGATGCTAGGAAGAAACTGCATCAACTAGTGAGCAAAATAACCAGCTAATATCATAATGACAACATCAAGTTCACAAATAACAATATTAACCTTAAATGTAAAAGGACCGAATCGTCCAACTAAAAGACACAGACTGGCAAATTGGATAAAGAGTCAAGACCATCAGTTTACTGTATTCAGGAGACCCATCTCACAGGCAGAGACACACATGGGCACAAAATAAAGGGATGGAGGAAGATCTACCAAGCAAATGGGAAGCAAAAAAAGTAAGGGTAGCAATCCTAGTATCTGATAAAACAGACTTTAAACCATCAAAGATTAAAAGAGACAAAGAAGGCCATTACATAATGGTAAAGGGAACAATTAATCAGGAAGAGCTAACTATCCTAAATTTATATGCACCCAATACAGGAGCACCCAGATTCATAAAGCAAGTCCTTAGAGACTTACGAACAGACTTAGACAAGCACACAATAATAATGGGAGATTTCAACACTCCACTGTCAACATTAGACAGATCAACGAGACAGAAAGTTAACAAGGATATCCAGGAATTGAACTCATTTCTGCACCAAGCGGACCTAATAGACATCTATAGAACTCTCCACCCCAAATCAACAGAATATACATTCTTCTCAGCACCACATCGCACTTATTCCAAAATTGACCACATAATTGGAAGTAAAGCACTCCTCAGCAAGTGAGAAAGAACAGAAATTATAACAAACTGTCTCTCAGACCACAGTGCAATCAAACTACAACTCAAGACTAAGAAACTCAATCAAAACCATTCAACTACATGGAAACTGAGCAACGTGCTCATGAATGACTACTGGGTACATAACGAAATGAAGGCAGAAATAAAGATGTTCTTTGAAACCAATAAGAACAAAGAGACAATGTATCAGAATCGTTGGGATACATTTAAGCACTAAATGTCCGCAAGAGAAAGCAGGAAAGATCTAAATTTGACACCCTAACATCACAATTAAAAGAACTAGAGAAGCAAGAGTAAACAATATAAATAAAAATGATGCAATAAAAAAGGATGAAGGGGATACCACCACCAACCCCAGAGAAATACAAACTACGATCTGAGAATGCTATAAACACCTCTACACACATAAACTAGAAAATCCAGAAGAAATGGATAATTTCCTGGACACTTACACTCTCCCAACACTAAGCCAGGAAGAAGTTGAATCCCTGAATAGACCAATAGCAGGCTCTGAAATTGAGGCAATAATTAATAGCCTGCCAACCAAAAAAAGTCCAGGACCAGACGGATTCACAGCTGAATTCCACCAGAGGTACAAGCAGGAGTTGGTACCATTCCTTGCGAAACTATTCCAATCAATACAAAAAGAAGGAATCCTCCCTAACTCATTTTACGAGGCCAACACCATCCTCATACCAAAGCCTGACAGAGATATCAAAAAAAAAAAAGAAGATAATTTTAGACCAATATCCCTGATGAACATAGATGCAAAAATCCTCAAAAAAACCATCATTCTTAGCAAACTATCGCAAGAACAGAAAACCAAACACCGCATGTTCTCACTCATAGGTGGGAACTGAACAATGAGATCACTTGGACTCGGGAAGGGGAACATCACACACTGGGGCCTATCATGGGGAGGGGGGAGGAGGGAGGGATTGCATTGGGGAGTTATACATGATATAAATGATGAATTGATGGGTGCTGACGAGTTGATGGGTGCAGCACACCAACATGGCATCAGTATACATATGTAACAAGCCTGCACGTTATGCACATGTCCCCTAGAACTTAAAGTATAATAAAAAAAAATGTAAAAAGAACATTAGATTTTGAAGGAGCCAGAGGCCAAATGATATGCTTTAGCTCTGTGCCCCCACCCAAATTTTATCTCGAATTATAAGCCCCAGATGTTGGGGGAGAAACCTGGTGAGAAGTTTCCCCCATGCTGTGCTCATAAAAGTGAGTATGTTCTCACAAGATTTGATGCTTTAAATGTGTTTGGCAGTTCCTTTCAATCCTGCCACCATGTGAAAAGGTCATTGTTTCCCTTTCACCTTCTACCATGATTGTAAGTTTCTTGAGGCTTTCCCAGCATGTGGAACTGAGTCAATTAAACCATTTTTTCTTCATACATTACTCAGTCTCAGGCAGCAATTTGTAGCAGCATGAAAACAGACTAATAGAGAAAGTGATCTTCTCTTTTATCTTCTTTATTAGTCTAGCTACTAGGCCATCTATATTATGAATTTTCAAAAAACCAACTCCTGCATTCATTGATTTTTTTGAATGTTTTTTCATTCTCCATCTCCTTCAGTTTAGCTCTGATTTTGGTGATTCTTGTCTTCTTCTAGCTTTGGGGTTGATTTCTTCTTGCTTTATTAATGCTTTCAGTTGTGATGGTAGGTCATTTAAGTTGAGATCTTTCTAAGTTTTTGATGTGGATATTTAGTGCTATTAATTTTTCTCTTAACATTGCCTGAACTGTGTCCTAGAGATTCTGGTATGTTTTATCTTTGTACTCATTACTTCCAAAGAACTTTTCTATTTTGCCTTAATTTTATTTTTTACCCAAAAGTCATTCAGAAGCATGTTGCTTCATTTCCATGTAATTCCATGGTTTTGAGTTATTTTCTTAGTCTCAACTTCTGTTTCTATTATTGAGCTCTTCTCTGAGTGTGCGTTTAGTATAATTTTGGTTCTTTTGTATTTGCTGAAGACTTTTATTTATTCCCAAGTATGTGGTTGATTTTAGAGCATGTGCCATGTGGCTATGACAAGAATGTATTTTTTATTTTTTATTTTTTTTTTTTGGTTTGAGAGTTCTGTAGAGTTCTATTAGATCCACTTGGTCCAATGTTAAGTTCAGGTCCTGAATATATTTCTTAATTATCTGCTTCACTAATGTGTCTAATACTGTCAGTGGAGTGTTGAAGTCTCCCACTATTTTTGTGTGGGAGTCTATGTCTTTTTGTAAATCTCTAAGAACTTGCTTTATATAGCTGAGTACTCCTGTGTTAATTGCATATGTATTTAGAAGAGTTCGGTCTTCTTGCTGAATTGAACTCTTTACCATTATGCAAGCCTCTTTTTGTCTTTTTTGATCTTTGTTGTTTTAAAGTCTGTTTTATCTGAAATTAGGATTGCAACTCCTGCTTTTTTCTGTTTTCTATTTGCTTGGTAGATTTTCCTTCATCCTTTTATTTTGAGCCTAGGATTTCATTACGTGTGAGTTAAGTCTCTTGAAGATAGCATACCAGTGGGTCTTGGTTTTTTATATGCAACTTGCTATGCTGTGCCTTTTACTTGGTGGCATTTAGCCCATTTACATACAAGGTTAGTATTGATATATGTGGATTTGATATTTTCATTGTGTTGTTAGCTGGTAATGATGCTGGCTTGCTTGTGTGGTTGCTTTATTGTGTCACTGGTCTGTGTATTTAAGTGTGTTGTGGTATGAGCTGATAGTGGTCTTCTTTCCATATTTAGTGCTTCTTTCAATATCTCTTCTAAACCAGGTATGGTGGCAATAAACTTCCTCAACATTTGCTAACCTAAGAAGCATTTTATTTCTCCTTTGCTGAGCAAGTTTAGTTTGGCTGGATATGAAATTCTTGGTTGAAAATTTTTGTCTTTAAGAATGCTGAATATAAGACCCCAGTCTTCTCTGGCATGCAGGGTTTCCTTCAGTTAAGTGGTCCACCGTTAGCCTGATAGGGTTCCCTTTGTAGGTGACCTTCTCTTTTTCTCTTGCTGACTTTAGCATATTCTCATTTTGACCTTGGAAAATCTGATGATTATGTGACTTGGGGATGATCTTTTGTACAATCTTGCAGGAGTTCTCTGCATTTTCTGAATTTGACTGTTGGCCTCTCTAGTAAGGTTAGGAAAGTTTGCATAGACAATATTCTAATATATGTTTTCCAAGCTATTTACATTTTCCCCTCCCTTTCAGAGAGGCCAGTAATTCATAGATTTGATGTAGTTACATAATCTCATACTTCTCAGAGTTTTTATTTTGTTCTTTCTTCCTCTTTGTTTTGTCTGACTGTTTTATTTCAGAGAGCCAATTTTCAAGTTGTGAGTTTATTTCCTATACTTGGTCTTTTCTGCTACTAATATTATGGTAGCATTGTAAAGATTTTGTATTGTATATTCAGCACTGTCAGGTCCATCAAGTTTTGTTTTTTTGTGTGTTTGTTTTTTTGTTTTTTAATATATTGACTGTTTCATTCTTCAGGTCCTCTATCACTATTTATTATTTATTTATTTATTTATTTATTTTCATTATACTTTGTTCTAGGATACATGTGCACAACGTGCAGGTTTGTTACATATATATACATGTGCCATATTGGTGTGCTGCATCCATTAATTCCTCATTTACATTAGGTATAACTCCTAATGCTATTTCTCCCACCTCCCTTCCCCACAATAGGACCCGGTGTGTGATGATCCCCTTCCTGTGTCCAAGTGATCTCCTTGTTCAATTCCCAACTAGAGTGAGAACATGCGGTATTTGGTTTTCTGTTCCTGCAATAGTTTGCTGAGAATGATGGTTTCCAGCTGCATCCATGTCCCTACAAAGGACGCAAACTCATCCTTTTTTATGGCTGCATAGTATTCCATGGTGTATATGTGCCACATTTTCGTAATCCAGTCTGTCACTGATGGACATTTGGGTTGATTCCAAGTCTTTGCTATTGTGAATAGTGTTGCAATAAACATACGTGTGCATGTGTCTTTGTAGTAGAATAATTTATAATCCTTTGGGTATATACTCAGTAGTGGGATGGCTGGGTCATATGGTACATTTAGTTCTAGATCCTTGAGGAATTGCCATACTGTTTTCCATAATGGTTGAACTAGTTTACAATCCCACCAACAGTGTAAAAGTGTTCCTATTTCTCCACATCCTCTCCAACACCTGTTTTCCTGACTTCTTAATGATTGCCATTCTGACTGGTGTGAGATGGTATCTCATTGTGGTTTTGATTTGCATTTCTCTGATGGCCAGTGTGATGATGAGCATTTTTTCATGTGTCTGTTGGCTGTATGAATGTCTTCTTTTGAGAAATGTCTGTTCAATCCTTTGCCCACTTTTTGATGGGGTTGTTTGTTTTTTCTTGTATATTAGTTTGAGTTCTTTGTAGATTCTGGATATTAGCCCTTTGTCAGATGAGTAGGTTGCAAAAATTTTCTCCCATTCTGTAGGTTGCCTGTTCACTCTGATGGTAGTTTCTTTTGCTGTGCAGAAGCTCTTTAGTTTAATTAGATCCCATTTGTCAATTTTGACTTTTGCTGCCATTGCTTTTGGTGTTTTAGACATGAAGTCCTTGCCCATGCCTATGTCCTGAATGGTACTACCTAGATTTTCTTCTAGGGTTTTTATGGTTTTAGGTCTAAAACTTACGTCTGTAATCCATCTTGAATTAATTTTTGTATAAGGAGTAAGGAAAGAATCCAGTTTCAGCTTTCTACTAATGGCTAGTCAATTTTCCCAGCACCATTTATTAAAAAGGGAATCCTTTCCCCATTTCTTGTTTCTCTCTGGTTTGTCAAAGATCAGATGGCTGTAGATGTGTGGTATTATTTCTGAGGACTCTGTTCTGTTCCATTGGTCTATATCTCTTTTGGTACCAGTACCATGCTGTTTTGGTTACTGTAGCCTTGTAGTATAGTTTGAAGTTAGGTAGCATGACGCCTCCAGCTTTGTCCTTTTGACTTAGGATTGTCTTGGCAATGCGGGCTCTTTTTTGGTTCCATATGAACTTTAAAGCAGGTTTTCCAATTCTGTGAAGAAACTCATTGGTAGCTTGATGGGGATGGCATTGAATCGATAAATAACCTTGGGCAGTATGGCCATTTTCACGATATTGATTCTTCCTATCCATGAGCATGGTATGTTCTTCCATTTGTTTGTGTCGTCTTTCATTTCACTGAGCAGTGGTTTGTAGTTCTCCTTGAAGAGGTGCTTTGCATCTTTTGTAATTTAAACTCGTAGATATTTTATTCTCTTTGAAGCAATTGTGAATGGAAGTTCATTCCTGATTTGGCTCTCTGTTTGTCTGTTACTGGTGTATAAGAATGCTTGTGATTTTTGCACATTAATTTTGTATCCTGAGACTTTGCTGAAGTTGCTTATCAGCTTAAGGAGATTTTGGGCTGAGACGATGGGGTTTTCTAAATATAGAATCATGTCATCTGCAAACAGGGACAATTTGACTTCCTCTTTTCCTAACTGGATACCCTTGATTTCTTTCTCTTGCCTGATTGCCCTAGCCAGAACTTCCAACACTATGTTGAATAGAAGTGATGAGAGAGGGCATCCCTGTCTTGTGCCAGTTTTCAAAGGGAATTTTTCCAGTTTTTGCCCATTCAGTGTGATATTAGCTGTGGGCTTGTCATAAATAGCGCTTATTATTTTAAGGTACGTTCCATCAATACCGAATTTATTGAGCGTTTTTAGCATGAAGGGCTATTGAATTTTGTCAAAAGCCTTTTCTGCATCCATTGAGATAATCATGTGTTCTTGTCTTTGGTTCTGTTTATATGCTGGATTACGTTTATTGATTTGCGAATGTTGAACCAGCCTTGCATCCCAGGATGAAGCCACTTGATCATGGTGGATAAGCTTTTTGATGTGCTGCTGAATCCGGTTTGCCAGTATTTTATTGAGGATTTTTGTATCGATGATCATCAGAGATATTGGTCTAAAATTCTCTTTTTTTGTTGTGTCTCTGCCAGGCTTTTTATCAGTATGATGTTGGCCTCATAAAATGAGTTAGGGAGGATTCCCTCTTTTTCTATTGATTGGAATAGTTTCAGAAGGAATGGTACCAGCTCCTCCTTGTACTTCTGGTAGAATTCAGCTGTGAATCCATCTGGTCCTGGACTTTTTTTGGTGGGTAGGCTATCAATTGTTGCCCCAATTTCAGAGCCTGCTATTGGTCTATTCAGAGATTCAACTTCTTCCTGATTTAGTGTTGGGAGAGTGTAAGTGTCCAGGAAATTATCCATTTCTTCTGGGTTTTCTAGTTTATGTGCGTAGAGGTTTTTATAGTATTCTCAGATGGTAGTTTGTATTCTCAGATGATAGTTTTCCTTCTGACAGTCAGGACCCTCAGCTATAGGTCTGTTGGAGATTGCTTGAGGACCTCTCCTGACCCTGTTTGCCTGGGTATCAGCAGCAGAGGTTGCAGAAGATAGAGTATTGCTGAACAGCGAGTGTACCTGTCTGATTCTTCCTTTGGAAGCTTCCTCTCAGGGATGTACTCCACCCTGTGAGGTGTGGGGTGTCAGACTGCCCCTAGTGGGGGATGTCTCCCAGGTAGGCTACTCTGGGGTCAGGGACCCACCTGAGCAGGCCGTCTGTCCGTTCTCAGATCTCAACTTCCACGTTGGGAGATCCACGGCTCTCCCCAAAGCTGTCAGACAGAGTCGTTCGCATCTGCACAGGCCCCCGCTGTTTCCCCTGTTGGTTTTCAGCTGTGCGCTGTCCCCAGAGGTGGAGTCTACAGTGACAGGCAGGCTTCCTTGAGCTGCTGTGAGCTCCACCCAGTTCGAGCTTCCCAGCAGCTTTGTTTACCTACTTAAGCCTCGGCAATGGCAGGCGCCCCTCCCCCACCCTCGCTGCTGCCTTGCTGATAGATCGCCGCAGACTGCTGTGTTAGCAATGAGGGAGGCTCCTTGGGCATGGGACCCTCCCAGCCAGGTGTGGGATATATTCTCCTGGTGTGCCTGTGTGCTTACAGCGCAGTATTGGGGTGGGCGTTACCCGATTTTCCAGGTGTTGTGTGTCTCAGTTCCCCTGGTTAGGAAAAGGGATTCCCTTCCCCCTTGCGCCTCCAGGTGAGGTGATGCCTCGCCCTGCTTCAGATCTCACTGGTCAGGCTGCAGCAGCTGACCAGCACCGATTTTCCGGCACTCCCTAGTGAGATGACCCCAGTACCTCAGTTGAAAATGCACAAATCACCGGTCTTCTGTGTCGCTCGCGCTGGGAGTTGGAGACTGGAGCTGTTCCTATTCGGCCATCTTGCTCCGTCCCCTCTCTTTTTACATTTTAAAACCAATCATGCCTTTCCAACAGTCCTCAAAGGCCTAATTCATTCCAGTATTTACTCAGACATTCAAATGCAAAATCTTCGTCTGAGACAAGGTAAGTCCTTTGGGCCCATGAACCTGCAAAATAAAAAGCAGGTTAGCTACTTAGAAGACATAATGGGAGCACAAACACTGGGTAAATGCTCCCATTCCAAAAGGAAGAAATTGACCAAAGCAAAGGGGCTACAGGGCCCATGCAAGTCCAAAACCTAGAAGGGCAACATTACATCTTAAAGCTTTGTAATAATCTCCTTTGACTCAATTTCTCAGATTCAGGGCATGCTGATGCAAGGGGTGCACACCCAAGGCAATGGGCAGCTCCAGCCCTGTAGCTTTGCAAGGTACAGCCTCTGTGGTTGCTTTCATGGGATTTGTTGAGTCCTGCATATTTTCCAGGTGCATGGTGCAAGCTGTCAGTGGTTATACCATTCTGGGGTCTCGAGGATGGTGGCCCTCTTCTCACAGCTCGACTAGGCAGTGCCCCAGTGGAAGTGGGGACTCTTTGTGGGAGCTCCAACCCCACATATCCCCTCTGCATTGCCCTAGCAAATGTTCCTCATGAGGGTTCTTATCCTGCAACAGAATTCTGCCTGAACATTCAGGCATTTCCATACATCCTTTAAAATCTAGGCAGAGGATCCCATGGCTCAATTCTTATCTTCTGCATACTCACAACCCCAACACCACATGTAAGCCAGCAAGGCTTGGGGCTTGAACCCTCTGAAGAAAGAAATTGAGATGTATATTGGTCCTTTTTAGCAATGACTGGAGCTGGAGTGACTGGCATGTAGAGCACCCTTTCCCAAGGGTGTACAGAGCAGTGGCACCCTGGGCCTGGTGCACAAAACCATTTATTTATCCCAGGTCTCTGAGTCTGTGATGGGAGGGGCTGCCATGAAGATCTCTGAAATGCTCTGGAGACATTTTCCCCATTGTCTTGGTAATGAACATTCAGCTTCTTGTTACTTATGAAAACTTTTGCAGCTTGATTAAATTTCTCCCCAGGAAAATGGGTTTTCTTGTCTACCACATGGTCAGGCTTTCCATGTGGTAGCCTGGGAACTACCAAACCTTTATGCCCTGTTTTCCTTTTAAATAAAAGTTCCAATTTCAGATAATCTTTTGTGAATTCAAAGCACTGTATGCTTTCAGAATTAACCAGGCCACCTCTTGAATGCTTTGCAGATTAGAAATTTATTCCACCACATACCTTAAATTATCTCTCTCAAGTTCAAAGTTCTACAAATCTCTATGGCAAAATGCTGGCAGGCTTTTCTAAAGTATAGAAGAGTTACCTTTGCTCTAATTCCCAATAAGTTTCTCATCTCAATCTGAGACGACCTCAGCCTGAACTTTATTATCCATATTGCTATTAGCATTTTGATCAAAACCATTCAACAAGTCCCTAGAAAGTTCTGATCTTTCCCACATCTTCCAGTCTTTTGAGTCATCCAAAATGTTCCGACCTCTGTCCATTTCTCAGTTCCAAAGCTACTTTTACATTTTGAGGTATCTTTATAGTAGTACCCCACTCCAAATACCAATTTTCTGTATTAGTCCATTTTCAAACTTCTATAAAGACCTGCCTGAGAAACTGGTGCCAAGATGGCCAAATAGGGACAGCTGCAGTATGCATTTACCAGCATGATCGACTCAGAAGATGGGTGATTTCTGCATTTCCAACTGAGGCACCTGGTTCCCCTTATTGGGACTGGTTGGACAGTGAGTGCAGTCCATGTAGGATGAGCCGAAGCAGGGCAGAGCATCGTCTCACCCAGGAAATGCAAGGGGTTGGGGAATTTCCCTTTCCTAGCCAAGGGAAGTCGTGACAGACTACACCTGAAAAAACGGAACACTCCAGCCCAAATACTGTCTTATTCCCATTGTCTAGACAACCAGCAGAACAGGAGGTTCTCCCCCATGCCTGGCTTGGTGGGTCCCATGCCCACGGAGCCTTGCTCACTGCTAGCACAACAGTCTGAGATTGACCTGCGAGGCAGCAGTCTGGCAGCAGGAGGAGCATCCACCATTGCTGAGGCTTGAGTAGATAAACAAAGCATCTGGGAAGCTCTAACAGGATAAAGCCCACCACAGCTCATCAAAGTCAACTGCCTCTACAGACTACACATCTGTGGGCAGGGCATAGCTGAATAAAAGTCAGCAGAAACTTCTGCAGATTTAAACATCCCTGTCTGACAGCTCTGAAGAGTGCAGTGGTTCTCCCAGCATGGTGTTTGAGATCTGAGAACAAACAGACAGCCTCTTCAAGTGAATCCCTGACCCCCATGTAGCCTAACTGGGAGACATCTTCCAGTAGGGGGAAACAGACACCTCATACAGGTGGGTGCCCCTCTGAGACAAAGCTTCTAGAGGAAGGATCAGGCAGCAATGTTTGCTGTTCTGCAATATTTCCTGTTCTGCAACCTCCACTGGTGATTCCCAGGCAAACAGAGTCTGGAGTGGACCTCCAGAAAACTTTAACAGACCTGCAGCTGAGGGAACTGACTGTTAGAAGGAAAACTAAGAAACAGAAAGGAATAGCATCAACATCAACAAAAAAGACATTCACACAAAAACCCAATCTGTACGTCACAAACATCAAAGACCAAAGTAGATGAAACCACAAAGATGGGGAGAAACCAGATCAGAAAAGCTGAAAATTCTAAAACCCAGAGCATCTCTTCTCCTCCAAGGAAAGCAGCTCTTCACCAGCAATGGAACAAAGCTGGATGGAGAATGACTTTGATGAGTTGACAGAAGTAGGCATCAGAAGATCAGTAATAATAAACTTCTCTGAGCTAAAGGAGTATGTTCAAAACCATCACAAGGAATCTAAAAAAATTGAAAAAGATTAGATGACAGGCTAACTAGACTAAACAGCATAGAGAAGACCTTAAATGACCTGATGGAGCTGAAAACCATGGCAGGAGAACTACATGACACATGCACAAGTTTCAATAGCCAATTCAATCCAGTGGATGAAAGGGTATCAGTGATTGAAAATCAAATGAATGAAACGAAGTGAGAAGAGAAGTTCAGACAAAAAAGAGTAAAAAGAAATGAACAAAAGCTCCAGGAAATATGGGACTATGTGAAAATACCAAACCTAAGTTTGATTGGTGTACCAGAAAGTGATGGGGAGAATGGAACCAACCAAGTTGGAAAACACTCTTCAGTTTATCATCCAGGAGAACTTCCCCAACCTAGCAAGGCAGGCCACCATTCAAATTCAGGAAATACAGAGAACACCACGAAGATACTCCTCGAGAAGAGCAACCCCAAGACACATAATTGTCAGATTCACCAAGGTTGAAATGAAGGAAAAAATGTGAAGGGCAGCCAAAGAGAAAGGTCTGGTTACCCACAAAGGGAAGCCCATCAGACTAACAGTGAATTTCTTGGCAGAAACTCTACAAGCCAGAAGAGAGTGGGGACCAACATTCAACGTTATAAAAAAAAGAATTTTCAATGCAGAATTTCATATCCAGCCAAATTAAACCTCATAACAAGAGGAGAAATAAAATCCTTTACAGACAAGGAACTGCTGAGAGATTTTGTCACCATAAGGCCCGCCTTACAAGAGCTTCTGAAGGAAGCAAAAGACATGGAAAGGAAGAATCAGTACCAGTCACTTCAAAAGCATGCCGAATTGTAATGACCATCAATGTTATGAAGAAACTGCATCAAATAACAAGCAAATTAACCAGCTAACATCATAATGACAGGATCAAATTCACACATAACAATATTAACCTTAAATATAAATGGGTTAAATGTCCCAATTAAAAGACAGAGACTGGCAAATTGGATAGAGTCAAGACCCATCAGTGTGCTGTATTCAGGAGACACATCTCACATGCAGAGACAAACATAGGCTAAAAATAAAAGGATGGAGGAAGATCTACCAAGCAAATGGAAAACCAAAAGAAAAAAGCAGGGGTTGTAATCCTAGTCTCTGATAAAGCAGACTTTAAATCAACAAAGATCAGAAGAGACAAAGAAGGCAATTACACAATGGTAAAGGGATCAATTCAAGAAGAAGAACTAACTATCCTAAATATATATGCACCCAATACAGGAGCACCCAGATTCATAAAGCAAGTCCTTAGAGACTTACAAACAGACTTAGACTCCCACACAATAATAATGGGAGACTTTAACACCCCCACTGTCAACATTAGACAGATCAACGAGACAGAAAGTTAGCAATGATACCCAGGAATTGAACTCAGCTCTGCACCAAGCAGACCTAATAGACATCTACAGAACTCTCCACTCCAAATCCACAGAATATACATTCTTCTCAGCACCACATCACACGTATTCTAAAATTGTCCACATTACTGGAAGTAAAGCACTCCTCAGCAAATATAAAAGAACAGATATTATAACAAACTGTCTCTCAGACCACAGTGCCATCAAACTAGAACTCAAGATTAAGAAACTCATTCAGTTGGTAGGCTATTAATTATTGCCTAATTTCATAGGCTGTTATTCGTCTATTCAGGGATTTCAACTTCTTCCTGGTTTAGTCTTGGGAGAGTGCATGTGTCCAGAAATTTATCCATTTCTCCTAGGTTTTCTAGTTTATTTGTGTAGAGATGTTTATAATATTCTGTGATGGTAGCTTGTATTTCTGTGGGGTCACTGGTGATATCCCTTTTATCATTTTTTATTGTGTCTATTTGATTCATTTCTATTTTCTTCTTTATTAGTCTTGCTAGCAGTCTATCACTTTTGTTGATATATTCAAAAAAACAGCTCCTGGATTCATTGATTTTTTTGAATTTTTTTGTGTGTGTGTCTCTATCTCCTTCAGTTCTGTTCTGATCTTAATTATTTCTTCCCTTCTGTTAGCTTTTGAATTTGTTTACTCTTGATTTTTTAGTTCTTTTAATTGTGATGTTAGAGTGTCAATTTCAGATCATTCCTGCTTTCTCTTGTGAGGATTTAGGGCTATAAATTTCCCTCTACACACTGCTTTAAATATATCCCAGAGATTCTGGTACACTGTGTCTTTTTTCTCATTGGTTTCAGGGAACATCTTTATTTTTGCCTTAATTTCATTATTTACCCAGTAGTCATTCAGGAGCAGGTTGTTCAGTTTCATGTAGTTATGTGGTTTTGAATGTTTCCTTTTTTTATTTTTTATTATACTTTAAGTTCCAGGGTACATGTGCACATTGTGGAGGTTTGTTACATATGTATACATGTGCCATATTGGTGTACTGCACCAATTAACTCGTCATTCACATTGGGTATATCTCCTAATGCTATCCCTCCCCCCTCCACCCACAACAGGCCCCAGTGTGTGATGTTCCCCTTCCAGTGTCCAAGTATTCTCATTGTTCAGTTCCCACCTATGAGTCAGAACATGCCCTGTTTGGTTTTCTGTTCTTGTGATAGTTTGCTGAGAATGGTGGTTTCCAGCTGCATCCATGTCCCTACAAAGGACATGAACTCATATTTTTATGGTTGCATAATATTTCATGGTGTATATATGCCACACTTTCTTAATCTAGTCTGTCATTGATGGACATTTGGGTTGGTTCCAAGTCTTTGCTATTGTGATTAGTACTGGAATAAACATACATGTGCATGTGTCTTTATAGCAGCATGATTTATGATCCTTTGGGTATATACCCAGTAATGGGAAGGCTGGGTCAAATGGTATTTCTAGTACCAGATCCTTGAGGAATTGCCACACTGTCTTCCACAATGGTTGAACTAGTTTACAGTCCCACCAATAGTGTAAAAGTGTTCCTATTTCTCCACATCCTCTCCAGCACCTGTTTCTTCCTGACTTTTCGATGATCATCATTCTAACTGGTGTGAGATGGTATCTCATTGTGGTTTTGATTTGCATTTCTCTGATGGCCAGTGATGATGAGCAATTTTTCATGCATCTGTTGACTGCACAAATGTCTTCTTTTGAGAAGTATCTGTTCATATCCTTTGCCCACTTTTTGATGGGGTTGTTTGTTTTTTTTCTTGTAAATTTGTTTGAGTTCTTTGTAGGTTCTGGATATTAGCCCTTTGTCAGATGAGTAGATTGCAAAATTTTTCTCCCACTCTTTAGGTTTCCTGTTCACTCTGATGGTAGCTTCTTTTGCTGTGCAGAAGCTCTTTAATTTAATTAGATCCCCTTTGTTAATTTTGGCTTTTGTTGCCATCGCTTTTGGTGTTTTAGACATGAAGTTCTTGCCCATGCCTATGTCTAAATTGTATTGCCTAGGTTTTCTTCTAAGGTTTTTTATGGTTTTAGGTCTAACATTTAAGTCTGTAATCCATGTTGAATTAACTTTTGTATAAGATATAAGGAAGGGATCCAGTTTCAGCTTTCTACTTATGACTAGTCAGTTTCCCCAGCACCATTTATTAAATAGGGAATCCTTTCCCCGTTTCTTGTTTTTGTCAGGTTCGTCAAAGATCAGATGGTTGTAGATGTCTGGTATTATTTCTGAGGGCTCTGTTCTGTTCCATTAGTCTATATCTCTGTTTTGGTACCAGTACCATGTCGTTTTGGTTACTGTAGCCTTGTAGTATAGTTTGAAGTCAGGTAGCGTGATGCCTCCAGTGTTGTTCTTTTGGCTTAGGATTGTCTTGGCAATGCAGGGTCTTTTTTTTGTTCCATATGAACTTTAAAGCAGTTTTTTCCAATTCTGTGAAGAAAGTCATTGGTAGCTCAATAATGAGCTCCAAAATTAAATCAGTAATAAATACTCTCGCAATCAAAAAAAAAAAAAAATCCCAGGACCTGATGGATTCACAGCCTAATTCTACTAGATGTAAAGAGAGCTGGTGCCATTCCTACTGAAACTATCCCCCCAAAATTGAGAAGTCCTCTCCAAATCATTATATGAGTCCAGAATCATCCTGATAACAAAACCTGGCAGAGACACTCACACACCAAAGAAAGCCCATCAAATATCCTTGAGGAACAGCAATGTAAACATCCTCAACCAAATACTGGCAAACTGAGTTCATCAGAACATCCAAAAGCTCACCCACCATGATCAAGTAGGCTTCATCCTCAAGATGCAAGTTTGGTTCAACATATGCAAATCAATAAATGTGATTTATTGCATAAACAGAACTACTCGTTTATCTCAATAGATGCAGAAAGGCTTTCTATAGACTTCAACAACCATTAACATTAAAAACTCTCAATAAATTAGGTATTGAAGGAACATCCTCAAAATAAAAAGAGCTACCTATGTCAAAGTCATTGCCAACATCATACTAAATTGACAAAAGCTAGCAGTGTTCCCCTTGAAAACTGGCACAATACAAATATGCTCTCTCACCACTCCTATTCAAGATAATATTGGAAGTCCTATCCAGAGCAGTAAGGTAAAAGAAAGAAATAAACAGCATCCAAAGAGAAAAAGAGGAACTCAAAATAGCCGTGTTTGTTGATGACATAATTCTATATCAAGAAAACCCCATAGTCTTGGCTCAAAAGCTACTTCGGCTGGTAAACAACTTCAGCACAATTTTGGCATACAAAGTCAATGTAAAAAATCACTAGGATTCCCATGCACCAATGACTGCCAAGATGAGAACTACATCAGGAAGACAATTCAATTCACAACTGCCACAAAAAGAACAAAATATATAGAAATACTTCTAACCAGGGAGGTGAAAGATCTCTACAATGAGAATTTAAAACACAGCTAGAAAATGAAACAAAACAAAAACAAGCAAACAAAAAAACCCCAAAAAACAGAGAAGACACAAACAAATAGAAAAACATCCCAGGCTCACAGACAAAAGAATCAACATTATTAAAGTGGTCATACTGCCCAAAGAAATTTACATATTCAATGCTATTCCTATCAAACTACTGTTGACATTCTTCACAGAACTAGAAAAAAAATTAAATATTTACACACAACCCAAAAAGACACTGAATAGCCAAGGCAATCCTAGGAAAAAAGAACAAAGCTGGAGGCATCACACTACCAGACTTCAAACTGTGCAACAAGGCTACAGTAACCTAAACAGCATTGTACCTGTACAAAAACAGGCACATAGACCAATGGAACAGAATAGAAAGCCCAGTAATAAGGCCACGCACCTATGACCATCTGATCTTCGACAAAGCTGACAAAAACAAGCAATGGGGGACAGACTCCCTATTCAATAAATGGTGTTGGGATAACTGGCTACCCATATGCAGAAAATTGAAGCTGAACCCCTTTCTTACACCATATACAAAAATCAATTCCAGATGTATTAAATACTTAAGTGTAAAATCCAAAGCTATAAAAATCCTGGAAGCTAACCTAGGCAATACCATTCTGTATATAAGAACAGGCAATGATTTCATGACCAAAACACCAAAAGCAATCTAAACAAAAGCAAAAATGGACAAATGGAATCTCATTAAACTTAAGAGATTCTGCACAGCAAAATAAACTCTCCACAGAGCACAGAGTAAACAGACAACATACAGAATGAGAAAAAATATTTGTAAACTATGCATCTGACAAAGGTCTAATATCCAGTATCTATAAGGAACATAAACAAATTTACAGGAGAAAAATAGGGGGCGGAGCAAGATGGCCGAATAGGAACAGCTCCAGTCTCCAACTCCCAGCGCGAGCGACACAGAAGACCGGTGGTTTGTGCATTTTCAACTGAGGTACTGGGGTCATCTCTCTAGGGAGTGCCGGACAATCGGTGCTGGTCAGCTGCTGCAGCCTGACCAGTGAGAGCTGAAGCAGGGTGAGGCATCGCCTCACCTGGAAGCGCAAGAGGGAAGGGAATCCCTTTTCCTAGCCAGGGGAACTGAGACACACAACACCTGGAAAATCGGGTAACTCCCACCCCAATAATGCGCTTTAAGCAAACAGGCACACCAGGAGAAAATATCGCACACCTGGCGGGGAGGGTCCCACGCCCATGGAGCCTCCCTCACTGCTAACACAGTAGTCTGCGGCGATCTATCCACAAGGCAGCAGCGAGGCTGCAGGAGGGGCGCCCGCCATTGCCAAGGCTTAAGTAGGTAAACAAAGCCACTGGGAAGCTCGAACTGGGTGGAGCTCACAGCAGCTCAAGGAAGCCTGCCTGTCTCTGTAGACTCCACCTCTGGGGACAGCGCATAGCTGAAGACCAACAGGAGAAGCAGCGGGGGCCTGTGCAGACGCGAACGACTCTGTCTGACAGCTTTGGGGAGAGCCGTGGATCTCTCAACGTGGAAGTTGAGATCTGAGAACGGACAGACTGCCTGCTAAGGGGGTCCGTGACCCCTGAGTAGCCTAGTTGGGAGACATCCCCCACTAGGGGCAGTCTGACACCCCACACCTCACAGGGTGGAGTACACCCCTGAGAGGAAGCTTCCAGAGGAAGAATCAGACAGGTATACTCACTGTTCAGCAATATTCTATCTTCTGGAAGCTCTGTTGCTGACACACAGGCAAACAGGTTTGGGAGTGGACCTCAAGCAATCTCCAACAGACCTATATCTGAGGATCCTGAGTGTCAGAAGGAAAACTATCAAACAGGAAGGACACCTATACCAAAACCCCATCAGTACGTCACCATCATCAAAGACCAGAGACAGATAAAACCACAAAGATGGGGAAAAGCAGGGCAGAAAAGCTGGAAATTCAAAAAATAAGAGCGCATCTCCCCCTGCAAAGGAGCGCAGCCCATCGCCAGCAACGGATCAAAGCTGGTCAGAGAATGACTTTGACGAGATGAGAGAAGAAGCCTTCAGTCCATCAAACTTCTCAGAGCTAAAGGAGGAATTACGTACCCAGCGCAAAGAAATTAAAAATATTCAAAAAAGAGTGGAAGAATTGACAGCTAGACTAATTAATGCAGAGAAGGTCATAAACGAAATGACAGAGATGAAAACCATGACACGAGAAATACGTGACAAATGCACAAGCTTCAGTAACCGACTCGATCAACTGAAAGAAAGAGTATCAGCGATTGAGGATCAAATGAATGAAATGAATGAGAAGAGAAACCCAAAGAAAAAAGAAGAAAAAGAAATGAACAAAGCCTGCAAGAAGTATGGGATGATGTAAAAAGACCAAATCTACGTCTGATTGGGGTGCCTGAAACTGCGGGGGAAAATGGAACCAAGTTGGAAAACACTCTTCAGGATATCATCCAGGAGAAACTCCCCAACCTAGTAGGGCAGGCCAACATTCAAATTCAGGAAATACAGAGAACGCCACAAAGATACTCCTCCAGAAGAGCAACGCAAAGACACACAATTGCCAGATTCACCAAAGTTGAAATGAAGGAAAAAATCTTTAGGGCAGCCAGACAGAAAGGTCGGGTTACCCACAAAGGGAAGCCCATCAGACTAACAGCAGATCTCTCGGCAGAAACTCTACAAGCCAGAAGAGAGTGGGGGCCAATATTCAACGTTCTTAAAGAAAAGAATTTTCAACCCAGAATTTCATATCCAGCCAAACTAAGTTTCATCAGTGAAGGAGAAATAAAATCCTTCCCAGAGAAGCAAATGCTTAGAGATTTTGTCACCACCAGGCCTGCCTTACAAGAGACCCTAAAGGAAGCCATAAAAATGAAAGGAACAACCAGCACCAGCATTGCAAAAACATGCCACAATGTAAAGACCATCGAGGCTAGGAAGAAACTGCATCAACTAACGAGCAAAATGACCAGTTATATCATAATGACAGGATCAAGTTCACACATAACAATATTAACCTTAAATGTAAAGGACTAAATGCTCCAATTAAAAGACACAGACTGGCAAACTGGATAAAGCGTCAAGACCCATTAGTCTGCTGTATTCAGGAGACCCATCTCACATGCAGAGACATACATAGGCTCAAAATAAAGGATCGAGGAAGATCTACCAAGCAAATGGAGAATAAAAAAAAGCAGAGGTTGCAATCCTAGTCTCTGATAAAACAGACTTTAAACCATCAAAGATCAAAAGACACAAAGAAGGCCATTACATAATGGTAAGGGGATCAATTCAACAGGAAGAGCTAACTCTCCTAAATATATATGCACCCAATACAGGAGCACCCAGATTCATAAAGCAAGTCCTTAGAGACGTACAAAGAGACTTAGACTCCCATACAATACTAATGGGAGACTTCAACACTCCACTGTCAACATTAGACAGATCAACAAGACAGAAAGTTAACAAGGATATCCAGGAATTGAACTCATCTCTGCATCAAGCGGACCTAATCGACATCTATAGAACTCTCCACCCCAAATCAACAGAATATACATTCTTTCAGCACCACATCGCACTTATTCCAAAATTGACCACATATTGGAAGTAAAGCACTCCTCAGCAAATGTACAAGAACAGAAATTATAATAAACTGTCTCTCAGACCACAGTGCAATCAAACTAGAACTCAGGACTAAGAAACTCAATCAAAACCACTCAACTACATGGAAGCTGAACAACCTGCTCCTGAATGACTACTGGGTACATAACAAAATGAAAGCAGAATAAAGATGTTCTTTGAAACCAATGAGAACAAAGATACAACATACCAGAATCTCTGGGACACATTTAAACCAGTGTGTAGAGGGAAATTTATAGCACTAAATGCCCACAAGAGAAAGCAGGAAAGATCTAAAATTGACACTCTAACATCATAATTAAAAGAACTAGAGAGGCAAGAGCACACATTCAAAAGCTAGCAGAAGGCAAGAAATAACTAAGATCAGAGCAGAACTGAAGGAGATAGAGAACAAAAACCCTCCAAAAAATCAATGAATCCAGGAGTTGGTTTTTTGAAAAGATCAACAAAATTGACAGACCGCTAGCTAGACTAATAAAGAAGAAAAGAGAGAGGAACCAAATAGACGCAATAAAAAATGATAAAGGGGATATCACCACCAACCCCACAGAAATACAACAACCATCAGAGAATACTATAAACGCCTCTACGCAAATCAACTAGAAAATCTAGAAGAAATGGATAATTTCCTGGACACTTACACTCTTCCAAGACTAAACCAGGAAGAAGTTGAATCCCTGAATAGACCAATAGCAGGCTCTGAAATTGAGGCAACAATTAATAGCCTACCACCAAAAAAAGTCCAGGACCAGATGGATTCACAGCTGAATTATACCAGAGATACAAGGAGGAGCTGGTACCATTCTTCTGAAACTACTCCAATCAATAGAAAAAGAGGGAATCCTCCCTAACTCATTTTATGAAGCCAACATCATCCTGATATCAAAGCCTGGCAGAGACACAACAAAAAAAGAGAATTTTAGACCAATATCCCTGAGGAACATCGATGCAAAAATCCTCAATAAAATACTGGCAAACCAGATTCAGCAGCACATCAAAAAGCTAATCCACCATGATCAAGTTGGCTTCATCCCTGGGATGCAAGGCTGGTTCAACATTCGCAAATCAATAAACGTAATCCAGCATATAAACAGAACCAAAGACAAGAACCACATGATTATCTCAATAGATGCAGAAAAGGCCTTTGAAAAATTCAACAGCCCTTCATGCTAAAAACACTCAATAATTCGGTATTGATGGAACGTACCTCAAAATAATAAGAGCTATTTATGACAAACCCACAGCTTATATCATACTGAGTGGGCAAAAACTGGAAAAATTCCCTTTGAAAACTGGCACAAGACAGGGATGCCCTCTCTCATCACTCCTATTCAACATAGTGTTGGAAGTTCTGGCTAGGGCAATCAGGCAAGAGAAAGAAATCAAGGGGATTCAGTTAGGAAAAGAAGTCAAATTGTCCCTGTTGCAGATGACATGATTGTATATTTAGAAACCCCATTGTCTCAGTCCAAAATCTCCTTAAGCTGATAAGCAACTTCAGCAAAGTCTCAGGATACAAAATTAATGTGCAAAAATCACAAGCATTCTTATACACCAGTAACAGACAAGCAGAGAGCCAAATCAGGAAGGAACTTCCATTCACAATTGCTTCAAAGAGAATAAAATACCTAGGAATCCAGCTTACAAGGGAGGTAAAGGACCTCTTCAAGGAGAACTACAACCACTGCTCAGTGAAATCAAAGAGGACACAAAAAATGGAAGAACATACCATGCTCATGGATAGGAGGAATCAATATCGTGAAAATGGCCATACTGCCCAAGGTTATTTATAGATTCAATGCCATTCCCATCAAGCTACCAATGAGTTTCTTCACAGAATTGGAAAAAAAACTGCTTTAAAGTTCATATGGAACAAAAAAGAGCACGCATTGCCAAGACAATCCTAAGTCAAAAGGACAAAGCTGGAGGCATCACGCTACCTGACTTGAAACTATACTACAAGGCTACAGTAACCAAAACAGCATGGTACTGGTACCAAAACAGAGATATAGACCAATGGAACAGAACAGAGCCCTCAGAAATAATACCACACATCTACAGCCATCTGATCTTTGACAAACCTGAGAGAAACAAGAAATGGGGAAAGGATTCCCTATTTAATAAATGGTACTTGGAAAATTGGCTAGCCATAAGTAGAAAGCTGAAACTGGATTCTTTCCTTACGCCTTATAGGAAGATTAATTCAAGATGGATTAGAGACTTAAATGTTAGACCTAATACCATAAAAACCCTAGAAGAAAATCTAGGTAGTACCATTCAGGACATAGGCATGGGCAAGGACTTCATGTCTAAAACACCAAAAGCAATGGCAGCAAAAGCCAAAATTGACAAATGGGGTCTTTTTAAACTAAAGAACTTCTGCACAGGAAAAGAAACTACCATCAGAGTGAACAGGCAACCTACAGAATGGGAGAAAATTTTTGCAACCTACTCATCTGACAAAGGGCTAATATCCAGAATCTACAAAGAACTCAAATAAATATACAAAAAAAAAACAAATAACTCCATCAAAAAAGGGGCAAAGGATATGAACAGACATTTCTCAAAAGAAGACATTCATACAGCCAACAGACACATGAAAAAATGCTCATCATCACTGGCCATCAGAGAAATGCAAATCAAAACCACATGAGATACCATCTCACACCAGTTAGAATGGCAATCATTAAGAAGTCAGGAAACAACAGGTGTTGGAGAGGATGTGGAGAAATAGGAACACTTTTACACTTTGGTGGGATTGTAAACTAGTTCAACCATTATGGAAAACAGTATGGCGATTCCTCAAGGATCTAGAACTAGATGTACCATATGACCCAGCCATCCCACTACTGGGTATATACCCAAAGGATTATAAATTATTCTACTACGAAGACACATGCACACGTATGTTTATTGCGGCACTATTCACAATAGCAAAGACTTGGTATCAACCCAAATGTCCATCTGTGACAGACTGGATTAAGAAAATGTGGCACATATACACCATGGAATACTATGCAGCCATAAAAAAGGATGAGTTTGCGTCCTTTGTAGGGACATGGATGCAGCTGGAATCCATCATTCTTAGTAAACTATCACAAGAAGAGAAAACCAAACACCGCATGTTCTCACTCATAGGTGAGAACTGAACAATGAGATCACTTGGACTCGGGAAGGGGAACATCACACACTGGGGCCTATCATGGGGAGGAGGGAGGAGGGTGGGATTGCATTGGGGAGTTATACATGATATAAATGATGAATTGATGGGTCCTGACGACTTGATGGGTGCAGCACACCAAGAAGGCAGAAATATACATATGTAACAAACCTGCACGTTATGCACATGTACACTAGAACTTAAAGTATAATAATAAAAAAAAAAGAAAATGTGGCACATATACACCATGGAATACTATGCAGCCATAAAAAAGGATGAGTTTGCGTCCTTTGTAGGGACATGGATGCAGCTGGAAACCATCATTCTTAGCAAGCTATCACAAGAACAGAAAACCAAACACCGCATGTTCTCAATCATAGGTGGGAACTGAACAATGAGATCATTTAGACTCAGGAAGGGGAACATCTCATACTGGGGCCTATCATGGGGGGGGGATGGATTGCATTGGGGAATTTTACATGATATAAATGATGAATTGATGGGTGCTGACGAGTTGATGGGTGCAGCACACCAACATGACACAAGTATACATATGTAACAAACCTGCACGTTATGCACATGTACCCTAGAACTTAAAGTAGTATAATAAAAAAAAAAAAAAAGAGAAATCTGCCAATATAACAGTGGACTTCTCTATTTTTCCTCACAGTGCTATAAGTGTTTGCCTCACATTTTTTGTTCTTGTACATATGCATGAGGATTTTTACTTCTTTATGAAGAAGTGAATCCTTGTAATGTTATATTATTAATGCCTCTCTTTATCCCTGATAATTTTCTTTGTTTTGAATCTACTTATTCTGAAATTAATGTTGCTACTCCAACTGTCTTTATTTTTACTTTTTTTAACTTTTATTTTAGATCTGGGGTACATGTGCAAGTTTGTTTTATAGGTAAATTGCATATCACAAGGGTTTGTTTGGTGTACAGATTTTATTACCTAGGTAACGAGCATAGTAGCCCATAGCTAGTTTTTCAGTTTTCACCTCATCCCCCCTCTATGCTCAAGTAGGCCAGTGTCTGTTCCTTTCTTTCTGTCCATATGTATTCAATGTTTAGCTACACTTATAAGTGAGAACATGAAGTACTTTGTTTTCTGTTCCTGTGTAATGTGTCAGTTCACTTAGGATAATGGCCTCCAACTCCATCCTTGTTGCTACAAAGAATATGATCACATTCCTTTGTATGACTGTGTAGTATTCTATGATATATTTGTATCACATTTTTAAAATCCAGCCTGGCAGATTTTCGTCACCCCCAGGCCCGCCTTACAAGAGCTCCAGAAGAAAGCACTAAATTTGAATAGGAAAAACTGGTACCAACCACTGCGAAAACATACCAAATTGTAAAGACCCTCGGCACTATGAAACTGCATCAACTAATGAGCAAAATAACCAACTAGTATCATAATGACAGGATCAAATTCACAGATAACGATATTAAACTTAAATGTAAACGTGCTAAGTACCCCAATTAGAAGACACAGACTGGCAAATTGGATAATGAGTCAAGACCCATTGGTGTGCTGTGTTGAGGACACCCATCTCATGTGCAGACACATGTAAGCTAAAAATAAAGAAATGGAAAAATATTTACCAAGTAAATGGAAAGAAAAAAGAAAAGCAAACTTTAAACCAACAAAGATCCAAAAAGACAAAGAAGAGCATCACAAAATGGTAAAGCAATCAACACAATAAGAAGAGCTAACTATCTTAAATATATATGCACCCAATACAGGAGCACCCAGATTCATAAAGCAAGTCCTTAGAGACCTAGAAAGAGACTTAGACTCCCACACAATAATACTTGGAGACTTTAACACCCCACTGTTAATATTAGACAGATCAACAAGACAGAAAATTAACAAGGATATTAAGGACTTCAACTCAGCTCTGGACCAAACGATCCTAATAGACATAGACAGAACTCTCCACCCCAAATCAAGATAATATACATTCTTCTCAACACTGCATCACACTTATTTTAAAACTGACCACATAATTGGAAGTAAAACACTCCTCAGCAAATGCAAAAGAACAGAAATCATAACAAACAGTCTCTCAGACCACAGTGCAATCAAATTAGAACCCAGGATTAAGAAACTCACCCAAAACCACATTACATGGAAAGTGAACAATCTGCTCCTGAATGACTACTGGGTAAATAAAGAAATTAAGACAGAAATAAATAAGTTTCTTGAAATAAATGAGAACAAAGACACAACGTACCAGAATCTCTGGAACACAGCTAAAGCAGTGTTTAGAGGGAAATTTATAGCACTAAATACCCACATGAGAAAGCAGGAAAGATCAAAAATTAACACCCTAACATCACAAATAAAAGAACCAGAGAAGCAAGAGCAAACAAATTCAAAATCAAGCAGAAGACAAGAAATAACTAAGATCAGAGCAGAAATGAAGGAGAGAGAGAGACACAAAAAAACCTTCAAAAGGTAAACGAATCCAGCTGTTTTTTTAAAAAGATTAACAAAATAGATAGACCACTAGCCAGACTAACAAAGAAGAATAGAGAGAAGAATCAAATAGACAAAATAAAAAATGATAAAGGGGTGATCACCACTGATTTCACAGAAATACAAACTACCATCAGAGAATACTATAAACACCTCTATGCAAATAAACTAGAAAATCTACAAGAATTGGATACATTCCTGAACACATACACCCTCCAAAGACTAAACCAAGAAAAAGTCAAATCTCTGAATGGGCCAATAACAAGTTCTGAAATTGAGGTAGTAATTAACAGCCTACCAAACAGAAAAAGCCCAGGACCAGACAGATTCACATCAGAATTCTACCAGAGGTACAAAGGGGAGCTGGTACCATTTTTTATAAAACTATTCCAAAAAATGGAAAAACGAAGACTCCTCCCTAACTCATTTTATGAGGTCAGCATCATCCTGATAGCAAAACCTGGAAGAGACAAAATTAAAAAAAGAAAATTTTAAGCCAATGTCCCTGATGAACATCAATACGAAAATCCATAATAAAATACTAGCAAACCAAATCCAGCAGCACATCAAAAAACTTATCTGCCACTATCACGTCGGCTTCATGCCTGGGATGCAAGGCTGATTCAACATACACAAATCAATAAATGAAATCTGTCACATAAACAGAACCAATGGAAAAAACACGCGATTATCTCAATAGATGCAGAAGAAACCTTTGATACAATTCAACACCGCTTCATGCTAAAAACTCTCAATAAACTAGGTTTTGATGAAACGTATCTCAAAATAGTAAGAACTATTTATGACAAACCCACAGCCAATATCATACTGAATGGGCAAAACTGGAAGCATTGCCTGTGAAAACTGGCACAAGACAAAGATGCCCTCTCTCACCACTCCTACTCAACATAGTATTGGAATTTCTGGCCAAGGCAATCAGGCAAGAGAAAGAAATAAAGTTTATTCGAATAGGAAGAGAGAAAGTCAAATTGTCTCTGTTTTCAGATGACATGATTGTAAATTTAGACAACCCCATTACCTCAGCCCGAAAACTCCTTAAGCTGATAAGCAACTTCAGCAAACTCCCAGGATACAAAATCAATGTGCAAAAATCACAAGGATTCTTGTACACCAATACAGACAAACAAAGAGCCAAATCATGAGTGAACTCTCATTCACAATTGCTACAAAGAGCACAAAATACCTAGGAATACAACTTACAGGGATATGAAGAACTTCTTCAAAGAGAACTACAAACCACTGCTCAAGGAAATAAGACAGGACACATACAAATGAAAAACTATACCATGTTCATGGATATGAAGAATCTATATAGTGAATATGGCCATACTGCCCAAAGTACTTTAGAGATTCAGTGCTATCTCCATCAAACTACCATTTACTTTCTTCACAGAATTAGAAAAAAAACTACTTTATTTCATATGAAACCAAAAAGAGCCTGTATAGCCAAGAAAATCCTAAGCATAAAGAACAAAGCTGGAGGAATCACGTTACCTGACTTCAAACTATACTATAAGGCTACAGTAACCAAAACAGCATGGTAATGGTACCAAAACAGATATATAGACCAATGGAACAGAACAGAGGCCTCAGAAATAATGCCACAAATCTACAACCATCTGATCTTTGGCAAACCATACAAAAACAAGCAATGGGGAAAGGATTCCCTATTTAATAAACGGTGCTGGGAAAACTGGCTAGCCATGTGCAGAAAATTGAAACTGGATCCCTTCCTTACATCTTATACAAAAATTAACTTAAGATGGATTAAAGACTTAAATGTAAGACCTAAAACCATAAAAACTCTAGAAGAAAACTGAGGTTGTCCATTTAAAACATAGGCATGGGCAAAGATTTCAAGACCAAAACACCAAAAGCGACTGGACAAAAGCCAAAATAGACATATGAGGTCTAATTAAACTATAGAGCTTCTGCACTGTGAAAGAAACTATTATCAGAGTGAACAGGCAACATACAGAATGGGAGGAAATTTTTGCAATCTGACAAAGGGCTAATACCCAGAATCTACAAGGAACGTAAACAAATTTACAATAAAAAAAAAAAAAACTTCAAAACGTGGGTGAAGAATATGAACTGGCACTTCCAAAAATAAGACATTTATATGACCAACAAATATATGAAAAAAAGCTCATCATCACTGTCATTAGAAAAATGCAATTCAAACCACAATGAGATACCATCTCACACCAGTTAGAATGGTGATCATTAAAAATTCAGGAAGCAACAGATGCTGGAGAGGATGTGGAGAAATAGTAATGCTTTTACACTGTTGCTGGGAATGGAAATTAGTTCAACCATTGTGGAAGACAGTGTGGCAATTCCTCAAGGATATAGAACCAGAGATACCATTTGACGCAGCAATTCCATTCCTGGGCATATATCCAAAGGATTATGAATCATTCTACTGTAAAGACACATGCACGTGTATTTATTGCAGCACTATTTCAATAGCAAAGACTTGGAATCAACCCAAATGCCCATCAATGATAGACTGGAAAAAGAATGCTTGTGATTTTTGCACATTGATTTTGTATCCTGAGACTTTGCTGTAGTTACTTATCAGCTTAAGGAGGTGTTGGGCTGAGACGATGTGGTTTTCTAAATATACAATCATGTCATCTGCAAACAGGAACAATTTGACTTCTTTTTTTGCTAATTGAATACCGTTCATTTCTTTCTCTTGCCTGATTGCCCTAGCCAGAACTTCCAACACTATGTTGAATACGAGTGGTGAGAGAGGGCATCCCTGTCTTCTGCCAGTTTTCAAAGGGAATGCTTCCAGTTTTTCCCATTCAGTTTGATACTGGCTGTTCGTTTGTCATATGTAGCTCTTATTATTTTAAGATATGTTCCATCAATACCGAATTTACTGAGTGTTTTTAGCATGAAGTGCTGTTGAATTTTGTCAAAGGTCTTTTCTGCATCTATTGAGATGACCATGTGGTTTTTATCTTTGGTTCTGTTTATATGCTGGATTACATTTATTGATTTGTGTATGTTGAACCAGTCTTGCCAGGCTTGCATCCCAGGGATGAAGTCCACTTGATCACAGTGGATAAGCTTTTGGATGTGCTGTGGATTTGGTTTGCCAGTACTTTATTGAGGATTTTTGCCTCAATGTTCATCAGGGATATTGGTCTAAAATACTCTTTTTGTGTTGTGTCTCTGCCAGGTTTTGGAATCAAGAAGATGTTGGCCTCATAAAATGAGTTAGGGAGGATTCCCTCTTTTTCTATTGATTGGAATAGTTTCAAAAAGAATGGTACCAGCTCCTCCTTGTACCTCTGGTAGAATTGGTCTCTGAATCCGTCTGGTGCTGGACTTTTTTTGGTTCATAGGCTATTAATTATTGCATCAATTTCAGAGCCTCCTATGGTCTATTCAGGGATTTAAATTCTTCATGGTTTAGTCATGGGACAGTGTATGTGTCCAAGAATTTATCCATTACTTCTAGGTTTTCTAGTTTATTTGTGTAGAGGTGCTTATAGTATTCTCTGATGGCAGTTTGTATTTCTATGGAGTCAGTGGTCATATCCCCTTTATCTTTCTTTATTGTGTCTATTTGATACTTCTCTCTTTTCTTCATTATTAGTCTTGCTAGCGGTCTGTCAATTTTGTTGATCTTTTCAAAAAACCAGCTACTGGATTCATTGATTTTTTGGAGGGTTTTTTGTGTCTCTATCTCCTTCAATTTTGCTCTGATCTTAGTTATTTCTTGCCTTCTGCTAGCTTTTGAATGAGTTTGCTCTTGCTTCTCCAGTTCTTTTAATTGTGATGTTAGGGTGTCAATTTTAGATCTTTCCTGCTTTCTCTTGTGGGCATTTACTGCTATAAATTTCCCTTTACAAACTGCTTTAAATGTGTCCAAGAGATTCTGGTACTTTGCATCTTTGTTCTCATTGGTTTCAAATAACATCTTTATTTCTGTCTTTATTTTGTTATGTACCTAGTAGTCATTCAGGAGCAGATTGTTCAGTTTCCAAGTACTTGAGCAGTTTTGATTGAGTTTCCTAGTCCTATGTTCTAGTTTGATTGCACTGTGGTCTGAGAGACAGTTTGTTATAATTTCTCCTCTTGTACATTTGCTGAGGAGTACTTTACTTCCAACTGTGTGGCCAATTTTGGAATAAGTGTGATGTGGTGCTGAGAAGAATGTATATTCTGTCAGTTTGGGGTGGAAAGTTCTGTAGATGTCTATTAGGTCTGCTTGGTGCAGAGTTGAGTTAAATTCCTGAGTATCTTTGTTAACTTTCTGTCTTATTGATCTATCTAATGTTGACAGTGGAGTGTTAAAGTCTCCCATTATTGTTGTATGGGAGGCTAGGTCTCTTTGTAACTCTCTAAGGACTTGCTTTATGAATCTGGGTGCTCCTTTATTGGGTGCATATATGTTTACGATAGTTAGCTCTTCTTGTTGAATTGATCCTTTTACCATTATGTAATGTCCTTCTTGTCTCTTTTGATCTTGTTGTTTTAAAGTCTGTTTTATCAGAGACAAGGATTGCAGCTCCTGCGTTTTTTTATTTTCCATTTGCTTGGTAGATCTTCCTCCATCCTTTATTTTGAGCCTATGTGTGTCTCTGTATGTGAGATGGGTCTCCTGAATACAGCAAACTGATGGGTCTTGAATCTTTATCCAATCCGCCAGTCTGTGTCTTTTAATTCTACCATTTAGTCCATTTACATTTAAGGTTCATATTGTTATGTGTGAACTTGATCTTCTCATTATGATGTTAGCTGGTTATTTTGCTAGTTATTTCATGCAGTTTCTTCCTAGCATCGATGGTCTTTATATTTTGGAATGTTTTTGTAATGGCTGATACCTGCTGTTCCTTTCCATGTTTAGTGCTTCCTTCAGGATCTTTGTAGAGCAGGCCTGGTGTGACAAAATCTCTAACTCTTTGCTTGTCTGTAAAGGATTTTTATTTCTCCTTTGCTTATGAAGCTCAGTTTGCCAGGATATGACATTCCAGGTTGAAAATTCTTTTTAGAATGTTGAAAATGATTACTGAGGCTTAAGTAGGTAAACAAAGCCACTGGGAAGCTCAAACTGGGTGGAGCTCACAGCAGCTCAAGGAAACCTGCCTGTCTCTGTAGACTCCACCTCTGAGGACAGGGCACAGCTAAACAACAACAACAACAAAAGCAGCAGGAAACTCTGCAGATGCAAACAACTCTGTCTGACAGTTTGAAGAAAGCAGTGGATCTCCCAACACAGAGGTTGAGATCTGAGAAGGGACAGACTGCCTGCTCAAGTGGGTCCCTGACCCCTGAGTAGCCTAACTGGGAGACATCCCCCACTAGGGGCAGTCTGACACCCCACACCTCACAGGGTGGAGTACACTCCTGAGAGGAAGCTTCCAAAGGAAGAATCAGACAGATACATGCGCTGTTCAGCAATATTCTATCTTCTGCAGCCTCTCCTGCTGATACCCAGGCAAACAGGGTCTGGAGTGGACCTCAAGCAATCTCCAACAGACCTACAGCTGAGGGTCCTGACTGTTAGAAGGAAAACTATCAAACACGAAGGACATCTAGACCAAAACCCCATCAGTACGTCACCATCATCAAAGACCAGAGGCAGATAAAACCACAAAGATGGGGAAAAAGCAGGGCAGAAAAGCTGGAAATTCAAAACTAAGAGCGCATCTCCCCCTGCAAAGGAGCGCAGCCCAACGCCAGCAACGGATCAAAGCTGGTCAGAGAATGACTTTGACGAGATGAGAGAAGAAGGCTTCAGTCCATCAAACTTCTCAGAGCTAAAGGAGGAATTACGTACCCAGCGCAAAGAAACTAAAAATATTCAAAAAAGAGTGGAAGAATTGACAGCTAGACTAATTAACGCAGAGACGGTCATAAATGAAATGACAGAGATGAAAACATGACACGAGAAATACGTGACAAATGCACAAGCTTCAGTAACCGACTCGATCAACTGGAAGAAAGAGTATCAGCGATTGAGGATCAAATGAATGAAATGAAGCGAGAAGAGAAACCAAAAGAAAAAAGAAGAAAAAGAAATGAACAAAGCCTGCAAGAAGTATGGGATGATGTAAAAAGACCAAATCTACGTCTGATTGGGGTGCCTGAAAGTGAGGGGGAAAATGCAACCAACTTGGAAAACACTCTTCAGGATATCATCCAGGAGAATTTCCCCAACCTAGGAGGGCAGGCCAACATTCAAATTCAGGAAATATAGAGAACGCCACAAAGATACTCCTCCAGAAGAGCAACTCCAAGACACATAATTGCCAGATTCACCAAAGTTGAAATGAAGGAAAAAATCTTAAGGGCAGCTAGAGAGAAAGGTCGGGTTACCCACAAAGGGAAGCCCATCAGACTAACAGCAGATCTCTCGGCAGAAACTCTACAAGCCAGAAGAGAGTGAGGGCCAATATTCAACATTCTTAAAGAAAAGAATTTTAAACCCAGAATTTCATATCCAGCCAAACTAAGCTTCATCAGTGAAGGAGAAATAAAATCCTTTACAGGTAAGCAAATGCTTAGAGATTTTGTCACCACCAGGCCTGCCTTACAAGAGACCCTGAAGGAAGCCATAAAAATGAAAGGAACAACCGGGCGCCATTCATTGCAAAAACATGCCAAAATGTAAAGACCATCGAGGCTAGGAAGAAACTGCATCAACTAACGAGCAAAATAACCAGTTAATATCATAATGGCAGGATCAAGTTCACACATAACAATATTAACCTTAAATGTAAAGGACTAAATGCTCCAATTAAAAGACACAGACTGGCAAACTGGATAAAGAGTCAAGAACCATTAGTCTGCTGTATTCAGGAGACCCATCTCACATGCAGAGACATACATAGGCTCAAAATAAAGGGATCGAGGAAGATCTACCAAGCAAATGGAGAACAAAAAAAAGCAGGGGTTGCAATCCTAGACTCTGATAAAACAGACTTTAAACCATCAAAGATCAAAAGAGACAAAGAAGGCCATTACATAATGGTAAAGGGATCAATTCAACAGGAAGAGCTAACTCTCCTAAATATATATGCACCAATACAGGAGCACCCAGATTCATAAAGCAAGTCCTTAGAGACGTACAAAGAGACTTAGACTCCCATACAATAATAATGGGAGACTTCAACATTCCACAGTCAACATTAGACAGATCAACGAGACAGAAAGTTAACAAGGATATCCAGGAATTGAACTCATCTCTGCACCAAGCAGACCTAATAGACATCTATAGAACTCTCCACCCCAAATCAACAGAATATACATTCTTCTCAGCACCACATCGCACTTATTCCAAAATTGACCACATAATTGGAAGTAAAGCACTCCTCAGCAAATGTACAGAAACAGAAATTATAACAAACTGTCTCTCAGACCACAGTGCAATCAAACTAAAACTCAGGACTAAGAAACTCAATCAAAATGCTCAACTACATGGAAACTGAACAATCTGCTCCTGAATGATTACTGGGTACATAACGAAATGAAGGCAGAAATAAAGATGTTCTTTGAAACCAATGAGAACAAAGATACAACATACCAGAATCTCTGGGACACATTTAAACCAGTGTGTAGAGGGAAATTTATAGCACTAAATGCCCACAAGGGAAAACAGGAAAGATCTAAAAGGGACACTCTAACATCACAATTAAAAGAACTAGAGAGGCAAGAGCAAATACATTCAAAAGCAAGCAAAAGGCAAGAAATAACTAAGATCAGAGCAGAACTGAAGGAGATAGAGACACAAAAAATCCTCCAAAAAATCAATGAATCCAGGAGTTGTTTTTTTGAAAAGATCAACAGAACTGACAGACCACTAGCAAGACTAATAAAGAACAAAAGAGAGAGGAATCAAATAGATGCAATAAAAATGATAAAGGGGATATCACCACCGACCCCACAGAAATACAAACTACCATCAGAGAATACTATAAACACCTCTACGCAAATCAACGAGAAAATCTTGAAGAAATGGATAATTTCCTGGACACTTACACTCTTCCAAGACTAAACCAGGAAGAAGTTGAATCCCTGAATAGACCAATAGCAGGCTCTGAAATTGAGGCAAAAATTAATAGTCTACCAACCAAAAAAAGTCCAGGACCAGATGGATTCACAGTTGAATTCTACCAGAGGTACAAGGAGGAGCTGGTACCATTCCTTCTGAAATTATTCCAATCAATAGAAAAAGAGGGAATCCTCCCTAACTCATTTTAAGAGGCCAACATCATCCTGATACCAAAGCCTGGCAGAGACACAACAAAAAAGACAATTTTAGACCAATATCCCTGATGAACATCGATGCAAAAATCCTCAATAAAATACTGGCAAATCGGATTCAGCAGCACATCAAAAAGCTTATCCACCATGATCAAGTGGGCTTCATCCCCGGGATGCAAGTCTGGTTTAACATTTGCAAATCAATAAACGTAATCCAGCATATCAACAGAACCAAAGACAAGAACCACATGATTATCTCAATAGATGCAGAAAAGGCTTTTGACAAAATTCAACAGCCCTTCATGCTAAAAATGCTCAATAAATTCGATATTGATGGAACGTACCTCAAAATAATAAGAGCTATTTATGACAAACTCACAGCTAATATCATACTGAATGGGCAAAAACTGGAAAAACTCCCTTTGAAAACTGGCACAAGACAGGGATGGTCTCTCTCACCACTCCTATTCAACATAGTGTTGGAAGTTCTGGCTAGGGCAATCAGGCAAGGGATAGAAATCAAGAGTATTCAGTTAGGAAAAGAAGAAGTCAAATTGTCCCTGTTTGCAGATGACATGATTGTATATTTAGAAAACCCCATTGTCTCAGCCCAAAATCTCCTTAAGCTGATAAGCAACTTCAGAAACTCTCAGGATACAAAATGAATGTGCAAAAATCAGAAGCATTCTTATACACCAGTAACAGACAAACAGAGAGCCAAATCATGAATGAACTTCCATTCAAATTGCTTCAAAGAGAATAAAATACCTAGGAATGCAACTTACAAGGGATGTCAAGGACCTCTTCAAGGAGAACTACAAACACTGCTCAGTGAAATAAAAGAGGACACAAAGAAATGGAAGAACATACCATGCTCATTGATTGGAAGAATCAATATCGTCAAAATGGCCATACTGCCCAAGGTAATTTGTAGATTCAATGCCATTCCCATCAAGCTACCAATGAGTTTCATCACAGAATTGGAAAAAACTGCTTTAAAGTTCATATGGAACCAAAAAAGAGCCCGCATTGCCAAGACAATCCTAAGTCAAAAGGACAAAGCTGGAGGCATCACGCTACCTGACTTCAAACTATACTACAAGGCTACAGTAACCAAAACAGCATGGTACTGGTACCAAAACAGATATATAGACCATGGAACAGAACAGAGTCCTCAGAAAGATACCACACATCTACAGCCATCTGATCTTTGACACACCTGAGAGAAACAAGAAATGGGGAAGGATTCCCTATTTAATAATGGTACTTGGAAAATTGGCTAGCCAGAAGTAGAAAGCTGAAACTGGATCCTGTCCTTACTACTTATATGAAGATTAATTCAAGATGGATTAGAGACTTAAATGTTAGACCTAATACCATAAAAACCTTAGAAGAAAATCTAGGTATTACCACTCAGGACATAGGCATGGGTAAGGACTTCATGTCTAAAACACCAAAAGCAATGGCAGCAAAAGCCAAAATTGACAAATGGGATCTCATTAAACTAAAGAGCTTCTGCACAGCAAAAGAAACTACCATCAGAGTGAACAGGCAACCTACAGGATGGGAGAACGTTTTTGCAATCTACTGATCTGACAAAGGGCTAATATCCAGAACCTACAAATAACTCAAACAAATTTACAAGAAAAAAAACCCATCAAAAAGTGACAAAGGATATGAACAACATTTCTCAAAAGAAGACATTCATACAGCCAACAGACACATGAAAAATCTCATCATCACTCGCCATCAGAGAATGCAAATCAAAACCACAATGAGATACCATCTCACACCAGTTAGAATGGCAATCATTAGAAGTCAGGAAACAACAGGTGTTGGAGGGATGTGGAGAAATAGGAACACTTTTACACTGTTGGTGGGATTGTAAACTAGTTCAACCATTATGGAAAACAGTATGGCAATTCCTCAAGGATCTAGAACTAGATGTACAATATGACCCAGCCATGCCACTACTTTTGTATATACCCAAAGGATTATAAATCATGCTGCTATAAAGACACATGCACACGTATGTTTATTGTGGCACTATTCACAATAGCAAAGACTTGGAATCAACCCAAATGTCCATCTGTGACAGACTGGATTAAGAAAATGTGGCACATATACCACATGGAATACTATGCAGCCATAAAAAAGGATGAGTTTGCATTCTTTGTAGGGACATGGATGTAGCTGGAAACCATCATTCTTAGCAAACTATCACAAGAAGAGAAAACCAAACACCACATGTTCTCACTCATAGGTGGGAACTGAACAATGAGATCACTTGGACTCGGGAAGGGGAACATCAAACATCAGGCCTATCATCGGGAGGGGGGAGGGGGGAGAGATTCCATTGGGAGTTATACCTGATATAAATGATGAATTGATGCGTGCTGATGAGTTGACCCATGCAGCACACCAACATGGCACAAGTATACATATGTAACAATCCTGCACGTTATGCACATGTACCCTAGAACTTAAAGTATAATTTAAAAAAAAGAGAAAAAAAAGTATCAATGCATAAAAGACAAAAAAAAAAAAAAAAGAAAATGTAGCACATATACCCCATGGAATACTATGCAGCCATTAAAAAGGATGAGTTTGCGTCCTTTGTAGGGACATGGATGCAGCTGGAAACCATCATTCTTAGCAAAACTATCACACAACAGATAACCAAACACCACATGTGTTCACTCATAGGTGGGAACTGAACAATGACATCACTTGGACTCGGGAAGGGGAACATCCACATCGGGGCCTATCATGGGGAGGGGGGAGGGGGGAGGGATTGCATTGGGAGTTATACTGATATAAATGATGAATTGATGGGTGCTGACGAGTTGATGGGTGCAGCACACCAACATGGCACAAGTATACACATATGTAACCAACCTGCACGTTATGCACATGTACCCTAGAACTTAAAGTATAATACAAAACATTTTTTTAAAAATGCCTATTTTGGGGGCGGAGCAAGATGGCCGAATAGGAACAGCTCCAGTCTCCAACTCCCAGCGCGAGCGACACAGAAGAGACCGGTTATTCTGCATTTTCAACTGAGGTACTGGGGTCATCTCTCTAGGGAGTGCCGGACAATCGGTGCGGGTCAGCTGCTGCAGCCTGACCAGCGAGAGCTGAAGCAGGGCGAGGCATCGCCTCACTTGGAAGCGCAAGGGGGAAGGAAATCCCTTTTCCTAGCCAGGGGAACTGAGACACACAACACCTGGAAAATCGGGTAACTCCCACCCCCAATACTGCGCTTTAAGGAAACAGGCACACCAGGAGAATATATCCCACACTGCCGGGAGGGTCCCACGCCCACGGAGCCTCCCTCACTGCTAACACAGCCGTCTGCGGAGATCTACCACAAGGCAGCAGCGAGGCTGGGGGAGGGGCGTCCGCCATTGCCTAGGCTTAAGTAGGTAAACAAAGCCGCTGGGAAGCTCGACTGGGTGGAGCTCACAGCAGCTCAAGGAAGCCTGCCTGTCTCTGTAGACTCTACCGCTGCGGACAGCGCACAGCTGCAGTCCATTAGGGATGGGAAAGAGCAGGGCGCTGCAGACCCGAACGACTCTGTCTGACAGCTTTGGGGAGAGCCGTGGATCTCCTAACGCGGAGGTTGAGATCTGAGGAGAACGGACAGACTGCCTGCTCAGGGGGTCCCTGACCCCTGAGTAGCCTAGTTGGGAGACATCCCCCACTAGGGGCAGTCTGATACCACCACACCTCACAGGGTGGCGTCCCCCCTGAGAGGAAAACTTCCAAAGAAAGAATCAGACAGGTACACTCGCTGTTCAGCAATATTATCTTCGGCAACCTCTGCTGCTGATACCCAGGCAAACAGGGTCTGGAGTGGACCTCAAGCAATCTAACAGACCAACAGACAGTCCTTCTGATGTCAGACGGAAACTATCAAACAGGAAGGACACCTATACCAAAACCCCATCAGTACGTCACCTCATCAAAGTCCAGAGAAGATATAACCACAAAGATGGGGAAGAAGCAGGGCAGAAAAGCTGGAAATTCAAAAAATAAGAGCGCATCTCCCCCGCAAAGGAGCGCAGCCCATCGCCAGCACGGATCAAAGCTGGTCAGAGAATGACTTTGACGATAGATGAGAAGAAGGCTTCAGTCCATCAAACCTCTCAGAGCTAAAGGAGAATTACGTACCCAGCGAAAAGAAACCAAAAATCTTGAAAAAAAAGTGGAGAATTGACAGCTAGACTAATTAATGCAGAGAAGATCATAAACGAAATGACAGAGATGAAAACCATGACACGAGAAATACGTGACAAATGCACAACTTCGGTAACCGACTCGATCAACTGGAGGAAAGAGTATCAGCGATGAGGATCAAAATGAATGAAATGAAGCGAGAGAAAACAAAAAGAAAAAGAAGAAAAGAAATGAACAAAGCCTGCAAGAAGTATGGGATTATGTAAAAAGACCAAATCTACGTCTGATTGGGGTGCCTGAAAGTGAGGGGGAAAATGGAACAAGTGGAAAACACTCTTCAGGATATCATCCAGGAGAACTTCCCCAACCTAGTAGGGCAGGCCAACATTCAAATTCAGGAATACAGAGACGCCACAAAGATACTCCTCCGAAGAGCAACTCCAAGACACATAATTGCCAGATTCACCAAAGTTGAAATGAAGGAAAAAATCTTAAGGGCAGCCAGAGAGAAAGGTCGGGTTACCCACAAAGGGAAGCCCATCAAATAACAGCAGACCTCTCGGCAGAAACTCTACAAGCCAGAAGAGAGTGGGGGCCATATTCAACGTTCTTAAAGAAAAGAATTTTCAACCAGAATTTCATATCCAGCCAACTAAGCTTCATCAGTGAAGGAGAAATAAATCCTTTACAGATAAGCAAATGCTTAGAGATTTGTCACCACCAGGCCTGCTTACAAGAGTCCCTGAAGGAAACCCTAAACATGGAAAGGAACAACGGTACCAGCCATTGCAAAACATGCCAAAATGTAAAGACCATCGAGGCTAGAAGAAGAAACTGCATCAACTAACGAGCAAAATAACCAGTTAATATCATAATGACAGGATCAAGTTCACACATAACAATATTAACCTTAAATGTCAATGGACTAAATGCTCCAATAAAAGACCACAGACTGGCAAACTGGATAAAGAGTCAAGACCCATCAGTCTGCTGTATTCATGAGACCCTCTCACATGCAGAGACATACATAGGCTCAAAATAAAGGGATGGAGGAAGATCTACCAAGCAATGGAGAACAAAAAAAGCAGGGGTTGCAATCCTAGTCTCTGATAAAACAGACTTTAACCATCAAAGATCAAGAGCAAAGAAGGCCATTACATAATGGTAAAGGGATCAATTCAACAGGAAGAGCTAACTCTCCTAATATATATTACCCAATACAGGAGCACCCAGATTCATAAAGCAAGTCCTTAGAGACCTACAAAGACTAGCTTAGACTCCCATACAATAATAATGGGAGACTTCAACACTCCACTGTCAACATTAGACAGATCAACGAGACAGAAGTAACAAAGGATATCCAGGAATTGAACTCATCTCTGCACCAAGCGGAACTAATAGACATCTATAGAACTCTCCACCCCAAATCAACAGAATATACATTCTTCTCAGCACCACATCGCACTTATTCCAAATTGACCACGTAATTGGAAGTAAAGCACTCCTCAGCAATGTACAGAACTGAAATTATAACAAACTGTCTCTCAGACCACAGTGCAATCAAACTAGAACAGGACTAAGAAACTCATCAAAACCGCTCAACTACATGGAAACTGAACAACCTGCTCCTGAATGACTACTGGGTACATAACGAAATGAAAGCAGAAATAAAGATGTTCTTTGAAAACCAATGAGAACAAAGATACAACATACCAGAATCTCTGGGACACATTAAAGCAGTGTGTAGAGGGAATTTTATAGCACTAAATGCCCACAAGAGAAAGCAGGAGAGATCTAAAATTGACACTCTAACATCACAATTAAAAGAACTAGAGAGGCAAGAGCAAACACATTCAAAAGCTAGCAGAAGGCAAGAAATAACTAAGATCAGAGCAGAACTGAAGGAGATAGAGACACAAAAAACCCTCCAAAAAATCAATGAATCCAGGAGTGGTTTTTTGAAAGATAAACAAAATTGACAGACCGCTAGCTAGACTAATAAAAGAAGAAAAGAGAGAAGAATCAAATAGACCATAAAAAATGATAAAGGGGATATCACCACCGACCCCACAGAAATACAAACAACCATCAGAGATACTATAAATGCCTCTACGCAAATCAACTAGAAATCTAGAAGAAATGGTAATTTCCTGGACACTTACACTCTTCCAAGACTAAACCAGGAAGAAGTTGAATCCTGAATAGACCAATAGCAGGCTCTGAAATTGAGGCAACAATAATAGCCTACCCACCAAAAAAGTCCAGGACCAGATGGATTCACAGCTGAATTCTACCAGAGTACAAGGAGGAGCTGGTACCATTCTGAAACTATTTCAATCAATAGAAAAAGAGGGAATCCTCCCTACTCTTTTATGAGGCCAACACATCCTGATACCAAAGCCTGGCAGAGACACAACAAAAAAAGAGAATTTTAGACCATATCCCTGATGAACATCGATGCAAAAATCCTCAATAAAATACTGGCAAACCGGATTCAGCAGCACATCAAAAAGCTTATCCACCATGATCAAGTGGGCTTCATCCCTGGGATGCAAGGCTGGTTCAACATTCGCAAATCATAAACGTAATCCAGCATATAAACAGAACAAAGACAAGAACCACATAATTATCTCAATAGATGCAGAAAGGCTTTTGACAAAATTCAACAGCCCTTTATGCTAAAAACGCTCAATAAATTTGGTATTGATGGAACGTACCTCAAAATAATAAGAGCTATTTATGACAAACCCACAGCTAATAATCATACTGAATGGGCAAAAACTGGAAAAATTCCCTTTGAAAACTGGCACAAGACAGGGATGCCCTCTCTCACCACTTATTCAACATAGTGTTGGAAGTCTGGCTAGGGCAAATCAGGCAAGAGAAAGAAATCAAGGGTATCCAGTTAGGAAAGAAGAAGTCAAATTGTCCCTGTTTGCAGATGACATGATTGTATATTTAGAAAACCCCATCGTCTCAGCCCAAAATCTCCTTAAGCTGATAAGCAACTTCAGCAAAGTCTCAGGATACAAAATTAATGTGCAAAAATCACAAGCATTCTTATACACCAGTAACAGACAAGCAGAGAGCCAAATCAGAATGAACTTCCATTCACAATTGCTTCAAAAGAGAATAAAATACCTAGGAATCCAGCTTACAAGGGATGGAAAGGACCTCTTCAAGGAGAACTACAAACCACTGCTCAGTGAATCAAAGAGGACACAAACAAATGGAAGAACATACCATGCTCATGGATAGGAAGAATCAATATCGTGAAAATGGCCATACTGCCCAAGGTTATTATAGATTTAATGCCATCCCCATCAAGCTACCAATGACTTTCTTCACAGAATTGGAAAAAAACTGCTTTAAAGTTCATATGAACCAAAAAGAGCCCGCATTGCCAAGACAATCCTAAGTCAAAAGGACAAAGCGGAGGCGTCACGCTACCTGACTTCAAACTATACTACAAGGCTACAGTAACCAAAACAGCATGGTACTGGTACCAAAAGAGATAGACCAATGGAACAGAACAGAGTCCTCAGAAATAATACCACACATCTACAGCCATCTGATCTTTGACAAACCTGAGAGAAACAAGAAATGGGAAAGGATTCCCTATTTAATAAATGGTGCTGGGAAAATTGGCTAGCCATAAGTAGAAAGCTGAAACTGGATCCTTTCCTTACCCCTTATACGAAAATTAATTCAAGATGGATTAGAGACTTAATGTTAGACCTAATAGCATAAAAACCCTAGAAGAAAATCTAGGTAGTACCATTCAGGACATAGGCATGGGCAAGGACTTCATGTCTAAAACACCAAAGCAACGGCAGCAAAAGCCAAATTGACACATGGGATCTAATTAAACTAAAGAGCTTTTGCACAGCTAAAGAAACTACCATCAGAGTGAACAGGCAACCTACAGAATGGGAAAAAATTTTTGCAACCTACTCATCTGACAAAGGGCTAATATCAGAATCTACAAAGAACTCAAACAAATATACAGAAAAAACAAACAACCCCATCAAAAAGTGGGGAAAGGATATGAACAGACATTTCTCAAAAGAAGACATCCATACAGCCAACAGACACATGAAAAAATGCTCGTCATCACTCGCCATCAGAGAAATGCAAATCAAAACTACAGTGAGATACCATCTCACACCAGTTAGAATGGCAATCATTAAGAAGTCAGGAACAACAGGTGTTGGAGAGGATGTGGAGAAATAGGAACACTTTTACACTGTTGGTGGGATTGTAAACTAGTTCAACCATTATGGAAAACAGTATGGCGTTTCCTCAAAGATCTAGAACTAGATGTACCATATGACCCAGCCATCCCACTACTGGGTATATACCCAAAGGATTTAATTACTCTACTACAAAGACACATGCACACGTATGTTTATTGCGGCACTATTCACAATAGCAAAGACTTGGAATCAACCCAAATGTCCATCTGTGACAGACTGGATTAAGAAAATGTGGCACATATACACCATGGAATACTATGCAGCCATAAAAAAGGATGAGTTTGCACTTTGTAGGGACATGGATGCAGCTGGAAACCATCATTCTTAGCAAACTATCACAAGAAGAGAAAACCAAACACTGCATGTTCTCACTCATAGGTGGGAACTGAACAATGAGATCACTTGGACTCGGGAAGGGGAACATCACACACTGGGGCCTATCATGGGGAGGGGGGAGGAGGGAGGGATTGCATGGGGAGTTATAATGATATAAACGTCATGCACATGTACCCTAGAACTTAAAGTATAATAAAAAAAAAAAAAGAAACATCACAGTATACTTCATAAATATATACAGTTATCTATCAATTAAAACTAAAATAAAACTTTAAATAAAAAAGTAAATTTTTATCTGAAGAAAGGCAAAGCAACATAAAAAATATTTAGTTATTTCATATCTAAAAAGTCAGATTTAACTTCTTAGCATTATGTTTTGAGGACAAGATTTAGTAAATAGTAGCCATCATTTATTGAATTACTGCTATTTCTCAGTCATGATCAAAAATGCCTTTTACATATATAAACTCATTCAATCTTCATAATAAACTTCGACAAAACTTTGTCTATTTAGGCATGTCTTATGTTTGGTGAATAATATATGAATATTTCACAGATGTTATTAAAATTAAGATATTATAAATTATTCATCCCTGAAAAAAAAAATGCCTATTTATAATATTTAATATTCAAAAAAGGTAGATAATTCACATTTGACTGCAATAAAATTCTTCTAAATACTTTTGGAATCTAATATCACCTCAAATAAGTTATTGAAGATAAATGTTACTGAGAATTCTAAAATAAATGGCTGCAAAAGACAAAAAAAAAAAAAAAAGAATGTTGAATATTGGCCATTACTCTCTTCTGGCTTGTAGGGTTTCTGTAGAGAAATCCACTGTTAGTCTGATGGACTTCCCTTTGTAGGTACCTGACCTTTTTCCCTGGCTGCCGTTAACATTTTTTCCTTCATTTCAACCTTGGTGAATCTGACAATGTGTGTCTTGGGGGTGTTTCTTTGAGGAGTGCCTCTGTGGTGTTTTCTGTATTTTTTGAATTTGAAGGTTGGTCTGTCTTGCTAGGTTGGGGAAGTTCTCCTGGATATTATCCTGAAGAGTATTTTCCAACTTAGTTCCATCTTCCTTGCCACTTTCAGGTACATCAATCAGATATAGGTTTGGCCTTTTCACATAGTCCCATATTTCCTGGAGGCTTTCTTCATTCCTTTTCATTCTTTTTTTCTCTAGTCGTGTCTTCACACTTTATTTCATTAAGTTGATCTTCCATCTCGGATATCGTTTGGTCTCCTTGACATTCGGCTACAGATACTTGAGTGTGCTTCACAAAGTTCTCATGCTGTGTTTTTCAGGTCAATTCGGTAATTTATATTCTCTAAACTGGTTGTTCTAGTTAGCAATTCCTCTAACCTTTTTTCAAGATTTTTAGCTTCCTTGTATTTTGTTAGAACGTGCTCCTTTAGCTTGGAGGAGTTTGTTATTACCCACCTTTTGAAACCTACTTCTGTCAATTCATCAAACTCATTCTCCATTCAGTTTTGTGTCCTTGCTAGAGAGGAGCTGTGATCTTTTGGAGGAGAAGAGGCATTCTGATTTTTGGGATTTTCAGTCTTTTACACTGGTTTTTCTTCATCTTTGTGGATTTATCTACCTTTGGTCTTTGATGTTTGTGACCTTTGAATGGGGTTTCTGTGTGGGTGTCCTTTTTGTTGATGTTGACGCTATTCCTTTCTGTTCATCAGTTTTCCTTCTAACAATCAGGCCTCTCTGCCGTAGGTCTGCTGGAGTTTGCTGGGGGTGTATTCCAGACCCTGTTTACTTGGGTATCACCAGTAGATGCTGCAGAACAGCAAAGATTCCTGCCTGTTCCTTCCTCTGGAAGCTTTGCCCACAGAGGCACCCACCAGATGACAGCTAGAGCTCTCCCGTATGAAGTGTCTGTCAACCCCTGCTGGGAGGTGTCTCTCAGTCAGGAGGCACAAGGGTCAGGGACTCACTTGAGGAGGCAATCTGTCCCTTAGCAGAGCTCCAATGCTATGCTGGGAGATCTGCTGCTCTCCTCAGAGCTGGCTGGTAGGAACATTTAAGTCTGCTGAAGCTGCGCCCATAGCTACCCCTTCCCTCAGTTGCTCTGTCTCAGGGAGATTGGAGTTTTATGTACAAACTTATGACAGGGGATGTTGCCTTTCCTTCAGAGATGCCCTGTCCAGACAGGAGGAATCTAGAGAGGTAGTCTGGCCACAGTGGCTTTGCAGAGCTGCAGTGGGCTCTGCCCAGTTCGAACCTCCTGGTGGCTTTGTTTATACTGTGAGGGGAAAACAGCCTACTAAAGCCTCAGTAATTTCAGATGTCCCTCCCCACACCAACCTTGAGTGTCCCAGGTTGACTTCAGACTGTTGTGCTGGCAGCGAGAATTTCAAGCCAGTGGATCTTAGCTTGGTGGGTCTCACTGGCATTCCAGGTGCCACTAGGTCATGAAACAAACTCCTGCAGCTAGCTCGGTGTCTTCCCAAACAGCCATGCAGTTTTGTGCTTGAAACCCAGGACCCTGCTGTCATAGGCTCCTGAGGTAATCTCCTGGTGTGCAGGTTGCAAAAACCATGGGAAATGCATAATATCTGGGCCAGAATGCACTGTTCCTCATCGCACAGTCTCTCACAGCTTCCCTTGGCAAGGGGAGAGAATTCCCCAACCCCTTGCACTTTCCAGGTGATGCAACACCCAACCCTGCTTCAGCTTGCCCTCCGTGGGCTGCAACCACTGTTTAACCAGTCCCAATTAGATGTGCTGAATACCTCAGTTGGAAATGCAGAAATAACCTGCCTTCTGAGTTGATCTTGCTGGGAGCTGCAGACCGAAGCTGTTTCTATTCGATCATCTTGCCAACCACCTTGAATATACTTTCTTCTCTAGCTCACATTTGGTCACACGTCAGGCATAAGGGCACCAAAACAAACTTAAAAATATATAAATTATACAATGTCTTCTCTTAGATAATAGAATTAACCAGAAATAAATAACAGAATGATAGAAAACTTCAAAATACTTAGAGATTAAACAACTCACTTCTATTTGTTACTATATTTCAAGTTCTGAGATACATGCACAGAACATGCAAGTTTTTTACATAGATATACACATGCCATGGTGGTTTGATGCACCCATCAACCCATCACCTACTTTAGGTATTTGCTGGTATTTTGAAGGACCGCTTCAAGGAGAACTACAAACCACTGCTCAGTGAAATAGAAGAGGACACAAACAAATGGAAGAACATACCATGCTAATGGATAGGAAGAATCAAGATCATGAAAATGGCCATACTGACCAAGGTAATTTACAGATTCAATGCCATCCCCATGAAGCTACCAATGAGTTTCTTCACAGAATTGGAAAAAAAACTGCTTTAAAGTTCATATGGAACCAAAAAAGAGCCCGAATTGCCAAGACAATCCTAAGTCAAAAGGACAAAGCTGGAGGCCTCACGCTACCTGACTTCAAACTATACTACAAGGCTACAGTAACCAAAACAGCATGGTACTGGTACCAAAACAGATATATAGACCAATGGAACAGAACAGAGTCCTCAGAAATAATACCACACATCTACAGCCATCTGATCTTTGACAAACGTGAGAGAAACAAGAAATGGGGAAAGGATTCCCTATTCAATAAATGGTGCTGGGAAAATTGGCTAGCCATAAGTAGAAAGCTGAAACTGGATCCTTTCCTCACTCCTTATACGAAGATTAATTCAAGATGGATTAGAGACTTAAATGTTAGACCTAATACCATAAAAACCCTAGAAGAAAATCTAGGTAGTACCATTCAGGACATAGGCATGGGCAAGGACTTCAGGTCTAAAACACCAAAAGCATCAGCAATGAAAACCAAAACTGACAAATGGGATCTAATTAAACTAAAGAGTTTCTACACAGCTAAAGAAACTGCCATCAGAGTGAACAGGCAACCTACAGAACGGGAGAAAACTTTTGCAATCTACTCATCTGACAAAGGGCTAATATCCAGAACCTACAAAGAACTCAAACAAATATACAAGAAAAAAACAAACAACCCCATCGAAAAGTGGAGAAAGGATATGAACAGACATTTCTCAAAAGAAGACATTTATACAGCCCACAGACACATGAAAAAATGCTCATTATCACTCGCCATCAGAGAAATGCAAATCAAAACCACAATGAGATACCATCTCACACCAGTTAAAATGGCAATCATTAAATAGTCAGGAAACACCAGGTGCTGGAGAGGATGTGGAGAAATAGGAACACTTTTACACTGTTGGTGAGTTCAACCATTGTGGAAAACAGTGTGGAGATTCCTCAAGGATCTTGAACTAGAAATACCATTTGACCCAACCATCTCATTACTGGGTATATACTGAAAGGATTATAAATCATGCTGCTATAAAGACACATGCACTCATCTGTTTATTGCAGCACTATTCACAAGAGCAAAGACTTGGAATCAACCCAAATGTCCATCAGTGACAGACTGGATCAAGAAAATGTGGCACATATACACCATGGAATACTATGCAGCCATTAAAAGGGATGAGTTCGTGTCCTTTGTGGGGACATGGATGTAGCTGAAAACCATCATTCTCAGCAAACTATTGCAAGAGCAGAAAACCAAACACGGTGTGTTCTCACTCATAGGTGGGAATTGAACAATGAGATCACTTGGACACAGGAAGGGGAACATCACACACCGGGGCCTATTGTGGGGACAGGGAATGTAGGGATAGCATTAGGAGATATACCTAATGTAAATGACGAGTTAATGGATGCAGCACACCAACATGGCACATGTATACATATGTAACAAACCTGCACGTTGTGTACATGTACTCTAGAACTTAAATATAATTTTTTAAAAAAGGAAAATGTAAAATAAATAAATAAATAAATAAAAGTAAAATAAAGTAAAATAAAATCCAGCCTAGCACTGATGAGCATTTAGGTTGATTTCATGTCTTTGCTTTTGTGAATAGTGTTTCAATGAAAATCTGCATGCATGTGTCTTTATGTTAGAAAAATTTATATTCCTTTTGTTATATCCCCAATCATAGGTCGAATGGTAATTCTTCTGTGAGTTCTTTGAGAAATCACCAAACTGCTTTCCATGACGGCTGAACAAATTTACATTCTCACCAGCAGTGCATAAGCATTTCTTTTTCTCTGCAACCTTGCAAACATCTGTTATTTTGACTTTGCAGTAATAGCCATTCTGACTCGTGTGAGATGATATCTCATTGTGGTTTTGAATTGCATTTATCTAATGGTTAGTGAGTTGAGCATTTTTTTCATCTGTTTATTGGCCACATATATGTCTTCTTTTGAGAAATGTCTGTTCTTGTCGTTTGCCCACTTTTTAAAGGGATTGTTTTCTACTTGTTAATTTCTTTTCATTCCGTATAGATTTTGGATATTAGACCTTTGTTGGATGCATAGTTTTGCAAATATTTTCTCCTGTTCTGTATGTTATCTGCTTACTCTGTTGATAGTTTCTATTGCTCTGCAGAAGCTCTTTCAGTAATTATGTCCCATTTGTCTATTTCTGGTTTGTTGCAGTTGCTTTTGGCATCTTCATCATGAAATCTTTGCTAGGTCCTATGTCCCAAATGGTATTTCTTAGAATATCCTTCACTATTTCTATAGTTTTAGGTTTTAGGTTTTACAATAAAGTCACCTTGAGTTGATTTTTGTATGTGGTATAAATAAGGGGTCCAGTTTCTCTATTCTGTATATGTCTAACCTGTTATCCCAGCAACATTTATTGAATAGGGAATCCTTTCCCCATTGTTTACTTTTTTGTCAAAGATTGAATTATTGTAGGTGTGTGGCATTATTTCTGGATCCTCTCTTCTACTCCTTTGCTCTATGTGTCGGTTTTTGACCAGTACCATACTGTTTTGGTTATGAAAGCATTGTAGAGTAGCTTGAAGTCAGGTAATGTGATGTGGCTGGCATTGTATTTTTTGCTTAGGATTACATTGGATTTTTGAGCTAGTTTTTGGTTTCTTATGAATTTTAAAATAGAATTTTCTAGTTTTGTGAAGAATGTCTTTGATAGTTTAATGAGAATAGCATGGTATCTATAAATTGCTTTGGGCAGTGTGAGCATTTTAACAATATTGATTCTTGCAATCCATGAACATGGAATGGAATTCTTTCCATTTGTTTGTGTCATTTCTGATTTCTTTGAGCAATGTTTTGTTATTCTCTTTGTAGAGATCTTTCACCTCCCTGTTCAGATATATTCCTAGGTATTTATTCTTTTTGTGGCTATTGTTAATGACATTGCATTCTTAATTTGACTCTCAACTTGAATGTTTTTGGCGTATCAAAATGCTACTGATTTTTGTATACTGATTTTGTATTCTGAAACTTTGCTGAACTGGGTTATCATACCAATAATATTTTGAGCAGAGACTATATCAAGGATCTTTGGGCAGAGATTTCTAGGTATAGAATCATATTACATGCAAACTGGGACCGTCTGATTTCCTTTCTTCCTATTTGGATGCTTTTTACTTCTTTCTCTTGCCTGATTGTTCTGGCCAGGACTCTCATATTATATTAAATAGTATTGGTGAGAGTGGGCATCTTTGTATTGTTCTGGTTTCAACCAGAACATTTCAACTTTTCTCATTCAATACGGTATTGCCTGTGTGTTTACTATAGATGGCTCTTGTTATGTTGAAGTATATTCCTCCTTCAATGCCTAGTTTGTTGAGGGTTTTTCAATATGAAGTCATGTTGAATTTTATCAGGAGATTATTTTGCATCTATTGAGATAATCATTTGTTTTTTGTTTTTAATTCTCTTTATGTGATGAATCACATTTATTGATTTGCCTATGTTGAACCAGTCTTGGATCACAGGGATAGCCTAGTTGATTATGATGGATTACCTTTTAGATGTGTTGATGGATTCAGTTTGCTATTACTTTGTTGAGGATTTTTGCATCTGCATTCATCAGAGATATTGGCCAGAATTCCTCTCTCTCTCTCTCTCTCTGTGTGTGTGTGTGTGTGTGTGTGTGTGTGTGAGTGTGTGTGTTTGTGTGTGTGTGTGTCTGCCAGGTTTTAGTATCAGGATGATGCTGGCCTCACAGAATGAGTTAGGAATGAATTCCTCCTCTGCCAACATTTGGAATAGTTTTGATATAAATGCTACCAGCTCTTCTTTACAAATCTGGTAGAATTCAGGACTGAATCTCTCTAGCATTGGGCTTTTTCTGGTTGGTAAGCTACTTTATACTGATTCATTTTTGGAACTCATTGTTGGTCTGTTCAGGGATTTAATTTATTCTTGGTTCAATTTTGGGAACTTGTATGTTCCCAAGAATTTATTCATTTATTCTAGATTTTCTAGCTTGTGTGCATAGCAGTTTATTTAGTAGTCTCCGAGGGGTTATTTTTATACTTATGTGGGGTTAGTGGTGACATCTCTGTCATTTTTAATTATGTTTATTTAGATATTTTCTTTCTTTTCTTTATTGGTCTAGTAGTGGTCTATCTATTTTATTATATGGACTTCTCTATTTCTTTACTAGTCTAGCTAGTGGTCTACCTATCTTATTAATTCTTTAAAAAAAAAACTCCTGGATTTGTTTATCTTTTGTATTTTTTTTTTTTTTTACATCTCAATTTTCTTCAATTCAGTTCTGATTTTTACTTATTGTCTTCTATCTTTGGATTGGTTTGCTCTTGTTTCTCTACCTCCTCCAGTGTTACGTTAGGTTTTTAATTTGACATATTTCTAACTTTTCAATTTGGGTGTTCAGTGCTATAAACATTCCTCTTAACACTGCCTTAGCTGTGTCCCAGAGATACTGGTATGCTTTATTTTTGTGAGGTTTTGGCCCTGATTATGTTTCTAATACTGTCAGTGGCGAGGTGAAGTCTAACACTATTATCATGTGGTTATCTAAGTCTCTTCCTAGGTCTCTAGGAACTTGCCTTACTAATATAGGTGGTCCCGTATTGGATGCATATGTATTTAGGCTAGTTTGTTCTTGTTGAAATGAGCCCTTTACCATTATGTAATGCCCTTCTTTGTCTTTTTTATCTTTGTTGGTTTAAACTATGTTTTCCCTAAAATTAAAATAGCAAGCACTACTGTTTTCTGTGTTCTGTTTGCTTGGTAGATTTTATTTTTCCCATTGGTAGATTTTATTTTTCCCATCTGTTTACTTTGAGCCTATGGGTGTCATTACATGTGAGAGTAGTCTCTTGACACAGCATACCATTGGGTCTTGCTTCTTTTTTAAACTTATCACTCTATGCCTTTTAATTGGGGTGTTTACCCTGTTTCCATTCAAGGTTAGCACTGATATTTGCAAATTTGATCTTATTATCATGTTATTAGCTGGTGATTATGCAGACTTGCTTGTGTGGTTCCTTTATAGTGTCACTGGTCTATATTTCAATGTGATTTTGTAGTGGCCAATAACAGTCTTTCTTTTCCATATTTAGCACTCCCTTCAGGACCTCTTGTAAGGCAAGTCTGGTGGCAATAAATTCCCTTAACATTTGCTTATCTTAAAAACACCTATTTCTTCTTCACTTATGAAGCTTAGTTTCACTGAATAGAAATTCTTGATTGAAATTACTTTTATCCAGTCTGTCACTGATGGACATTTGGGTTGACTCCAAGTCTTTGCTATTGTGAATAGTGCCACAATAAACATACATGTGCATGTGTCTTTATAGCAGCATGATTTGCAATCCTTTGGGTATATACCCAGTAATGGGATGGCTGGGTCATATGGTACCTCTAGTTCTAGATCCTTGAGGAATTGCCATACTGTTTTCCATATGTGGCACATATACACCATGGAATACTATGCAGCCATAAAAAAGGATGAGTTTGAGTCCTTTGTAGGGACATGGATGCAGCTGGAAACCATCATTCTCAGCAAACTATCACACGAACACAAACCAAACACCGCATGTTCTCACTCATAGGTGGGAACTGAACAATGAGATCACTTGGACTCGGGAAGGGGAACATCACACACCGGGGCCTATCACAGGGAGGGGGAGGGGGGAGGGATTGCACTGGGAGTTATACCGGATGTAAATGATGAGTTGATGGGTGCTGACGAGTTGAAGGGTGCAGCACACCAACATGGCACAAATATACATATGTAACAAACCTGCACGTTATGCACGTGTACCCTAGAACTTAAAGTATAATAATAATAAAAAAAAAAGAAATTACTTTTATTTAAGAGTGTTGACAGGGGGAGGTTCCAAGATGGCTAAATAGGAACAGCTCCAATCTACAGCTCCCAGCATGAGTGACGCGGAAGATGGGTGATTTCCACATTCCAACTGAGTTACCGGATTCATCTCACTGGGACTTGTCAGTGGGTGCATCCCAGAGAGCAGGGTGGGGCATTGCCGCACCCAGGAAGTGCAAGGGGTCAGAGAATTCCCTTTCCTAGCCCAGGTAAGTCATGACAGAAGGTACCTGGGAAATCAGGACACTCCCACCCTAATACTGCACTTTTCCAACAGTCTTAGGAAATGGCACACCAGGAGATTATATCCCATGCCTGGCACAGAGAGTCCCATGCCCACGGAGCCTCACTCACTGCTACCACAGCAGTCTGAGATTGAACCACAAGGCAGCAGCAAGACTGGCAAAGGGGCATCCATCATGGCTGAGGCTTGAGTAGGTAAACAAAGCAGTTGGGAGGCTCAAACTGGGTGGAGTCCACCACAACTCAAGGAGACCTGCTTGCCTCTGTAGACTCCACCTCTGGGGGCAGGACATAGCTGAACAAAAGGCAGTAGAAACTTCTGCAGACTTAAACATCCCTGTCTGACAGCTTCGAAGAGAGTAGTGGTTCTCCCAGGAAAGTGTTTGAGATCTGAGAATGGACAGACTGCCTCCTCAAGTGGGTCCTAGACCCACCAGTAGCCTAACTGGGAGACACCTCCCAATAGGGGCCGACTGACACCTCATACAGCCAGGTACCCCTCTGAGACAAACCTTCCAGTGGAACGACCATGCAACAACATTTGCTGTTCTGCAATATTTGATGTTCTGCAGCCTCTGCCGCTGATACCCAGGCAAACAGGACCTGGAGTCGACCTCCAGCAAACTCCAACAGACCTGCAGCTAAGGGTCCTGACTGTTAGAAGGAAAACTAACAAACGGAAAGAACATCCACACCAAAACCCCATCTGTATGTCACCGTCATCAAAGACCAAACGTAGACAAAACCACAAAGATGGGGAGAAACCAGAGCAGAAAATCTAAAAATTCTTAAAACCAGAGGACCTCTTCTCCTCCAAAGGAACACAGCTCCTTGCTGGCAACAGAACAAAGCTGGATGGAGAATGACTTTGACGAGTTGAGAGAAGAAGGCCCCAGAAGATCAGTAATAACAAACTTCTCTGAGATAAAGGAGGATATTTAAAACCATAGCAAAGAAGCCAAAAACCTTGAAAAAAGATTAGACAAATGGCAAACTAGAATAAACAGTGTACAGAAGACTTTAAATGACCTGATGTAGCTGAAAACCATGGCACGACAACTACATGACACATACACAAGCTTCAGTAGCTGATTTGATTGAGTGGAAGAATGGGTATCAGTGATTGATGATCAAATGAATGAAATGAAGCAATAAGAGAAGTTTAGAGAAAAAGAGTAAAAAAAAAAAAAAAAAATGAACAAAATCTCCAAGAAATACGGAACTATGTGTAAACACCAAATCTACGTCTGATTGGTGTACCGGAAAGTGACGACGAGAATGGAACCAAGTTGGAAAACACTCTACAGGATATTATTCAGGAGAATTTCCCCAAATAGCAAGGCCTAACACACATCCACAGAACTCTCCACTCCCAATTAACAGAATGTACATTATTCTCAGCACTACATCACACTTATTCCAAAATTGACCACATAATAGGAAGTAAAGCACTCCTCAGCAAATATAAAATAAAAGAAATTATAATAAACTGTCCCCCAGACCACAGTGCAATCAAACGAGAACTCGGGATTAAGAAATTCACTCAAAACTGCTCAATTACTTGGAAACTGAACAACCTACTCCTGGATGACTACTGGGTACATAATGAAATGAAGGCAGAAATAAAGATTTTCTTGGAAACCAAAGAGAACAAGGATACAACATACCAGAATCTCTGGGACACATTTAAAGCAGTGTGTAGAGGGAAATTTATAGCACTAAATGCCCACAGGAGAAAGCAGGAAAGATCTAAAATTGACACCCTAACGTCACAATTAAAAGAACTAGAGAAGCAAGAGCAACCACATTCAAAATCTAGCAGAAGGCAAGAAATAACAAAGATCAGAGCAGAACTGAAGGAGATAGAGCACAAATAACCCTTCAAAAATCAATGAATCCAGTAGCTGGTTTTTTGAAAAGATCAGTAAAATTAATAGACCACTAGCAAGACTAATGAAGAAGAAAAGAGAGAAGAATCAAACAGATGCAATAAAAATGATAAAGGGGATATCACCATTGATCCCACAGAAATACAAACTACCATCAGAGAATACTATAAACACCTTTATACAAATAAACTAGAAAATCTACAAGAATTGGATAAATTCCTGGACACATACACCGTCCCAAGACTAAACCAGGAAGATGTTGAATCCCTGAATAGACCAATAGGAGGTTCTGAAATTGAGGCAATAACTAATAGCCTCCCAACCAAAAAAAGTCCAGGACCAGACGGATTCACAACCAAATTCTAACAGAGGCACAAAGAGGAGCTGCTACCACTCCTTCTGAAACTATTCCAATCAACAGAAAAATAAGGAATCCTCCTTAACTCGTTTTATGAGGCCAGAATCATCCTGAAATCAAAGCCTGGCAGAGACACAACACAAAAAGAGAATTTTAGACCAATAGCTCTGATGAACCTTGATGCAAAAATCAAAAAATACTGGCAAACCGAATTCAGCAGCATGCCAAAATGCTTATCCACCTTCATCAAGTTAGCTTCATCCCTGAGCTGCAAGACTGGTTCAACATATGCAAATCAATAAACGTAATCCATCATATAAACAGAACCAAAGACAAAAACCACATCATTATCTCAATAGATGCAGAAAAGGCCATTGACAAAATTCAACAGTCCTTTATGCTACAAATTCTCAATAAACTAGGTATTGATGGGAAGTATCTCAAAATAATAAGAGCTATTTATGACAAACCCACAGCCAATATCATACTGGATGGGCAAAAACTGGAATCATTCCCTTTGAAAACTGGCACAAGACAGGGATGCTCTCTTGCAGCACTCCTATTCAACATAGTGTTGAAAGTTCTGGCCAGGGCACTCAGGCAGGAGAAAGAATTAAAGTGTATTCAATTAGGAAAAGAGGAAGTTAAATTGTCCCTGTTTGCAGATGACATGACTGTATATTTAGAAAACCCCATCATCTCAGCCCAAAGTCTCCTTAACCTTATAAGCAACTTCAGCAGTCTCAGGATACAAAATCAATGTGCAAAAATCAGAAGCATTCCTGTACAGCAATAACAGGCAAACAGAGAGCCAAATCATGAGTGAACTCCTTTTCACAATTGCTTCAAAGAGAATAAAATACCTAGGAATCCAACTTACAAGAGATGTGAAGGACCTCTTCAAGGAGAACTACAAACCACTGCTGAACGAAATAAAAGAGGACACAAACAAATGGAAGAACAGTCCATGCTCATGTATAGGAAGAATCAACATTGTGAAAATGGCCATACTGCCCAAGATAATTACAGATTCAACACCCTCCCCATCAAGCTACTAATGACTTTTTTCACAGAATTGGAAGAACTACTTTAAAGTTCATATGTAACCAAAGGAGAGCCCACATTACCAAGACAATTCTATGTCAAAAGAGCAAAGCTGGAGGCATCATGCTACCTGACTTCAAATTATACTACAAGGCTACAGTAACCAAAACAGCATGGTACTGGTACCAAAACATAGATATAGACCAATAGAACAGGACAGAGCCCTCAGAAATAATACCATGAATCTACAACCATCTGATCTTTGACAAACCTGAAAAATGCAAGCAATGGGGAAAGGATTCCCTATTTAATAAATGGTGCTGGGAAAACTGACAGGCCATACGTAGAAAGGTGAAACTGGATCCCTCCTTTACGCCTTATGTGAAAATTAATTCAAGGTGGATTAAAGACTTAAATGTTAGACAGAAAACCATAAAAACCCTAGAAGAAAACCTAGGCAATACCATTCAGGACATAGGAATGAGAAAGGACTTCCTGACTATAAAACCAAAAGCAATGGCAACAAAAGCCAAAATTGACAAAAAGGATCTAATTAAACTAAGGAGCTTCTGTACAGCAAAAGAAACTACCATCAGCGTGACAGGCAATCTACAGAATGGGAGAAAATTTATACAATCTACCCATCTGACAAAGGGCTAATATCCAGAATCTACAAAGAACTTAAACAAATTTACAAGAAAATATCAAACAACCCCATCAAAAAGTGGGTGAAGGAGATGAAGAGACACTTCTCAAAAGAAGATATTTATGAGCCGACAGACACATGAAAAAGTGCTCATCATAAGAAGTCAGGAAACAACAGGTGTTGGAGAGGATGTGGAGAAATAGGAACACTTTTACACTGTTGGTGGGATTGTAAACTAGTTCAACCATTATGGAAAACAGTATGGCAATTCCTCAAGGATCTAGAACTAGATGTACCATATGACCCAGCCATCCCACTACTGGGTATATACCCAAAGGATTATAAATTATTCTACTACAAAGACACATGCACACGTATGTTACTGCAGCACTATTCACAATAGCAAAGACTTGGAATCAACCCAAATGTCCATCTGTGACAGACTGGATAAGAAAATGTGGCACATATACACCATGGAATACTATGCAGCCATAAAAAAAGGATGAGTTTGCGTCCTTTGTAGGGACATGGATGCAGCTGGAAACCATCATTCTTAGCAAACTCTCACAAGAAGAGAAAACCAACACCGCATGTTCTCACTCATAGGTGGGAACTGAACAATGAGATCACTTGGACTCGGGAAGGGGAACATCACACACTGGGGCCTATCATGGGGAGGGGGGAGGAGGGAGGGATTGCATTGGGGAGTTATACATGATATAAATGATGACTTGATGGGTGCTGACGAGTTGATGGGTGCAGCACACCAACATGGCATAAGCATACATATGTAACAAACCTGCACGTTATGCACATGTACCCTAGAACTTAAAGTATAATAAAAAAAAAAAAGAAAGAAAAAGTGCTCATCATCACTCGCCATCAGAGAAATGCAAATCAAAACCACAATGAGATGCCATCTCACACCAGTTACAATGGTGATCATTAAAAAGTCAGGAAACAACAGGTGGTGGAGAGGATGTGGAGAAATAGGAACACCTTTACACTGCTGGTGGGACTGTAAACTAGTTGAACCATTGTGGAAGACAGTGTGGTGATTCCTCAAGGATCTAGAACTAGAAATACTATTTGACCCAGCAATCTAATTACTGGCTATACCCAAGGATGATAAATCATCCTGCTATAAAGACACATTTACACGTATGTTTATTGCGGCACTATTCACAATAGCAAAGACTTGGAACCAACCCAAATGTCCATAAGTGACAGACTGGATTAAGAAATGTGGCACATATACACCATGGAATACAATGCATCCATAAAAAAGGATCAGTTCATGTCATTTGTATGGACATGGATGCAGCTGGAAACCATCATTCTTAGCAAATTATCGCAAGAACAGAAAACCAAACACCGCACACTCTCACTCATAGGTGGGAATTGAACAATGAGAACACTTGGACACAGGAAGGGGGACATCACACACCGGGGCCTGTTGTGGGGTGGGGGCAAGGAGGAGGGCTAGCATTAGGAGATATACCTAATGTAAATGACAAGTTAATGGGTGCAGCACACCAGCATGGCACATGTATACATATGTAACAAACCTCCACGTTGTGCACATGTACCCTAGAACATAAAGTATAATAAAAATAATAATAATTAAAAAGCTGATCATGTTGGCACATGACTATAGTCTCAGCTACTTGGGAGGCTGAGGCAGGAGGACTGATTGCTTGAGCCTGGAGATCAAGGCTGTAGTGAGCTAGGATCACAGCACTGCACTCCAGCCTGGGCGACAGAGTGAGACCCTGTCCCAAAAAACTAAAATAAATTTCTTCCAGCTCTGAGAAGCTTGATCCAATATAAATGTCTTAAGGTAAGTTTTTACAGTTATGTTTTAGAGTACATATGTACACACACACACACCCCAATACGATTTTCCCAGGCAATTTCCCAGGAATTTTCCAGGAATATGGCTGTCTGGTGAGTACCCTGGAAATACACAAAATGGCTGAGCCTATAACTGCAGCAATTGAGAAGCATCATGTAGAAAACTGACCTCTGTTGCTTGAAACAAATCAAAGATATCAAGGGTATAATTGCACAAGTTGGAAAACTATTAAAATTTTATAGTATTGTTGCCTTTATGAAATACTTTTAGTGTTTTTCCATTGAGTAATGTCAAGGAAAAATGAACATTTATAGCACGTGGTAAACATTATGCTCTGGTTATCAAAGCATTTGTAGGAGATAGCTTTGGTGACGGAGCCTCTGTGTTCTCCTCTGAATCCTCACCACGGCTATGGGACACAATGCCATTAAATAGCTATAGTGATCAAACAAATTTCAATAAACTGAATCTTCTGCTTAAGATGGCTAGACAGAGATGAAGACAGCTTGAATCAGCCTTGAATTTCTGTCAAAAAAAATATTGCTTCATCTGTCTTCTCTCCCACCCTGTGGGTTTAGGTCAGTTACCTGGAACTTGAATGACTATCAGGAGCAAATCTTAGCTCAGACAGAAAGATGGAGATTTGGAAGGATTTTTGAAATGAAAACACAGATTTTGTTGTTTGCATAGCATAACCTAATTGTATTACCCCTTTCAAAACTCCAAAATGTCTTTCTGTTTTTACATCCTTTGTTTTTATTGAGTTGTAGAAAGAGTTCTCTTTCTCTCTCTCTCTCTCTCTCTCTCTCTCTCTCTCTTTCTCTCTCTCTCTTTCTCTCTCTCTCTCTCTCTCTCTCTCTCTCTCTCTCTCTCTCTCTCTCTTTCTTTCTTTCTCTCCCCTTCTTCCTGCAATAATGAAAATAACTCAACTGCTCTGGTCAGCCAACTAAACTTCCTTGCATAATTATGTATGAGAAATGGAAACTACTTCTCCTCAATTAAACATAAATTAATTCAGAAAAGACCAACCACAATTTGACCACTTGAGGCTCCCCAGCTAACAGTGGGCCTTAAAATAATATTTTTTTTATTTTTAAAATTTCATTAGCTTTAGGGTGCAAGTGGTTTTTAGTTACATGGATAAATTGTATAGCGATGAAATCGGGAATTTTAGTGGCCGCATCACCTGAATGGTGTACATTGTACCCAACACGTTTTTCATCACTCACTCTCCTCTCACCTTCCCTCCTTCTTTGTCTCCAGTGTCCATTATACCACTCTGTATGCCTTTGCATACTCATAGCTTATCTCCTACTTATAAGTAAGAACATGAGGTATTAGTTTTCTATTCCTGAGTTACTTCACTTAGGATAATGTCCTCCAATTCTATCCAAGTTGCTTCAAAATAAACTATTTGATTATTTTTTATGGATGAGTAGTATTCCATTCTGTATATATACCATATTTGCTTTATCCACTCATCAGTTGATGGAAACTTAGGTTGGTTCCATATCTTTCCAATTGTGAATAAACATATGTGTGCAGGTGTCTTTTTTATATAAATACTTTTTTCCTTTGAGTAGATATTCAGTAGTGGGACTGTTAAATCAAATGGTAGATCTACTTTTAGTTTTTTGAAAATTATCCATACTATTTCCATAAAGGTTGTACTAATTTCTATTCCCACTTGCAGTTTATAAGCGCTCCCTCATTACCACATTCACGCAAACATTTATTGTTTTGGGTTTTTGATAATGGCCATCCTGGTTCAGGTAAGATGGTTTTCTCATTGTGGTTTTAATTTGTATTTCCCTGATGATTAGTTATATTGAGTATTTTTTCATATGTCTGTTGGCCATTTGTATATCTTCTTGTGAGGAATGTCTGTTCATGTCACTTGCCTGTTTCTTAATGGGATTATTTGATTTCTCTTGCTGCTTTGTTTAAGATTCTGCATATTAATCCTTTTTCAGATGCATAGTTTGCAGATATTTTCTCCCATTCTGTAGGTTGTCTGTTTACCTGTTGTTTATTTCTTTTGCTGTGCAGAAGCTTTTTAGTTGAATTAGGTCCCATTTATTTATTGTTGTTTTTGTTGCATTTGCTTTTGGGGACTTCGTTATAAATTATTTGCCTATGGCAATTTCCAGAAGTGTTTTTCCTAGATTTTCTTCTAGAATTTCTGTGGTTTAAAGTTTAAGTCTTTAATCCATCTTGAATTAATTTCTATATGAGTGAGAGATGGATTTAAAGAGTCAATATCATGAAAATGACCGTAATGATCAAAGCAATCTACAGATTCAATTCAATCAAAATATCAACCCTGTTTTTCACAGAATTAGAAAAAAAAAAACCATAAAATGCACAGGGAATCAAAAAAGAACCCAAATTGCCAAACTAATCCTAAGTAAAAAGAACAAATCTGGAGGCATTAAAATTACCTGACTTAAAATTATACTACAAAGTTTTAGTAACCAAAACAGCATGGTACTAGTATAAATGTAGACATATAGACCAATGAAACAGAATAAAGAACCCAGAAAGTCAAATACTTATTACCAACTGATCTTCAACAATGCAGACAAAAATATATACTGGGGAGACATTCTATTCAACAAATGGTGCTGGGGAAATCAGATAGCCACATGTGGAAGAAAAATAGTATTTTAAAAAATAGCAAACTTTACCTCTGCCATAGATGTTCACTCCCATTTCATTTTTACCAACCCCATTATCTTGCAAAGAAACCCAGAATATGACATAATGCTCATATCTGGACGTTTGAAAAATATATTTGAGGTCTGTCATCACTATTTGGCCATAAATTAAAGGCAAGCTGGAGTCACAAGTAACAGCCCTATTGTGAATGCCTGTGAAGCAGTGCAAAATAAAAGTAGTTGTCCATAACCAACAGTCTTTTTCCAGTACAAGACGTGACTGAAATGCTTCCAGCATAAATTTTGAGCAGATTTCTTTGAATACTAAGTCCTCCAAAGACTTCCCAAAGGGCTATTACAAAGTCAGTGAATTTAGTTCTCTCTTTGTCCAGCTGCAATTCCTCTAGTGGATATCATCTTGATAGTACAAAAAAGGAACTTGACTCTTAAAGCCTGTTCTTCTGGATATCAGTGGTTCTGAGTTTATGTGGCATGAAATCTTGTCTAGCAAGGCTTTCAAAACCAAAAAAAAGGCCATAGATTTGGGTATCTAAGGTAGGGTCTTATCCAATGTGTTGCTGATATTTCCAATTACTATGCATATTGCGTTAGGAAGAAGAGGGTGATCCATGAAAGTATTTTTATCTATGATTTCATATATTTAACTTTACCAAGAGGTAAAAGAGTTGACTAAGATGAGAAGGAAGCATAACAGACCTAAGTCCTGAGCTGCCACTCAACAATAGGACTCATTGTTGGTGAAATACTAGACCCTGAACAACACAACAACACCACATTTTATTGAGCTTTAGCTGTGAATCTGCACTGTTTTCAATGGATGCAGGAAATCAAAAGACACAGTCATGTTTTCTCAAGGAGCTCTTACAATTCAATAACCCTATTGACACTCAAATTTGTGCTTTCCTAACACTGTGTTTACAGGACAACTAAACATTTTGGAGGTGTATTGTCAAATGTATGTTTATATGAATGCCCCTTGTGCTGGGTTGTGGGATCTTTGAGGGCAGTTCTTTACATTTATGTTCCATTATACCTAACAAATATAGTGGATACCCACTGAGATATGTTTGAATGAATCAAAAAATTAGCAAATAAAAGACATATATGAATTACATAAAACAAAATAAAAATTAGTCAAGGTTGAAAGCTTCTAATCTCATCTTTTTCCAATGTACTCTGCATACTTCTATCAGAGTAAACTTTCCCACAAATACAATCAGATTACTGCCATAATTAAATAGGTCTGCATTGCTTTGGGGACAAAATCATGAATCTCTTAAGCATAGTATACAGTCATCCATGACTTGCTCTCTGCCTGCCTCATCTCTCACCATATCATGGGTTATACTATTATAACCATGGTTAACTCTCTGACTACACCATAAGTTTTTTTAGGATAAAGATCTTGTCTAATTTATCTGTATGGCATCGGTTCCCCAAACAGGGAGTCTTAATACTTACAAAATATTATCTATGTACCAGATCACTCCAATGACACTGGAATGCTACTACACATTTAATTATTTTCATCCCTTATAAAAATTGTCAGATAAACAATTCCATATGCCTCTCTATGAGTTAGTAAACTCAGGTTCTTTTCCTGGTTTCCTGCTATTTATTTGAATGTATATATGCCTGTATCTTTATTCATTAAAGAAAAATAATATCACCTGTACTTTATACCTGACATAGTGTTCTAAGACGATATACTTTCTGGAATAAGATAGGGCAGTGGTCCCCAATCTTTTTGGCACCAAGGACCAGTTTCGTGGAAGACAATTTTTCCACGGACAAGGGAGTGGGGAATGGGTTCAGGATGAAATTGTTCCACCTCAGATCATCAGGCATTAGTTAGAATCTCATAAGGAGCACACAACCCGGATCCCTTGCATCTGCAATTCACAATAGGGTTCAAGCTCCTATGAGAATCTAATGCTGCTGATCTGACAGGAGGCAGAGCTCAGATAGTAATGCTTGCTCGCTCACCACTCACCTCCTGCTGTGCAGCCCGATTCCTAACAGACCAGGAACCGGTGCCAGTTTAGCTCGCGGCCCAGAGGTTGGGGACCTCTGAGATAGGGTATATACAAATGCCCATGTGCACAAGTGTTATAATAAGCAAATGTTATCAATGTAAAGTGGTAGTTATAATATAATTTCTATAAATTGTACTAAGTCTAGGGTCAGGTTGGCCGAATTTAAATCTTGACTCAGCCACCTGCAATCAGGCACTATCTTTTCCTCACTTTCTTTATCTGTAAAGTAGAGATAATAATGTACCTATTTCTTTGGGTTGTGTTGAAGAATAAATGAGTAAATTTATGTAAAATAATTAGAATATTACCTGGCACATAGTAGATACTCAACAAATGTTAGGCATTTTACTCCAGTAATCTGTAACTTGATTGTGGCAGCAGCTATCAAATTATCCATCAAATAAAGATATCAGCTATACACATCTGATGGCTTCCCAAGCCCTAAGAGCTAAACCCTAGCATGCTCAGAGATGGACTTGCCTCTAAATTCTATCCCCAACCCTAAATGTAATATATATGGCCAACTCTTATGAACTTTCCAAACACTTAAGGTATGCCACCTGGTACTCAAGACTGAATACATTTTATTTATTTGGAAACTGTGAATTGCTCCAGTAACCAGGGACAATTCCAAGTTTATATATTTCCATGAAAAATGTGAGAGCCAACTCTCCCCAAGTAGGTGTGATATAAGGGGTTCCCCAAAACCTGTTTCCAAGTAAATCCCTACTGAAATTATCTGGCCCCACTGGTCTCCTGCCTGATGAGAAAACCAATTGTTAGAGCCCTCTTTAATCATAACAGCTCCAGAGAATGAAAGGGTGGGGAGAACTTTCACATACTTTTTATATTTATTGCTTCTTCAAGTTTTAAATAGAGTAACTCAGCTCCCTTCAGCCAGTTCAGCGAGGAGTATATCATGAAAGTTTCCCAGGTCCAGTTAAGAAGATATCATAGCGAATTTGATTTGGAAGGAAGTCAAGAAGAGACAGGAAGGGATGTACACAGAAAGTAAATGTGTTTGACCTTACACATTTGAATTTACAAGGTAGGTTGAACCAGTAACCCTTATGATCATAAAGCCACAGACTCACAAGGATAAAAGATTTTTGCCATGTCTCAAAACAAAAGAGAACTTAAAAAAGTAAACTGAAGGCAGGGTGGGAGCTAGGGGTGATTTTAAAGGGATGAAAGAAATTTAATTCCTATTTTAAGTGCTGGAAGAATAAACCTGGAAAGGGAAAGGAAGACATCAATGACTTCCTCTGCCAAAACTAATCCAAAGGTGAGATCTAAAGATGAGAGTTCACTCTGTCAGCACAACTCTGACTGTCTCATCCCCATACCAGTCACTCATCTGCCAGTAGATAGGGTAGCATCATCTTGATTTCCAGCAGTCTGTTAAAGTAAAATTTATGATGCTTGGAGAGAATTCTAAGTGTATTTTTAGTATGTGTTTTCTCTACCCTCCTCTGACACATTTATTTCTAATGTTATTTTTAAAATGAGCTATTTCAGTTGCTTCTTCAGATCACACACAATTCCCAATAACTAATTTTGAATTTTTCATCTGGTTCCAGGAATGAGCCAGTGCCCAACAGATAACTCATATTGCTCTTGGAAAACTGCAGTCTCCCAAAAGAGGAGTGTAGCATGAACCTCCAATTCCTCAGTCCACTGGACCTCTCTAGGAAGAGTTAATAGGCCTAGATAGAAAATATGAGGCATATTGCAAGCCCAAAACTTCTCAGACTTTCAATTCAGAATCATTCCTTTTGAACCTCTACAGTACCAGAAGATGAATATGTCCAATTCTGCAACTCTTTTCAACTTTGCTTATGGTTAACATGGACCATCAAATAAACCATTTCAATTAAACAAATTAGATGTCTCTAGCAAGGAAAGAGTTGACTTAGTCATACAGACAGTCGAATTCATTTTTCAAGTCAATCTAACAAAATTAAGTCAATTTGGTCAAGGAAACATCCTGCTAGCCAATGCAAAATACTAGTTCATTCAAATAGATAATTCAGTCTACTAGGTCAGTTCTGCCTCATAACTAATGAATTCAGTATAACTACTTGTCAGTTCTATCAATCAATCAATTTATTTAATATATCAAGCAAGCATATTTACCAGATATATTCACTCCATTAAATAAACTGATAAGAGTAGACAGAAATACTGGGGGGAGGGGGCAGAGAGCTCCTGAAAGATTTTCACATATAACATAAAAGTTTGCTCTTTTTTCTGGTGTATGTTAAATGTGCCAAGCCAAAGCAAACTCATAGAAATGCCTGAATTAAGAGATAATTTATGGAAAATAAAATTTCAAATAGTAACTTATTGTTAGCATGATATACTCAAGATGGACCATGGGGACATTTTTAGATGTGTTATTCACACCTTAAAATACTGATGCAGATTTTTCCATTTCACTGTGAGAAAGACTCTAATCAGTTTTCATTCTTAATATACCATTCCATAAATGACTATCTGCATAATCAATAGCACCAAAAAGCATTTAGTAAGAAACTTACCACACAGAGGTATTGGACCAAATTTACACAAGCTTAGGCATGCTCACTGGTAGCTCATAGTCTAAGTTGAGCCAAATACATAGTTATAGGAAATATATATATATATATATATATGCACATATGTGTGTGTATATATGTACATATATATATAATGTACATATATATACACACACAAATGATATCAAAACATTAAATGCAATATGTGAACAACCATTAAGATATGTGCATTCGGGTCATACACTTTACCATAGGAGTAAGACGGAATTAGTAGAAATATTTTTCTGTTCGAATAATGTGATACCAAGGGAGTCATCACCTCTCCTCTCATTAATTCCAGAAGACTTCATAAAGTGTTGGAGACCCATCTTGACTTAATCAGATTATCTTACACTCTCACTTCCCCTTCCTCCTACCATACACATACCACATATCTACCTGGTACAGTCACTGGAACATTTAAAAATTCTCTAGAGTATGCTCTTTGTTGACTCTAACCTCACTCCCATCCTGGTGTATTATGATTTCCACTTAAGATTTAAATAATAAGACTTCACACTAAATGCCTTAAATTTAGGGCACGTGCAGGTGCCCAAAAGAAATGTAGTAGCTGTGAAGAAATTTAGTAGCTGTGAAGAAACTTCTGTATTTCTAAAGTGTTATTTTGAAACGATTAAAAAAGAAAAATTGCGTGTTCTTCAGAAAGACACAGGAATTAGAAATATGGAGACTTCCTTATACAATTATCTTTTTCTATTCTAAGCAAAAATAGAAGAATCCAGAAAAACATAGTAATTCAATATGCCTTAAGCTCCTACTATGTCAAACTCTAGGCTCTTTGAGGGCAAGAATTATGTATTTTCATCTTAAGATCCCAGCACCAGAATGTCTGGCATAAATATGCATTTAATAATATTTGATAATCAAATGAATTCATTAATAAAATGGTACTTTGTAGCCAGCAATGATGACTAAGACATTAAGACATGGTTAATGTTCTCAAAAAGCTCATGACTATGCAGCCATCAAAAAGGATGAGTTTGCGTCCTTTGTAGGGACATGGATGCAGCTGGAAACCATCATTCTTAGCAAACTATCACAAGAAGAGAAAACCAAACACCGCATGTTCTCACTCATAGGTGGGAACTGAACAATGAGATCACTTGGACTCGGGAAGGGGAACATCACACACTGGGGCCTATCATGGGGAGGGGGGAAGAGGGAGGGATTGCATTGGGGAGTTATACATGATATAAACGTTATGCACATGTACCCTAGAACTTAAAGTATAATAAAAATAAAAAAAGAAAAAAAAAAAAGTGGTATCTCATGATTAAAAAAAAAAAAAAAAAGAAATAATAAGAAGAATCAGTTGTATATACAGTGTACCGAAATATAAAAAAAGTGCTATAATGAAGTACCAGAATAAGGTCTATGAGAGTAGAAAGAGAATCGTTAATTTGGACTCGGGATATCTTGGAAAGCCCCCTGAAAGAGACAGCACTTGAGCCGAGCATCAATTCAGATTGTTATACAATCATTTTGATACCAGGAACTGTTTGACCTGATTACCTTAACCCAGCCATTTTGATGAGGCAAACAAACAAACAAACAAAAAACACCTTTACACTTTCAGCTGTTTTATAAATTACCAATAATGTGTAAAACAGATTACCTTACCCCATTCCCAAGACTCACCATAATGCTAGTCTTACAAGCAGGAGAGGTTCAGGGATAGAGTGGGAATTTGGCATATTTATACTTTTTGTTTACCAAGAATTGTGTGTTGACCATCCTTGGTCACCTCATAAGTGGCCAACAATCATACTCATATCTTAATATACCTTCAAGTATTCTGATTTTTCCAAAAACATCAGAGATGTGGAGAGAGAAGATATTTGAGCCACATTATGATATCCTATTCTGAGATCCAGACTGTACAGGAAATCTTCAGTTAAATATCTCACAGTAATCTCGGGCATCTCAGTAAAATACATATATTTAATATAATAATGCTCTTTTAATTGAGTGTTTTCAAAAGTTTAATTGATAACTCCTTAGAAGTTAGCCTAGTTGTCTCAATAGACATGTATTTTTTAATTTCCTTTTTTCCTAACTATAAAAGTAAAAGACATGTCAATTTTTAAAGAAAGAAGTTAATACAGGAGAAAGTGAAAAACTCTACTAAATAGTATTGGAGTTAGGTAGAGTTGTGTGCTACACACAAAAACTGAGAGGTCTAAAACAATAGTAACTGCTCCTAGTTGGAACAGTTTCATTGAAATGACAAAGTCAAAATGTCTTGCTTTTGATTTTTGGCAGTAGGAGATGGTGGCTGAACTGGAAAACGTGGGATACCAGAATAAAAGAGATTGATTAACTAGTAATAACTAAGAACATTATCAGAATGAAAACTATGTCATCAAATGAGACTCCACTAATGTCAACGGCTACATAAAGATGCACAGTGACTTTATAAAAGGAAGAAGTGAATACAAGCCTTTCAATACTGCATGGAAGCAAGAGATAAAGCAAAGAAGACAGGATTAAATAGTAACAAAATAGATAAGAAAGCTTTAAATTGTACATATGTGTTTACATTTCTTTAAACCTTATTCTACATAATATACTATGATATATCAAAGAAAGAATAAAGATTAATATTATGCTTTTATTTTACTTAAAGAATAATATGCTAAATAATCTCCACACTCAACTATCATGAACTACAGCATGTTTTGCTAATGGGTCTACATGACAAATATATAAGATTCGGCCGGGCGCGGTGGCTCAAGCCTGTAATCCCAGCACTTTGGGAGGCCGAGACGGGTGGATCACGAGGTCAGGAGATCGAGACCATCCTGGCTAACACGGTGAAACCCCGCTCTACTAAAAAAAAAAAAATACAAAAAATAGCCGGGCGAGGTGGCGGCGCCTGTAGTCCCAGCTGCTCGGGAGGCTGAGGCAGGAGAATGGCGTGAACCCGGGAGGCGGAGCTTGCAGTGAGCCGAGATCGGGCCACTGCACTCCAGCCTGGGCGACAGAGCGAGACTCCGTCTCAAAAAAAAAAAAAAAAGATTCCACCATTCTGCTGTCACTCGATACTTACATACCTGGAGAAAATAACTGGATCGAAGTCTATAAATCTTAATCTATATAGCAGTGGTTCTTAACTTTTTGAGGATTTCAGATCCTTAGAGAATCTGATCAAAACTAAGGACTCCAGAAAAATGCACATATGCATATACGCACAGAAATTTTTTTGCTTATGATTTCTTGGGTTTCATAGACTTGAAGTTAACGGCCTCTGTCTTGGTTCTTTTGGCCCTGAGCTTGCTTTCCTGGCTAAATATATAAGTTTATTAGCTGTATATTAGCAGAGTCACTTCCAGAGACATGTTTCTTGCTTTCTCTCTTCTTCAGATACTATGCTGATGAAGTATGGATAGTGACAGAGCTCAACTTCATTTGGGGTCCTTAGGAGACTGGCATGTTGCCACAGCTGCTAATCCTGTCATGGAGGCTAATGTGCCAGCTCATGTATAATAATAACAGTAAAAATGACAGAACAGGAACTCCCCAACCTTTTTTTTTTAACCCAGCATATTTACAGGCATGCAAAACTCGACTGGAGATGTAATATTTTTTGCCTTCTTTCTAGATTAATTTTTCTTCCTGATTACAATTAGCCAAACTTGAATAGAGACATTACAGACAGCTCAACCCCACCTCAGAGCTGTGCAGACAGCTCTTGCTGCCAAGTTGTCTATCACCAAGACAACTAGGCCAATGTGCTTTGCTCTGGGTAAATACCTCATCAGGGCCAGTTGCAGAAGGAGCCTCTTTGCAATGACCTCCCATCAGATAAAAATCCTTACTCTTAGCAATCCAAAATATGTTTTGAAAGTACATGGGTATAAATAATAACCATTAATATTTTAAATAGTTCTTTATGCTGATGAAAGGAGGCTTATTTCCAGAGATATTCTCATATGCAGGCAAGTTGATTTGAGGGATCTAGAAAAGCTCTAGTCACCCCAGTATATCTGAAGTTCATGTTTGTGAGTCCCTATTCTTTTTTCCTTTGAATTCATCATAACTTTCTTCCAACACCTTCTGTTAAGCTACCCTGAAGTGGTCATTAGTAATATAGCAATCTTTCTGCCTCTAGTTTGTTTAAAATATTTTGAATAAGAGATGATAAAAGGTGAGATAGTTAGCATTCTCACCCTAAATGAAAAATGGAAGACATGGGTTAACTCTTTAGACACAGTGGCATTTAAGTAAGTGAGACTTTTATAAGTTCAGTATATGTGAATGAGTCAAAAACAGAAAATGCTACTTTCAACAGACTCAAAGAAAGATCTTTTAAATCTCAGCAAAATGTGCAGAGTTTTTGTGTCCTTCAGGATCAGGCAGAGGTGTCAAATCATTTTACTCCTCCCATCCAGGCTCTGTTAATGCTGATCCATCCTCAGGAGCAGCCCCTCACAGCTTTATTGTTTGCTGGTCTCCTTGGTGGCAGGTGTCTGCTAATCAAAGGCTTAAGAAGGTTGGAGTTTAGGAGTCGGCCCTGACTGGAAGGAAAACTTTCCATTCAGCCTTGGGCAACAATATTGGAGTTTTTTTTGAATGTTGTAATAAACTCTGTGCCAAGTGGGGGCCCAACCTCCCCCTACACAGCCCCAGGAATCCAAAGAAAGAAGTGCTTTCAATTCTCTTTCAGGACGTCTGATCTCCTACACTGAGACCAAATAAAAACAGTCTGGGCTAGTTATGTCTCTCCTACCCCCATCTATTGTGGAATTCGCCTGGGAAAAACTCAGGAAAGCTGGTCTTAGGCCAGTGTTGGTCTTCCATGGAGGCAGAAAAATTCTCTCACTTTCCCTCCATGGACTGTCCTGGACAGTAAAGAGCTCCCACCTTAGATATCTTATGCAGAGGGGAGCTGTGGGAAGCAAGGCAGGGCCTAAGATGATGTAGCTGAAATATTGAGGCCTAAAAAGTTCTAACACCTGTGTTGGTATTTTCTGTGTGCTTACTGTTTTGTCAGTTAGCATTTCTCTTATCAAGTAGAATGGGAGGAAGAATGGAAAGAATTGCTTGGGAGTTCAAATGGCCAGGGAATGAATCTAGTACCCCTGATTACTCTTAATAACTGTAACATTAGACAACATATTCCACAGATCAAGGCTCTCATCCCAGTTCTCTCACTTGCAAGCTATGTGACCTTGGACAAATTCCTACTCCAACCTTGGTTCCCTCATCATAAAAATGGGGAGGTTTAACTAGAAGATCTCTAACAGCCTAGGAGATTAAGTAACTTCTGGGATTCTGAATCTGGAAAACACCCAGATGGGATTAGATACTCGGAAAGTTATTGTCCACCCCATTCCCAACCTCCATCCATCTCAACAGGGTTTGGCCATAGCTTCCCCAAGCCATTTATCTTGGGGATCTCCTAGCCCTGGAAAGAAGAAAGAGGAGTAGGCAATACAAGACTATGTTCACAACAAAAATCCAGGTAGTCATGGTCAAAGCAAGAACAACTCAAAACTGCAGGTTTCCAAGCCATAAATGCCAGTTTATGAGCTGATAATAAGGTAAGCTTTTCCCTAAGAATTTTACCAAGCAAACCTTACCATATGAACAGGAGGTATCCCAGAGAACACAGCTCAAGACCACCACACCCAGCGCTCAGAGTTCAGGTAATGCATTCAAGTATGTTAAGGGAACAGCAAATGATCTAATGGAAGGGAATCATGGAACATGAGGCTGGGAAAGTTCTTGAGGACAGATTGAAGGAAACACCTCTAAAAACCTAAGAGTAGGACACAAGGACAGAAAGGTGTTTCATGCTCTGGGGGTTATCAACTATGATCCAGAAGAGATGATGCAAAACATCTAGATAAACCACAAACAAAGATTAAAATGAAGAGTGTTGAAAATCAAAACTCCTTAAGTACCTGAATGAACAAAAGGTTAAAATGCTATTTGTAAAATTTCAGGCACTGTCATAGTTTAGTAGGGAAAACAACTGGGAGAGAAGAATAAGATAGTGACCTACCAAGCAATCATAGAACTCTTTTTTTCCTTAATGTAGAATCTTTACCACTTACAACTGTTGGGGGTAGAAATATGAGGGAGAATATAGTGAAAATGTAAAAAAGATGATCCTTACAATAGAAATACAGGCTATTTCCATACTCAAAATATATTCTAGCATGAATTTAGTAAAATAAACCCAAATAATAAAACTATATCAAAAACAGAACAAAGCTAAACTCAAACTTAATGCTTTTGTGTTTGTGACACTAAATAGATTCTAGTGAATTATCCCCTTTTAACTAGCTGGTTGGTATTGTATAGATGCAGCCAGCATCTAATCTGCTCTCAATTGTGCCCTCAGCCCTCAGGACCCTGGGGGTCTGAAATCTTAGCCAATTTTGCAATTTAATCCGAAACCCAAAGCAGTTCAGATTCCAAGTAACCTGTTAGCCTCTGCTAGCAAAACATCATTCGTGGTTTGAAAAATACCATTTTTAATAACCTCTTTTCAGTTCTTTGGCAAGTCCCCAGCTTTACTTCAAAGTTGATTTTCCCCAGTGAGAGTACAGCTGGTAGAATCCAGAAGTACAGTGTGCCACACTCCCTCTACCCCGGGCTGTGAAGGCCAGTGCTAGGGCAATGAAGAAGGCTGGAGTGGGAATGCAAGCAGGGGGATGGGCAAGCTGTGGATCACATGCAAATGTCCTCAGCTCAGGCCTTCCCAGAAACAAAACAATGTGTCACCCTTAACAGTGAACAACTGGAGGAACTAAAATCAAAATTGGATTTTGGGTTGTATCATCTATTTTAAAGTAAATTTAATTTTTAAAAGCACTATAATTTGGGCTACTTCATGAATACCATGTTTATTTTTTCTTCACAGTGAACCACTCTTCAGATATCATATAAACAGATGCCAAGAAAACAATCTATGAAGAGAGACAGTGGAGGCAGAACTGGAGGTAAGGAAGTCCAACTTCATCTTTGGAGATTTAGGGTCTCTTAAGACAAGTGCAGAATGAACTCTTCTTTAACTTCAAGACAGTAGCCTTAAAGTTCTGAATTTACTCTTGCATTTTTTGCACAGGACTAGTGAAGCTGGGGTTGCCAGTAAAATGACCACTTTGCTCAAAATGTCTCATTTAAACTCCAAGTCTTCTTAAAACAGCAGGGTAGGATTTTGGCCAGAACGTGCTTTCTAGTACAAACACTAGTGCACTTTTACAAGGCAGGTAAAGCCCAAAATTATGTTGCTAATTAATTTTATATTTCCTCTAGCTACCTAGAACTAACTGAAGCCCAACATTCCCCAGTTGGGATTTTGCCAAGAATTTAGATAATGCCATTTATGGACCATGCCAACAGCTGAGGTCACGCTTTCTGTCTAAAGGGTAAAAAGAAAGAAAAAATAAATAGGGAAGGATTTGTGGAAAGTGCATATTAGGGGATTGGGGCAGACGGGAAAGGAAAGAGACAAGAAGTAAAAATCTTTCTATAGCAACCAAGCCCAACAGACACACACACACCAGAGGAGGGCCTGGAGGCTTTGAGTTTGTATGATTTTGGAGTAAACGTGAAATAAAACAGTAAAGGCAATGATCACAGGGAATGTTAGAGAAGTGACAGCTTGATCTCCAAGAAGTAACTCTCCCCCACAAAATGTAAAGAATATAAAAAGCAGAAAGCCTGATGTCTTGCATCATGGCTGATACAAATGCTCTCTGTAATGTGCATGCCGGGAATGTGAATCGCCTGCTACTTGATTCGGGGTTCTGTAATACAAGTAAAGTCTCTTTTTTTTCCAGCACAAATTCAGATTCCAAGGACTAAAAAGAACCCTAAAAGTCACAGTATCCTGAACACTAGAGCTGGAAAAGAAAAAAAAAAGCCTTTAAATCTCCTCTAACCTAATTGTCCCATTGTAGAGATGAGAAAAATGAGGCCCCAAATGAGGAAGAAACATGACCAAAACATGTCACATAGTAAGTTAGTGGCAAAGTGAAGAATAGAACCCAAATCTAGTTGGGTGGTTCCTAAATATCAATTCATAATGAAATTTGCACTGGTCCAAATGAAAAATGAGCAAAACAGGAACTATGTGGTGATTGCTTTGTAAAGTTAAAAATTTTCCACTATTTTTAATTTTGAGATTATGTCTTCTTATTTTTTGATGTGAAAATACCTCTTCTTTTTTGAAATGATGAAAATCACAGAGAGTAGCTGTTGTTTTATAATGTCCTTAATTAGCAAAATAATACATTAGCAGCCCTATATGACACCTTGATATTTTTTGGAAAATATTTGGCGTGTGAAAACCATAAGTCTTGTATCACTTGTCTAGTCCAATCTCCTGCCATTAGGCAGAATATCACCACTCGACCCAATTTTTCTTCTGACCTTAAGAGATTTTGTACCTACTGAATATGCCACTTAAAAGTGTTACATGGTGAACAATGCACTAGAAAAAGACTGGCTGGAGTCAGGTGTGGTTGAGTGCATCTGTAGTCCCAGCTACTTGGGAGGCTAAGGCGGGAACATCGCTTGAGCCCATAGGATTGAGAAACACATAGGTTTGGCTGGGATGTGGGCTGGAGGATAAACCAAAAATGAAAAGAAGCACATGACAGAACATGGAGAAACAAACTGGCTTGTGATCAATACCTCATCCTATTTTTTGTTATGGCAACTTCAAAGTATTATAATACCCTAATTTCGTAAGCAATAGCTCTTCCATTCCCTATTTATATTTCTCATTTGTGGCTTAATTCAAATTTTCATCATGAGGAAAAAGGCCACAGACACTCAATTTCTGTGAGGTAGGTACATTGTATAAAAGAAGCTTAGAGAGGTTAAGTGACTTGCCCAGATCACATGGTTCATAGGGGATTGAGCCAGGAATAAATCCCAGAACTTCTTTCTAGATCTCATAATCCTTCTTTGAGTCCACATGTTTATTCTGTATGCATGTTAACTCAGTTTCTGGATATGACCCATCAGCTGGACAATGATATTGTGGTATGTGCTATCTGTCTAGATGCTAGTGTGCGGTATCACAACTGTGGGTGCCAGGCCCAAGAAACATCAGGCTCCAGGACCCAGAGGATTACAAGATTACTGGGAGTATAAATGTCTCTGGCTCCTGGCCACCCACTGATGTGATTTGTGGGAGATAAGTGCCCCAACAGTCATATTGCTATAGCTATCTGTTGCTACCACTTCTAGTGAGATGAACACCAGAGGAGTGTACTTGTGTGTCAAAATGCATGCCCAGGTATCATCATTATCATAAAACTTTTCAATGGTCTTCATTGAGACTACTTTGCTTAGGGATTATCTAAGACACATATTTCATCCTAGCCACTACCATCTTCCACCACTCAATCAAGACTCAGTCTGATTATCTAAATGAATTTTAGCATCATCTTAAACTGAACAGAATTTTAAAGTTAAAGCAAATAATACTAACCAAAAACACTACATAACATGTTATAAAGTCAAACCCAAATGCCTTTGAGATTCCTGCTATTTGAAACTTTCATTATTTGGGATTGTTGCTATTTGGGATTCTGACTGTTTGGGATAATCTCCATTTCTGTACCCCTCTAGGTGGGCAGGAATCGTTTTAAAAGCAGATGGCAAAGACTGCCTCCTGGCTCCTGGTTAGTTGGTGGTTAGCAACTTTCAGGGCCCTGACTCAGCAAAGTATAGGAAGGAACCTCATAGTCACTTAGCTGTGGACCAACTAGAAAACTGCCTTTATTCATAACAATAACATTTGAAAAAGAAACCAGTGTCTCTATCTGAACAGGCACAAGCCCAATACAGATCTCGGATCTGGCCCATCAATAGATGTTTATCTCTCAGACCCTCAAAAAATAAAACAGGGCTCAGGGGCTCTGGGTAAAACAGTCAGCTTCCTAGACTCACGAAGGAAAAAGTTAATATGGTGGTAATAAGCCACTTAAATGCCTATCTGCCTATGTTTCAATAACATGCCTTTGCATTCCTTCCAACAGCTCCCAAAGGCCATGTGTTGTGGACAATCACACTTTGTGGGTACTTCTATCCCACTCCACACACCTACACAAAGAAAGCAGATCATTTTTTTAAAATGTACTGAATTTTTCCTTTTCCTTTGTTTCTTCTTCTTCTTCTTCTTTTTTCTTTGTCTTCTGCTTTTAGTCTATTGGGTTTTTTTCTTCTTATCCTGTTTAGTATTGGGGTATTTTTTTTCTTTGTTATTGTTGTTGATGATGATGCTTTTGCCTTTCTTCTCATTTTTCCAATTTTTCTTTTGTTGTTAGTGTTGTGTTTTTAGGATGGTTTCCTTTTCTATTTTCAGGGATTTGTTTTACATTTTTGTGTTTTGGGATTTGGGGGTTTGGGATTTTCTTTTTGCTTGGTCGTTTTGTGTTCATGTGAGATTTGTGTTTGTTTTGTTTCTTTTTTATTTAGCACTTTTATTTTTTATTTTTCATCTTTAAAATTCTTTCTCTTCTTTGCTTGTTTTTCTTTTCTTTTCTGTATTTTTGTATTCTCCATGCTTTCTTTCTTTCTTTGGGTTTAATTGTGTTTTTCTTGTTTTTTAAGGGTTTCTGTTTGGAGTTTTTAGATTGTTTTAGAATTTAAGACTTAAAATTTTTTCTCTTTTTCTATGCTATTTCTTTAATTTTTTTTTTTTTTTTTTTTTTGAGATGGAGTCTGGCTCTGTCGCCCAGGCTGGAGTGCGGTGGCAGGATCTCAGCTCACTGCAAGCTCCGCCTCCCGGGTTTACGCCATTCTCCTGCCTCCGCCTCCCAAGTAGCTGGGACTACAGGCGCCCGCCTCGTCGCCCGGCTAGTTTTTTGTATTTTTAGTAGAGACGGGTTTCACCGTATTAGCCAGGGTGGTCTCGATCTCCTGACCTTGTGATCCGCCCGTCTCGGCCTCCCAAAGTGCTGGGATTACAGGCTTGAGCCACCGCCCCCGGCCTATTTCTTTAATTTTTAAAATCCTTTTTCTCTCCTCCTTCTTTGTCTGTCATTTTTCACTTTCTGTCTTTTCATTTTTAAATAATATTTTTATTTTAGAATAGTTTTAGATTTACAGAAAAGATGCAAAGACAGTACAGCGGGTTTCCATATATTCAACACCCAGTTTCCCCTATTATTAACGTCTTACATCATTATAGTTACTATGAGATTACTTTAATGTATTTGTTACAGTTAATGAACAAATTTTGATACATAATTTTTAATTAAAGTCCATATTTTATTCATTTTTTGTTTGTTTGTTTGTTTTTTGTTTTTACCTAATGTTCTTTTTCTGTTCCAGGATCTCATACAGGATACCATATTACATTTAGTTGTCATGTTTCCTTAGACTGCTCTTGGTTTGGAGAGCTTCTCAGATTTTCCTTGTTTTTGATGACCTTAACAGTTTTGAGGAGTACTAGTCAAGTGTTTTATACAATGTCCTGACAATGGGATTTTTCCATTGATTATCTCATAATTAGACTGAGGTAATGTGTTTTGGAGAGGAAAACTATAGAGGTGTAGTGCTCTTCTCATCACATTAAAACAAGAGTACATACTACTTACATGATTTATCACTATTGATATTAACCTTATCATCTGGCTGAGGTGTGTTTGCCAAGTTTTTTTACTATAATATTACTTTTCTCCCTTTGCATAATGTACTGTTTGGAATCAAGTTATTAATCTGGTCCATGCTTGGATAACAGAGATTAAGATCCATCATTTGGGAGAGTATCTATAAAAATGATTTAGAATCCGGTACCACATTATTTATTTTGCTGCTCCAATTGATCCAGCTTTGAGATTGGGATTCTATTCAGGTTGGCTCCTGTGTTCCTTTGACATGCCCCCTTCCTTATATTTTTTCAACTCATCTAACTTTTGAAAAGTATTTTTTTCTCTTCTTTTACATTTGTTTGTTCCTTATTCATTTCCATTTTTCTTCTGTTTTCCCTCCTCTTCCTCTTTTCTCTCCTTTGTTAGCTTTTAATATTTTCTCATTTCCTCATTCTTATTCTTTTAACTTTCCCTCTATGTTTTAAAATAATTTTCTCCTTACCACCATTCTTTTTATATTTTTTCTTTCTACATAACATTTTCCTTATTACAGTTTTAAAATATATTCTACATAACTAGTATATTCTGCATACCTAGTGAAACAAAGTAAGCATCCAAAAATAAAAATATACCCTCATTCCCACTCTCTTAGCATGACTGCCAATATATTGTTGATCACCTACTGGATTTCACAGCACTCTTGTAAAGCTCTGTATTTCCTCCCAGGAATGATCAAAGGACCTTATGTGGTAACTTCTAAGGGTCTGCTACCTTCCTTGACAACTCTGTTCTACCAGTAGTCATAGATATTACACTGAAAATTGGCTGGAATGCCAAAACAGTAATCAAACATTTAATACCCTGCTTACATAGAAGCATCCACATTAAAATTACCTCCTCTATTGGGCCAACATGTCTGACTAGAAGCAGCTGCTTTCAGAGGATCCCTTCAAAACAAACTATAATAAGTACATGAATCCTTCACCGGCAACAAAGATATCCAGGTTCTCTCATCAAAGTTGACTAGAAGGCTGACGTGACTCATGGAGAGAAGGCAGAACAGTGTGGTGCGGTGGCCCACCTGAGAGCCACACAGGGAAGGGGAACCCCCTCCCCACAGTCAAGGGAGGCAGTGAGTGAGCATACTACCAATCCAGGAAAACTGTGCTTTTTCAATGAAACTGTGCAGCCCATGGATCAGAACAACCCACTCACAAAACCATGCCACCAGGGACTAACGTCCCAACCCTAGAACGTGCAGATTCTTACAACCTCTCAGCTGGAATCTGCTAAAAACCTATTGAACTCGCAGAGGAAGGGGTTACCAGCACCAACTGTGGCTGCCTGCTGCCTAAGCCATTTGAGCTCCTTGCGGGAAGAGCAGCAGCCAGCACTGGGACTCACAACTGCCTAACACACTAAGCTCCCTGGGAGTGGGGAAGGGTGGCACACATTTCTATAGCTCCAGGTTGTGCTTCTCCCCTTCTGGAGCCAGGGAGGCTCGAGTGCCTGATTCCAAGACTTGTCCCCACAGCTCAACACACTGGTTGTGCAGTCTGCAGCCAGAGTGCATCTTCAGGCCTAAATCTGACCCATCCTTCTTATTGGGTGGGGCAGTATCTCTGATAACTCCAGCCAGAGGCTCAGGGACAGAATTTGGATCTCCCTGGGCCTGAGCCCCTAGTGGGAGAGGTGACCACAGTCTCTGCAGGCCAGTAGACAGCCTCTCCTCCTGGTAGTTCTGAGGAATCCAGGCAGCCCAGATGAATTGGTTACTCCCCAGCAAAGCACACACTCTCCATCAAGGGACAAAGTGCTTTATAAAATGAGTGCTGTTCCCCATGCCAGCAAACTGGGTGAGACCCTCCAACAGGGGTTGCAGACACTCTACACAGGAACAATCCTACTGGCATCAGGTTGGTGCCCCTCGAGGTCAGAGGTCCCAGAAGAAGGAGCAGGCACAATCTTAATATAGAGAGAAAAAAACAATACAGCCCCCACAAAAGCACAGCAAAATATAAAGACTAATGACACTATGAAGAAATTGCATCAACTAGTGTGCAAAAGAATCAATTAGCATCATGACAACGGGAAAAAATTCGCACATAATAGTACTAACCTTAAATAAATGGGCAAAATGCCCCAATTAAAAGACACAGACTGGCAAATTGGATAAGGAGTCAAGACCCATTGGTATGCTGTACTCAGGAGACCCATCTCACGTACAAAGACACACACAGGCTCAAAATAAAGAGATGGAGGAAAATTTACCAAGTAAATGGAAACATAAAAAGCAGGGGTTGCAATCCTAGTCTCTGACAAAGCAGACTTTATTTTTTTTTTTTCCAATTCTTTTTTTTTTTTTATTATACTTTAAGTTCTAGGGTACATGTGCATGACGTTTATATCATGTTTAACTCCCCAATGCAATCCCTCCCTCCTCCCCCCTCCCCATCATAGGCCCCAGTGTGTGATGTTCCCCTTCCCGAGTCCAAGTGATCTCATTGTTCAGTTCCCACCTATGAGTGAGAACATGGGGTGTTTGGTTTTCTCTTCTTGTGATAGTTTGCTAAGAATGATGGTTTCCAGCTGCATCCATGTCCCTACAAAGGACGCAAACTCATCCTTTTTTATGGCTGCATAGTATTCCATGGTGTATATGTGCCACATTTTCTTAATCCAGTCTGTCACAGATGGACACTTGGGTTGATTCCAAGTCTTTGCTATTGTGAATAGTGCCGCAATAAACATACGTGTGCATGTGTCTTTGTAGTAGAGTAATTTATAATCCTTTGGGTATATACCCAGTAGTGGGATGGCTGGGTCATATGGTACATCTAGTTCTAGATCCTTGAGGAATCGCCATACTGTTTTCCATAATGGTTGAACTAGTTTACAATCCCACCAACAGTGTAAAAGTGTTCCTATTTCTCCACATCCTCTCCAACACCTGTTGTTTCCTGACTTCTTAATGATTGCCATTCTAACTGGTGTGAGATGGTATCTCATTGTGGTTTTGATTTGCATTTCTCTGATGGCGAGTGATGATGAGCATTTTTTCATGTGTCTGTTGGCTGTATGAATGTCTTCTTTGAGAAATGTCTGTTCATATCCTTTCCCCACTTTTTGATGGGGTTGTTTGTTTTTTTCTTGTATATTGTTTGAGTTCTTTGTAGATTCTGGATATTAGCCCTTTGTCAGATGAGTAGGTGCAAAAATTTTTCCCATTCTGTAGGTTGCCTGTTCACTCTGATGGTAGTTTCTTTAGCTGTGCAAAAGCTCGTTAGTTTAATTAGATCCCATGTGTCAATTTTGGCTTTTGCTGCCGTTGCTTTTGGTGTTTTAGACATGAAGTCCTTGCCCATGCCTATGTCCTGAATGGTACTACCTAGATTTTCTTCTAGGGTTTTTATGGTATTAGGTCTAACATTTAAGTCTCTAATCCATCTTGAATTAATTTTCGTATAAGGGGTAAGGAAAGGATCCAGTTTCAGCTTTCTACTTATGGCTAGCCAATTTTCCCAGCACCATTTATTAAATAGGGAATCCTTCCCCATTTCTTGTTTCTCTCAGGTTTGTCAAAGATCAGATGGCTGTAGATGTGTGGTATTATTTCTGAGGACTCTGTTCTGTTCCATTGGTCTATATCTCTGTTGTGGTACCAGTACCATGCTGTTTTGGTTACTGTAGCCTTGTAGTATAGTTTGAAGTCAGGTAGCGTGACGCCTCCAGCGGACAAAGCAGACTTTAAACCAACAAAGAACAAAAAAGAGAAAGAAAAGAATTACATAATGGTAAAGGTAAAATTCAACAATAGAGCTAATTATTTTAAATATATATGCACCAAAAAAAGGTGCACCCAGACTCATAAAACAAGTTATTGGAGGCCTACGAAGAGACTTAGACTCCCAAACAATAATAGCCAGAGATATTAACATCCCACTCTCAGTGTTGGACAGATCAGCAAGACAGAAAATTAACAAGTACATTCAGGACTTGAATTCAGCTCTGGATCAACTGGAACTAGTAGATGTCTACAGAACTCTCTACTCCAAATCAACAGAATACACATTCTTCTCAGTGCCACATGGCACTTATTATAAAATCCAACACATAAGTGGAAGTAAAATGCTCCTCAGCAAATGCAAAAGAACTGAAATAATAACAAACAATCTCTCAGACCACAGTGCAATCAAATTAGAACTTGGGATTAAGAAACTCACTCAAAACCACACAATTTAATGGAAATTGAACAACCCACTCCTGAATGATCCTGGGTAAATAATGAAATTAAGGCAGAAATCAAGAAGTTATTTGAAACCAATGAGAACAAAGAGACAATGTACCAGAATCTCTGGGACACAGCTAAAGCAGTGTTAAGAGGAAATTTTATAGCACAAAATGCCCACATCAGGAGGAGATCTCAAATCGACACCCCAGCATCACAAATAAAGAGCTAGAGAGGCAAGGACAAACTAATCCAAAAGCTAGCAGAAGGCAAGAAATGTCTAAGGTCATAGAAGAATTGAAGGAGATAAAGGCATGTAAAACCTTCAAAAAATCAACAGATCTAGGTGCTGGCCTTTTGAAAAATAACAAAATTGTTAGATCACTAGCAAGACTAATAAAGAAGAAAAGAGAGAAGAATCAAACAGATATAACAAAAAATGATAAAGCAGATATCACCACTGACCCAACAGAAATACAAAGGACCATCTGAGAATACTATAAATACCTCTACGGAAATAAAATTGAAATTCCAGAAGAAATGGATAAATTACTGGATGCATACAACCTACCAAGACTAAACCCAGGAAAAAGTAGAATCTCTTCATAGATGAACAACAGTTCTGAAATTGAGGCAGTAATTAGTAGCCTACCAACCAAAAAAAGCCCAGAACCAGACAGATTCACATCTGAATTCTACCAGAAATACAAAGAGGAGCTGGTACCATTCCATTTAAAACTATCCCAAAAAATTTAAAAGGAGAGACTCCTTCTTAATTCATTTTATGAAGCCACCATCATCCTGATAACAAAACCAGGAAGAGACACACAAAAAAGAAAACTTCAGGCCAATATCCTTGATGAACGTCAATGCAAAATCCTCATAAAATACTGGCAAACTGAATCCAGCAGCACATCAAAAAACTTATCCACTAGAATCAAGTTGTCTTTGTTCCTGGGATAAAAGGATGGTTCAACATATTGAAATTGATAAACGTAATCCATCACATAAACAGAACCAAAGACAAAAACCACATGATTATCTCCATAGGTGCAGAAAAGGCCTTCAATCAAATTCAATATTCCTTCATGTTAAAAATTCTCAATAAACTAAGTATTAATGAAACGTATCTCAAAATAATAAGAGCTATCTATGACAAACACACAGCCAATATCACATTGAATGGATAAAACCTGGAAGCATTCCTTTTGAAAACCGGTACAAGACAATGATGTCTTCTTTCAATACTCATATTCAATGTAGGATTGGAAGTTCTTGCCAGGGCAATCAGGCAAGAGAAATAAATAAAAGTATTCAAATGGAACAGAGGAATTCAAGTTGTCTCTGTTTGCAGATGACATTATTTTATATTTAGAAAACCCCATCATCTCAACCCAAAACTTACTGAACTGATAAGCAACTTCAGCAAAGTCTCAGGATACAAAACCGATGTGCAAAAATCACAAGAATTCCCTTACACCACCAATAGACAAGGAGAGAGCCAAATCATGAATGAACTCCAATTAACAATAGCTACAAAGAGACTAAAATACTTAGGAACACAGCTAACAAGGGACGTGAAGGGCCTCTTCAAGGAGAACTACAAGCCGTCACTCAAGGAAATCAGAGAGGACACAAACGAATGGAAAAATATTCCATCGTCATGCAATATTTTGGCCATACCGCCCAAAGTAATTTATAGATTCAAAGCTATTCCCATCAAACTACCATTGATATTCTACACAGAATTAGAAAGCACTATTTTAAATTTCTATTTTTTAAATTTTCATTTAAGTTCTGGGATACATACGCAGAACGTGCAGATTTGTTACATAGGTAACATGTGCCATGGTTGTTGCTACACCCATCAACCTGTTATCTAGGCTTTAAGCTCCGTATGCATTAGATATTTGTCCTAATGTCTCCCTCCCCTTGGCCCCCACCCCCTGACAGACCCTGGTGTGTGATGTTCAAATCCCTGTGTCCATGTGTTCTCATTGTTCAACTCCCACTTATGAGTGGGAACATGCAGTGTTTGGTTTTCTGTCCCTGTGTTAGTTTGCCGAGAATGATGGTTTCCAGTTTCATCCATATCCCTGCAAAGGACATGAACTCATTTTTTTATGGCTGCATAGTATTCCATGGTGTACATGTGCCAAATTTTCTTTATCCAGTCTATCATCGATGGGCATTTGGGTGGTTCCAAGTCTTTTCTATGTAAATAATGCTGCAGTAAACAAATGTGTATAAGTGTACTTACAGTAGAATGATTCATAATTTATTGAGTATATACCCAGTAATGGGATTGCTGGGTCAAATGGTATTTCTGGTTCTAGATCCTCAAGGAATTGCCACACTGTCTACCACAATGGTTAAACTAATTTACACTTCCATCAACAGAGTAAAAACGTTCCTATTTCTCCACAGTTTCTCTAGCATCTGTTGTTTCTTGAGTTTGTAATGATCGCCATTCTAACAGGCATGAGATGGTATCTCATTGTGGTTTTGATTTCCTTTTCTCTAATTACCAGTGATGATGAGTTTTTTTCATATGTTTACTGGCTGCATAAATGTCTTCTTTTGAGAAGTGTGTTCATATCTTCACCCACTTTTTGATGAAATGTCTTTTTTATACATTTGTTTAAGTTCCTTATAGATTCTGGATATTACACCGTTGTCAGATGGATTGCAAAAAATATTCTTCCATTCTGTAGGTTGCCTGTTCACTCTGATGATAGCTTCTTTTGCTTTGCAGAAGCTCTTTAGTTTAATTAGATCCCATCTGTAAATTTTGGCTTTTGTTGCAATTGCTTTTGGTGTTTTAATCATGAAGTCTTTTCCCATGCCTATATCCTGAATGATATTGCCTAGGTTTTCTTCCAGGGATTTTATGGTTCTGGTTTTATGTTTAAGTCTTTAGTCCATCTTGAGTTCATTTTTGTATAATGGTAAGGAAGGGGACAGTTTCTGTTTCTGCATATGGCTAGCCAGTTTTCCCAGCACCATTTATTAAGTAGGTAACCCTTTCCCCATTGCTTGTTTTTGTCAGGTTTGTCAAATATCAAATGGTTGTAGATGTTTTGTGTTATTTCTGAGGCCTCTCTTCTGTTCCATTAGTCTTTATATCTGATTGGTGCCAGTACCACGCCTTTTTGGTTATAGTAGTCTGGTAGTGTTGTTTGAAATCAGGTAGCATGATGCCTCCAGCTTTGTTAATTTTGCTTAGAATTGTCTTGGCTATACGGGCTCTTTTTTTGGTTCCATATGAAATTTAAAATAGTTTTTCTAATTGTGTGAAGAAAGCCAATGGTAGATTGTGGGAATAGCATTGAATCTATAAATTACTTTGGGCAGTATGGCCATTTTCACATTATCAGTTCTTCCTATACATAAGCATGGAATGTTTTTTCATTTGTTTGTGTCCTCTCTTATTTCCTTGTGCAGTGGTTTGTAGTTTTATTTGAACAGGTCCTCCACTTTTTTGTAAGTTGTATTCCTGGGTACTTTATTCTCTTTGTAGCAATTGTGAATGGGAGCTCACTCATGATTTGGCCCTTTTTTGGTCTAATATTGGTGTATAGGAATGCTTGTGATTTTTACACATTGATTTTGTATCCTTAGACTTTGCTGAAGTTGCTTATCAGCTTAAGGAGTTTTTGGAGTGAGATGACGGGGTTTTCTACATATACATCATGTTATCTGCAAACAGAGACAATTGACTTCTCTCTTTCTATTTCAATATGCTTTATTTCTTTCTCTTGCCTGATTGCCCTGGCCAGAACTTCCAATACTATGATGAATAAGAATGGTGCGAGAGGGCATCATTGTCTTGTGCCAGATCACAGAGAATGCTTCCAGCTTTTGCCCATTCGGTATGATATTGGCTATGTGTTTGTCATAAATAGCTTCCATTTTCTGTTACCTTTTGAATTTGGTTGCTCTTGCATCTCTAGTTCTTTTCATTGTGCTGCTAGGGTGTGATTTTAGATTTTTCTAGCTTTCTATTGTGGGCATGAAGTGCTGCAAATTTCCTTAGCTATGTCCCAGAGATTCTGGCATGTTGTCTCTTGGCTCATTGGTTTCAAAGAAGTTCTTTATTTCTGTTTTAATTTCGTTATTTACTGAGCAGTCATTCAGGAGCAGGTTGTTCAACTTCCATGTAGTTGTGCAGTTTTTAGTGAGTTTCTTAATCCTGAGTTCTAATTTGATTGCACTGTGATCTCAGAGACCGTTTGTTATGATTTCCATTCTTTTGCATTTGCTGAGGAGTGTTTTACTTCCAATTATGTGGTCAATTTTAGAATAAGTGCGATGTGGTCCTTAGAAGAATGTATATTCTGTTGATTTGGGGTGGCGAGCTCTGTAGATCTCTTTTAGGTCTGCTTGGTCCAGAGCTGAGTTCAAGACCTGAATATCCTTGCTAATTTTATGTCTCGTTGATCTGTCTGATATTGACACTAGAGTGTTAAAGTCTCCAAAAATTATTGTGTGGGAATCTAAGTCTCTTTGTAGGTCTCTAAGAACCTTTTTTCATGAATCTGGGTGCCCCTGTATTAGGTGCTATATCTATAAAAAGTTGCTCTTCTTATTGCTTAATCCTTTAACTATTATGTAATGCCTTTCTTTGTCTTTTTTAATCTTTGTTGGTTTAAGTTTGTTTTGTCAGAGACTAGGATTGCAACCCCTGCTTTTTTCTGCTTTCCATTTGCTTGGTAAATATTTCTTAATCCCTTTATTTTGAGCCTATGTGAGTGCACATGAGATTGGTCTCCTGAATACAGTACACCATTGGGTCTTGACTCTATCCAATTTGCCAGTCTGTGTCTTTTAATTGGGGCATTTAGCTCTTACATTTATGGTTAATATCGTTATGTGTGAATTTTCTCCTATCTTCATGATAATAACTGGTTATTTTGCATATTAGTTGATGTAGTTTCTTCATAGTGTCGTTGGTCTTTATATTTTGGTGTGTTTTTGTAGTTGCTGGTAGTGGTTTTTCCTTTCCACATTTAGTGCTTCCTTCAGGAGCTCTTGTAAGGCAGGCCTAATGGTGACAAAATTCCTCAGGGCTTGCTTGTATGTAGAGGATTTTATTTCTCCTCCTCTTATGAAGCTTAGTTTGGCTGGATATGAAATCTTGGTTGAAAAGTATTTTGCTTAAGAATGTTGAATATTGGTCCCCACTCTCTTCTAGCTTGTAGGGTTTCTGCAGAGAGATCTGCTGTTAGTCTGTTGGACTTCCCTTTGTAGGTAATCTGACCTTTCTCTCTGGCTGCCCTTAACATTTTTTCCTTTGTTTCAATCTTGGAGAATCTGACTATTATGTGTCTTGGAGTTACTATTCTTGAAAAATATCTTTGTGGTGCTCTCTGTATTTCCTAAAATTGACTGTTTGCCTGTCTTGCTAAGTTGGGGAAGTTCTCTTGGAAAATATCTTGAAGTATATTTTCCAACTTGGTTTCATTCTCCCATCACTTTCAGGTACACCAATCAATTGTTAGTTTGGTCTTTTCACACCGTCTCATATTTCTTGAAGGCTTTGTTCATTCCATTTCACTCTTTTTTCTCTAATCTTGTCTTTACACTTTACATTGTTAAGTTGATCTAATCCACTTGATTGATCCAGTTATTGATATTTGTGTATGCTTCACGAAGTTCTTGTGCTGTGTTTTTTCAGCTCCATCAGGTCATTTATGTTCTTCTCTAAACTGGTTATTCTAGCGGGCAGTTCCTGTAACTTTTTATCAAGGTTCTTACCTTCCTTGCATTGTGTTAAAACATGCTACTTTAGCTCAGAGGAGTTTGTTATTACCCACCTTCTGAAGCCTACTTTTGTCAATTCGTCAAACTCATTCTCCATTCAGTTTTGTGTTGTTGCTGGAGAGGAGTTGCAATCATTTGAAGGAGAAGAGGTATTCCTGTTTGGGGAATTTTCAGCATTTTTGTGCTGGTTTTTCCTCAGCTTCATGGGTTTATCTACCTTTGATCTTTGATGCCAATGTTCTTTGGATGGGGCTTTTGCATGGGGGTCCTTCGTGTTGATGCTGAGGTTATTAGTTTCTGTTTGTCAGTTTTCCTTCTAACAGTCAGGCCCCTCTTCTGCAGGTCTGCTGGAGTTTGCTGGAGGTCCACTCCAGACCCTGTTTGCTTGGGTATCACTAGCAGAGGCTGCAGAACAGCAAAGATTGCTGCCTGCTACTTCTTCTAGAAGCTTCCTCCTGGACAGGCACCAGCCTGATGCCAGTTGAAGCTCTTCTGTATGAGGTGTCTGTCAACCCTTGCTGGGAGATGTCTTCCAGTCAGGAGGTGCAGGGGTCAGGGACTCACTTGAGGAGGGAGTCTGTCCCTTAGCAGAGCTCAAGCATTGTCCTGGGAGATCTACTGTTCTCTTCAGAGCCAGCAGGCAGGAATGTTTAAGTATGCTGAAACTGTGCCCACAGCTGCACCTTCCCCTAGTTACTCTGTCCCAGGGAGATGGGAGTTTTATCTATAAGACCCTGACTGAGGCTGTTGCCTTTCTTTCAGAGATGCCTTGCCCAGTGAGGACTCTAGAGAGGTGGTCTGCCCATGGCCCCTTTGCTGCACTGTGGTGAGTTCCAAATACTTAACCTTCTTAACATTGTTGGGGAAAATCTCTTACTCAAGCCTAAGTAATGGTCGATGCCCCTCCTTCCACCAAGCTTGATTATCCCAGGTCGAGTTCAGACTGTTGTGCTGGCAGAGAGAATTTCAGGTCAGTGGTTCTTAGCTTGCTGGGCTCTGTGGGAGTGGGACCTGTTGAGTGAGATGACTTGGCTCCTTGACTTCATCCCCCTTTTCATGGGAGTGAATGGTTCTGTCTCACTGGGGTTCCAAGTGCTGCTGGGGAAAAAAAAAAAACAAACAAAAAAATCTTCTGCAGCTAGCTCGGTATCTGCCCAAACAGCCACCCAGTTTTATGCTTGAAACCCACGGTCCTGGTGGTGTAGGCACATGAGGGAATCTTCTGGTCTGCAGGTTGCAAAAACTATGGGAAAAGCATAGTATCTCGACCAGACAGCACAGTGCCTCACACTACCCTTGGCTTGGGGAGTGAGGTCCATGGCCCCTTGTACTTCCCAGGTGAGATAATGCCCCACCCTGCTTCTGCTTATCCTGTGTGGACTGCACCCACTGCCTAACCAGTCCCAATGAGATGAACCTGGTACCTCAGTTGGAGATGCAGAAATCACCTCCTTCTGCATTGGTCTCACAGGGAGCTGCAGAGTGGAGTTGTCCTGTTCAGTCATCTTGCCAGATCGCCCTTAAATTTCATATGGAATCTAAGAAGTCCCCATAGAGCCAAGAAAATCCTAAGCCAAAAATAAAAAATAAATAAATAAATAACACAACCCCAAGTGGATGCATCACACTACCTGACTTCAAACTATACTACAGGGGGCAGAGCAAGATGGCTGAATAGGAACAGCTCCAGTCTCCAGCTCCCAGCGCGAGGGACACACAAGACAGGTGATTTCTGCATTTTCAACTGAGGTACTCGGTTCATCTCACTAGGGAGTGCCGGATAATCGGTGCTGGTCAGCTGTTGCAGCCCGACCATGAGAGCTGAAGCAGGGCGAGGCATCGCCTCACCTGGGAAGCACAAGGGGGAAGAGAAGCACAAGGGGGTACGAAATCCCTTTTCCTAGCCAGGGGAACTGAGACACACAACACCTTGTAAATAGGGTAACTCCCACCCCAATTCTGCGCTTTACCAAGGGTCTTAGTAAACGGGCACACCAGGGGATTATATCCCACACCGGGCCGGGAGGGTCTCACGCCCACAGAGCTCCCTCATTGCTAGCAAAGCAGTCTGTGATCTAACGGCAAGGCAGCAGCGAGGCTAGGGGAGGGGTGCCCGCCATTGCTGAGGCTTAAGTAGATAAACAAACCGCTGGGAAACTCCAACTGGGTGGAGCTCACAGCAGCTCAAAGAGGCCTGCCTGTCTCTGTAAACTCCACCTCTAGGGACAGGGCACATCTAAACAACAACAACAACAACAACAACAAAGCAGCAGAAATCTCCACATATGCAAACGACTGTCTGACAGCCCTGAAGAGAGCAGTGGATCTCCCAACACAGAGGTTGAGATCTGAGAATGGACAGACTGCCTGCTCCAGTGGGTCCCTGACCCCTGAGTAGCCTAACTGGGAGACATCCCCCAATAGGGGCAGACTGACACCCCACCCTTCACACGGTGGAGTACACCCCTGAGAGGAAGCTTCCAAAGTAAGAATCAGACAGGTACACTCGCTGTTCAGCAATATTCTATCTTCTGCAACCTCTGCTGCTGATACCCAGGCAAACAGGGTCTGGAGTGGACCTCAAGCAATCTCCAACAGATCTACAGCTGAGGGTCCTGACTGTTAGAAGGAAAACTAACAAACAGGAAGGACACTCACATCAAAGCCCCATCAGTACGTCACCATCATCAAAGACCAGAGGCAGATAAAACCACAAAGATAGGGAAAAAGCAGTGCAGAAAAGGTGAAAATTCAAAAAGTAAGAGTGCATATCCCCCTACAAAGGAGTGCAGCCCATCACCAGCAATGGATCAAAGCTGCATGGAGAATGACTTTGATGAGATGACAGAAGAAGGCTTCAGTCCATCAAACTTCTCAGACCTAAAGGAGGAATTACGTACCCAGCACAAAGAAACTAAAAATCTTGAAAAAAGAGTGAAAGAATTGATAACTAGAATAATTAATGCAGAGAAGGCCATAAAAGAATGACAGAGATGAAAACCATGACACAAGAAATACATGAAAAATGCACAAGCTTCAGTAACTGACTCGATCAACTGGAAGAAAGAGTATCAGCAATTGAGGATTAAATGAATGAAATGAGTGAGAAGAGAAAACTCAAGAAAAAAGAAGAAAAGAATGAACAAAGTCTGCAAGAAGTATGGATTATGCAAAAAGACCAAATCTACGTCTGATTGGGGTGCCAAAAGTAAGGGGGAAAAGGAACCAAGTTGGAAAACACTCTTCAGGATATCATCCAGGAGAACTTCCCCAACCTAGTAGGGCAGGCCAACATTCAAATTCAGGAAATACAGAGAATGCCACAAAGAACTCCTCAGAAGAGCAACTCCAACACACATAATTGCCAGATTCACCAAAGTTGAAATGAAGGAAAAAATCTTAAGGACAGCCAGAGAGAAAGGTCGAATTACCCACAAAGGGAAGCCCATCAGACTAACAGCAGATCTCTCGGCAGAAACTCGACAAGCCAGAAGAGAGTGGGGGCCAATATTCAACATTCTTAAAGAAAAGAATTTTCAACCCAGAATTTCATATACAGTCAAACTAAGTTTCATAAGTGAAGGAGAAATAAAATCCTTTACAGATAAGCAAATGCTTAGAGATTTTGTCACCACCAGGCCTACCTTACAAGAGACCCTGAAGGAAGCACTAAACATGGAAAGGAACAACCGGTACCAGCCATTACAAAAAAATGCCAGAATGTAAAGACCATCAAGGCTAGGAAGAAACTGCACGAACTAACGAGCAAAATAACCAGTTCATATCATAATGGCAGAATCAAGTTCACACATAACAATATTAATCTTAAATGTAAATTGACTAAATGGTCCAATTAAAGACACAGACTGGCAAATAGATAAAGAGTCAAGACCCATCAGCTGCTGTATTCAGGAGACCCATCTCACATGCAGAGACATACATAGGCTCAAAATAAAGGGGGAGGAAGATCTATCAAGAAAATGGTGAACAAAAAAAGCAGGGGTTGCAATCCTAGTCTCTGATAAAACAGACTTTAAACCATCAAAGATCAAAAGAGACAAAGAAGGCCATTACATAATGGTAAAGGGATCAATTCAACAGGAAGAGCTAACTCTCCTAATATATATGCACCCAATACAGGAGCACCCAGATTCATAAAGCAAGTCCTTAGAGACCTACAAAGAGACTTAGACTCCCATACAATAAATGGGAGATTTCAACACTCCACTGTCAACATTAGACAGATCAACGAGACAGAAAGTTAACAAGGATATCCAGGAATTGAACTCGTTTCTGCAGCAAGCAGATCTAATAGACATCTACAGAACTCTCCACTCCAAATCAACAGAATATACATTCTTCTCAGCACCACATCGCACTTATTCCAAAATTGACCACATAAATGGAAGTAAAGCACTCCTCAGCAAATGTACGACAACAGAAATTATAACAAACTGTCACTCAGACCACAGTGCAATCAAACTAGAACTCAGGACTAAGAACTCAATCAAAGCCGCTCAACTACATGGAAACTGAACAACCTGCTCCTGAATGACTACTGGGTACATAATGAATGAAGGCAGAAATAAAGATGTTCTTTGAAACCAATGAGAACAGAGATACAACATACCAGAATCTCTGGGACACATTTAAAGGAGTGTGTAGAGGGAAATTTATAGCACTAAATGCCCACAAGAGAAAGCTGGGAAGATCTAAAATGGATATGCTAACATCACAATTAAAAGAACTAGAGAAGCAAGAGCAAACACATTCAAAAGCTAGCAGAAGGCAAGAATAACTAAGATCAGAGCAGAACTGAAGGAGATAGAGACACAAAAAACCCTCCAAAAAATCAATGAATCCAGGAGTTGGATTTTTGAAAAGATCAACAAAATTGATAGAGCACTAGCAAGACTAATAAAGAAGAAAAAGAAGAATCAAATAGACGCAATAAAAAAAGATAAAGGGGACATCACCATCGACCCCACAGAAATACAAACGACCATCAGAGAATACTATAAACACCTCTATGCAAATAAACTAGAAAATCTAGAAGAAACGGATAATTTCCTGGACACTTACACTCTTCCAAGACTAAACCAGGAAAAAGCTGAATCTCTGAATAGACCAATAGCAGGTTCTGAAATTGAGGCAATAATTAATAGCCTACCAACCAGAAAAAATCCAGAAACAGATAGATTCACAGCTGAATTCTACCAGAGGTATAAGGAGGAGCTGGTACCATTCATTCTGAAACTATTCCAATCAATAGAAAAAGAAGGAATCCTCCCTAACTCATTTTATGAGGCCAACATCATCCTGATACCAAAGCCTGGCAGAGAAAGAACAAAAAAAAAGAGAATTTCATACCAATATCCCTGATGAACATTGACGCAAAACTCCTCAATAAAATACTGGCAAAGCGAATCCAGCAGCATATCAAAAAGCTTATCCATCATAATCAAGTGGGCTTCATCCCTGGGATGCAAGGCTGGTTCAACATACGCAAATCAATAAATGTAACCCAGCATATAAACAGAACCAAAGACCAGAACCACATGATTATCTCAATAGATGCAGTAAAGGCCTTTGACAAAATTCAACAGCCCTTCATGCTAAAAACGCTGAATAAATTCAGTATTGATGGAACATATCTCAAAATAATAAGAGCTATTTATGACAAACCCACAGCCAATATCATACTGAATGGGCAAAAACTGGAAAAATTCCCTTTGAAAACTGGCACAAGACAGGGATGCCCTCTCTCACCACTCCTATTCAACATAGTGTTGGAAGTTCTGGCTAGGGCAATCAGGCAAGAGAAAGAAATCAAGGGTATTCAGTTAGGAATAGAAGAAGTCAAATTGTCTCTGTTTGCAGATGACATGATTGTATATTTAGAAAACCCCATTGTCTCAGCCCAAAATCTCCTTAAGCTGATAAGAACTTCAGCAAAGTCTCAGGATACAAAATAATGTGCAAAAACCACAAGCATTCTTATACACCAGTAACAGACAAACAGTGAGCCAAATCATGAATGAACTTCCATTCACAATTGCTTCAAAGAGAATCAAATACCTAGGAATGCAACTTACAAGGGATGTAAAGGACCTCTTCAAGGAGAACTACAAACACTGCTCAGTGAAATCAAAGAGGATACAAACAAATGGAGGAATATACCATGCTCATGGATAGGAAGAATCAATATCAAGAAAATGGCCATACTGCCCAAGATAATTTATAGATTCAATGCCATTCCCATCAAGCTACCAATGAGTTTCTTCACAGAATTGGAAAAAAACTGCTTTAAAGTTCATATGTAACCAAAAAAGAGCCCACATTGCCAAGAAAATCCTAAGTCAAAAGAACAAAGCTGGAGGCATCACGCTACCTTACTTCAAACTATACTACAAGGCTACAGTAACCAAAACAGCATGGTACTGGTACCACAACAGAGATATAGACCAATGGAACAGAACAGAGTCCTCAGAAATAATACCACATATCTACAGCCTTCAGATCTTTGGTAAACCTGAGAAAAACAAGAAATGGGGAAAGAATTCCCTATTTAATAAATGGTGCTGGGAGAATTGGCTAGTCATAAGTAGAAAGCTGAAACTGGATCCTTTCCTTACTCCTTATATGAAAATTAATTCAAGATGGATTAGAGACTTAAATGTTAGACCTAATACCATAAAAACCCTAGAAGAAAACCTAGGTAATACCATTGAGGACATAGGCATGGGCAAAACTTCATGTCTAAAATACCAAAAGCAACGGCAACAAAAGCCAAAATTGACAAATGGGATCTAGTTAACCTAAAGAGCTTCTGTACAGCAAAAGAAACTACCATCAGAGTGAACAGGTAACCTACAGAATGGGTGAAAATTTTTGCAATCTTCTCATCTGACAAAGAGCTAATATCCAAAACCTACAAAGAACTCAGACAAATTTACAAGAAAAAAACAAACAACCCCATCAAAAAGTGGGCAAAGGATATGAACAGACATTTCTCAAAAGAAGACATTCATACAGCCAGCAGACACATGAAAAAATGCTCATCATCACTGGCCATCAGAGAAATGCAAATCAAAACCACAATGAGATACCATCTCACACCAGTTAGAATGACAATCATTAAAAAGTCAGGAAACAACAGGTGCTGGAGAGGATGTGGAGAAATAAGAACACTTTTACACTGTTGGTGGGACTGTAAACTAGTTCAACCATTATGGAAAACAGTATGGCGATTCCTCAAGGATCTAGAACTAGAAGTGCCATATGACCCAGCCATCCCATTACTGAGTATATACCCAAAGAATTATAAATCATGCTGCTATAAAGACACATGCACACGTATGTTTATTGTGTCACTATTCACAATAGCAAAGACTTGGAATCAACCCGAATATCCATCAGTGAAAGACTGCATTAAGAAAATGTGGCACATATACACCATGGAATACTATGCAGCCATAAAAAAGGATGAGTTTGTGTCCTTTGTAGGGACACAGATGCAGCTGGAAACCATCATTCTCAGCAAACTATCGCAAGGACAGAAAACCAAACACCGCATGTTCTCACTCATAGGTGGGAACTGAACAATGAGATCACTTTGACTCAGGAAGGGGAACATCACACACCGGGGCCTATCATGCGGAGCGGGGAGGGGAGAGGGATTGCATTGGGAGTTATACCTGATGTAAATGACGAGTTGATGGGTGCTGACAAGTTGATGGGTGCAGCACACCAACATGGCACAAGTATACATATGTAACAAACCTGCACATTATGCACGTGTACCCTAGAACTTAAAGTATAATAATAATAATAATAATAATAATAATAAAACTATGCTACAAGACTACAGTAACCAAACAGCATTGTGCTGGTACCAAAACAGACATATAAACCAATAGAACAGAACAAAGACCCCAGAAATAACATCACACTGCTACAACCATCTGATCTTCGACAAACATGACAAAAACAAGCAATGGGGATAGAATCTCCTGTTCAGTAAATGGTGCTGGGATAACTGGCTAGCCATATTCAGAAAACAGAAACTGGAACCCTTACTTACACCTTATAGAAGAATTAGCTCAAGATGAATTAAAGACTTAAATGTAAAACCCAAAACCATAAAAACCCTAGAAGAAAATCTAGGCAATACCATACAAGGCATGCCAAAGCAATGGCAACAAAAGCCAAAATTGAAAATTGGGACAAATGGGATCTAATTAAAGAGCTTCTGCACAGCAAAAGAAACTAGCATCGCAGCCAAAAAACATGAAAAAAAAACAGCTTAACCTCAGAGAAATGCAAATCAAAATCACAATGATGTACCATCTCACACCTGTTAGAATGGCGATTATTAAAAAGTTAAGAAACAAGAGATGTTGGCGAGGCTGTGGAGAAATTGGAGTGCTTTTACACTCTTGGTGGGAATATAAATTAGTTTAACCATTGTGGAAGAAAGTGGGGGTGATTCCTCAAGGATCTAGAACCAGAAATATTATTTGACCCAGCAATCCAATTACTGGGCATATACCCAAAGGAATATAAATCATTCTACTATAAAGACACATAGGCATGTGTGTATATTGCAGCACTATTTACAATAGCAAAGACATGGAACCAACCCAAATGCCCATCAATGTTAGACTGATTAAAGAAAACGTGGTACATATACACCATGGAATATTATGCAGCCATAAAAAAGAATGATATCACGCCCTTTGCAGGAACACGGATCATGCTGAAAGTCATCATCCTTAGCAAACTAACACAGGAACAGAAAACCAAATACTGCAATGTCTCACTCATAAGTGGGAGTTGAATGTTAAGAACAATGTTCACAGAGAGAGGAATAACATGCACCAGGGCCTGTTAAGAGGTGGGAGGTGAGGGGAGGGATCTTAGAGGATGGATCAATAGGTGCAGAAAACCACCATGGCATACGTATACCTATTTAGCAAACATGTACGTTCTGCATATGTATCCCATTTTTTAGAATAATTTTTTTTTAATTTCTTTCTCTAGTTATGGTTGAAGAAGTGTCCTACAAAATGGACATACGTGTGTGCACTCATCCCCAAGCTGTTTGTCCCAAAGCTCAGAGAGCTACTGAGAACCATGAGTAAGAAGTGATTGGGGGCCTAGAGACCTTGGGGAGGGAGACTTTATCAGAAGTGAAATTTTCATATAGATAGAAGGCAGCAGGGAGATATCAGAAGCTTCACAACTCAGATGGCTTATTTGAAGACCCCATTCTGTCCTCACTCTCTTCTTGTTTTCTCTCTGTCCGTGTGTGTTTTCTGGAAAGTTGACATTCCAAGCCTAATCTCATGTGCAGCCAGGCTGGCAAGTAAAGCTGAGTTGCCAATTACTTTGCTTTTTGTACTCCGCTTTCCCTGAGTGGCAATGAAAATAATAATCCTAGAGCCTTTCCTGACAAGTTCTGCAGGTAAGAGCTTGTTTTAGCTATAATTCTTCATGGGAGCCAAGGGCAGAGGAAAGAAGAATTGGGTCAATTAAAAAACCTCTAGAGCATCTTTCTGATTATGTGACTCAGTCATCTGTGGGCTTTTGCCATTGCTGTCAATTAATGTTGACACCAGGGCCAAGTAGACTTTACCAGCTAGGACACAGCTGGATCACCCTTAGGACTAAGAAGAGGAGAAAACATCATTCCAGGTCCTACCAGAGCCCTCTACTTCTCCCTTTTGTTGTCATGCCATCTGTTTAGAAGAGAAGCCTGAGACAATTTTACGTGTGTGTGTGTGTGTCGGGGACATGGGGGTGTCAGGGGGAGGGTGTACGCGCATGCATGCATGTGTTCCAACTTTCCAAGCAAGGGATCTCTTCTAACCTAGCCTAAGTTGGAATAGTGCTACAGGTCCAGGACCTTAGCCTCAAACAGCAGAGTTATTCTTCCTGTCTCTTACTTCCCACTATGTAACACGCAATGTTTGATATTGGTATTTGGAGACCATGTGACTTTATCTTCCTTAAATGTGGTATAAATTTTCACCCGGAAAAATAAAGCGGTTAATGGAAATAGGGCACTTAAGGTAATAAATGGGAGCGTTTTGCCTTAGGGCAAAGCATAAGGATTTAATTTTCCCAGAGTTTTCAATCTGATTCTGAGGTCAGCAACAACTAGTTTTGGGGCAGTACAAATACACAAGATGAAACCCCCAACCAGGGACCTGGAGCCAGAAGAATCCATTCAAGAGCATGGTGGCTTCAAATGGCCCATGTTTTGGAGGCCTTTTTAACAATGTGACTGTAATCTACATAGTAACCAGACCAAGCAAGCCTGCTTTAGCAGATAACCTCAAAAGTGCAAAGATAATATTGAGATGTGGAGGAATATCGAGGGAGGCTCCACAAGAATGATGGAGTTTTGTTTTGTTGATCTATTCCTTACCTAGGTTAGGGGAAGAACAGATGTTTACAAAGGTGAATGGATGTGAGGACACTATGAAGTCCTCCACCCAAACATCAGCCTCTTTGAGACGAGACATTTCACTGTTAATGTAATAATCCATTTCTTTGGTTTAAGCTGTGTGAATTCCCTGGGCTGCCCCTGGAAAAATAAGTATATTCAACCCTTGACAATAAATCCTAAGGAAGGTAGAGGAGGAGGACCAGTAGAGGGAGGTTTGCCTTTGGAATGTGAAATAGTTCCTTCAAGTGAACCAAAGACTTATAGAGAAGGAGGTGACCTTAGAGATTCTTTAATTCACCTTGAAACTTATCAATAATAACAGCTCCCTCAGACAAACAGTAATGAGAGGAAGAGTTTGAGCTGGGAATACAGAGAGGCTCTGGACTGTGTGGGAAAGTTGAACCAGGAAAATAATTTCACTTTTAGGAGGACTGGCATATGACCTTGAAGGAAAGACGCAAGATGGCATTGGTAAAGATGAAGGAGCACAGGCAAAACTAAGCCGGTGCACATAGCATAAGTGTGTACATGCCTAATATTAAAACAGAATTTGCAATGAATTCCAAGGGTACAGAAAATTCTTTTGAAAGGCCAGACTTCTACATGATGGTTTTCTTTGCTTTAAGTTGATCAGGCTAATTGAAATGGAATGTTTTAGTTAAAGCAAACACTCACTAGAACTCAAACCTAGTTATAACCTCCATTCAATAAAAGTAAATAGAAATGGTTGCAAATGTCTCTTTGTTTCTCTATTTGGAATATAAAGTACAGAATGTACACTATTGAGATTTGTTGTGGACATATTTGCAGTGTTATATATTGGAATACAAAATTGAGAATGTACATGTTTGAGGCTTATTATGGGCTTGTTTGGAATGTTACAGGATGCAATACAACTCAGAAAACATGGTAAAAATTGCAGCAGCAAGCTTTGTTCCTGTTAAGTTTCTTTCTCTTATCAAAATCCTGTCATAAGCATAGGACTAAGACAGTATTATTTAGGGGAAAATGGGAAGATGAGGAAATGGAGTTTTCAAAAGATTATTGGAAATTTATTCTTTTTTACTATTTGGAGGTTTTTGTTTGTTTTAGATTTTGAAAGGGAAGTGAATGCACATGGTAAACAATTCTAACATATTCAAAAGGCTATATACTATTTGAAAGTCAGTTAACTTTGCTAGAAGAAAACACTGTTAAAAGTTCCTTGTGTTACCTTGTGATACCAGAGATAATCTACATTTACAAACACACACACACACACACACACACATAATTATAATTTTGGATTTATAAAACCTTTGTGAAGACTTCTCTGTCTGTCAGGTTTGCTTCAGAGCAATACCTGATTCCCATGGTGTGGTCTTTACCATGTGGCCAAAATAATCTTCAAAGATTCAGCCAGGCCGCCGGTCTCTACCTCTATGTTACATACCCAGAAGCCAAGCCATAGTAAGTAGGGGTAAGTAGGAAGAGATCCTGGGAATTGTAACAATGTGTTGTTCTCTTAGGAAAAGTGGGATATTGGTACCTACCTCAAAGGATTATTTTAAGCACTGAAATAAATAATATGAATAAAGTGCTTAAAACAGTGCCTGGCATAGAGTAAGTGCTACACAAGTGTCAGCTGTTGTCATCATCACTATTATTGTTGCTATTGTGAAAGAGGACAGCTTAGGGCTTCCTGAAGCTATTCCCTATTTTCTCTGGGTTTTCTTCACAGGTTCCTCCAAAGATAGGAGTTGCTGTCACTGCTCTTCCTCTGGAATATTTTCCCCACAAGATCTAAACTGTGGAGACAGTTGGTAACCAAAATTGTACCTCAAAAGCTCTCCTAGACACATGGAAAACTTGTCTTCTCTGCCTGATGTTCATCTCAAAGCATCAGCGATAAACTGTTACATATGTTATTACTCACTGCTGTTCTTGTAAAGACGATGAAAACACATGGACAGACCACCAGCTCACCACACTTTCTGGAGAATTACTCAGCCCAGACGTGTTGTTTTCATCTCCTTTGTGTGATTCAGTTCCTCTTCATTCCTACACCTCTCACCACTTCTGAGGAGTTGCATGTTTCCAGCTAGCCACAGACATTGAACTGCCTTATCTTGCTGGCTACATCTGCATGCACCTGGTGCTACTAGAACAGGCTGAACTACACATTCACAGATTAAACTCCCTAAGCAGCACAAGTCTGCTATCTCATTCCCTTCGAAGCTCTTAGAGAAGGGGAAGCCAAGCTCACAGATATGCAGCACACCTTCTCTCACCTGTCTCTTTATTTGGGAGGGTGGGTGAATGACAACTAAGACAACTAGCATTTCCCTGCCAAGGAGTCTCATCACTGACATCTCTTTACTTCCTGGTTTCTGACAAACATAAATTGAACATTTGACTTCTGGTACAAATCTTTGTGCAATCACAGAGGGGCTTCCATGGGGATTAACCATAAAGCCCCACTTGCTTGACTCAATTCCAGTGACTTTTCTACATTTCATTTATCCACATCGCATGGCCCATGCAGGGTCTTTTCATCATCCAGAACAGCTCTACTTCTGAAATCTTAAATTCGTGTATCCTACTCTTCAGCTACTTTTGTTTTCCAGTAAGGGCTTTCACTTCCTCACCCATGCTACTATTCTATGGTCTCTTGGTTCTATCAGTTTGTCAGTCCATCCTAATTATTTTTTTCTGACTTGCCTGGGCTCTGTAATCTCTTATTGCAACCATTTTCTTTTCCCTAGTTTTAACTTGCCACATTTTGACCTGGTACCACCTGAAAATTTATGGTTTCCTGCTTCAGGAGAGTTATTGCTGCCACATGACAACTTCTTCAAGAGTTCCTGGCCAACTTTCTCTTCCATCTCCTCCTATATATTCAGACATCTCTTTTCATCGATCACTGTCCTAACTTCGAATCTTCACTCCTTCCCTCTCCAATGGTTCTTTGTCCTCTGCACAACAATATGCTCAAACCTCCATCATTTAAAAAACAGTCCCTCCACCTTATCTCTTTCTCTGTTTGTTGCCCTGTTTCTCCTTTTCTTTCTAACCAAGCCTTTTAAAAACAGTTTAAGAACAGTTTAAAAACTTTTTAAGAACAGTTTACACTCACCGTCTTCACTTACTCTTTTCATTTTCACCCCCCAGCACACTGAAATCTGGTTCTCTTTCTGGGGTAGATCCTCTTCTACCCCTGTTGTACCTTTGTCATAATATGAATCACTCTACTGAATCACCACTAGGCCTAAGTACCTCAAAATGTAGGATGTTGAATAACTTGTCTATGTAGTCCCAGAGCCTAGCAGAATGCTTGATTGATAGGAGGTCCTCAATAAACAAATTATGTCACAAACACTTACTGGACACCTACTAGGAACCAAGCACTGTATTGGCTCTGTGGACTTGACTCCATCACAAAACCTATATTTAAGCACCTTTTTCTCACGGGACCTTTCTTTCCTTTGTGAATGTCAAGTCAATATATTTAATTAAGACACACAACCCCTGCCCTGTGCCATTCCTTTACTCATAATGGTCATTCAACATTTGTTGAATGAATGCTTGATAGAACTCAGCAGACCCAAAAAGACTAATTGTGAAGAGTTGCTGTAGGAAATGGCCAGAGAGAAGCCTGTTCTGAAATGTGGTTCCTTACAGAGAGCTTTTCAGGCTTTCAAAACCATTTCTGAGCAGTTCTCTAGAAATACATTCATTTGAAACTCTATCCCAACATGGCTGATAGTTTTTGGTAAGCCTGTTTACAACCTCTCCATTTCCTTTGTCTTCAACTTCTCTCCCCTCTCTCCAGTCTTTCCCCCTACACCTATTAGACAGGTGCAAATATCTCTCCTAGTCACAAATAAGGAAAGACCTAAATTAGAAGCCCTCTCTGGATCCTAAGGTTCCATATTACCTAATATCCTTCCTTTCTCCACTAATCTTTTGCAAGAATAGTCTGAACTTTCTAGTCCCATTTCCTTCTTCCCATTAGTTCCCACACCAAGTAGTCAGAAAGGCTAGGATATGAATTAGAATGGTCAGGGAAGGGTTTCATGGACAAGTAAGGGCACAGGACACAGAAGAATTTTGTGAATAAAGTGCAGAATATGGAAATGTATTGGGGAGGTATTAGGTTTTCCTATTTTATTTTTCATCTGTTTTATAATATTCTTTTTTTAAGTAGGTAACACATGTATATGATACATAGTTCAAAAAATGCCAAGCGAAAGTAAGGGTTCTTCCCAATCCTACCAAGTTCCCTTTTCTAGAGGCAATCACTGTTAAAAGTTTCTTATGTACCCTCCCAAAGATGCATTTATAAATATTTACATATATGGAGTGCCTATACAATATGGTAGACTACAATAAGAAGGGCAGTGTGAACTGACAAGCACAGAAGAGGCTTTGAAGAATTAGGGAATATCATCTTCCCTCCAACATACTCTTCCTCTTAAGTCCCCACCTCTATTAATATCCTTTCCATCTCCCCAAGCTGACCCAGGCTCAAAGCCTCTGAACATTGATAGGAAACCTGTTACTAACCAGAGTCCCAATGGTTTTCTGCACATCACAATTAAGCCAGTTAACGTTACCTCCATACCTGCCACTGCTATTTTCAATTTTATTTTGACAATATAAGTCACATGTATCTACTTCTCACCTTCACTACCCCATCCTCCATTAGGCCCTCATGACTTCTTCAAAATTGGAATACCTGTCTTCTTTATGCGGTTTTTAGGTACATTTGGTAAAATTAAATAAGCATGATAACAATTAGCAGGTTCATCAAATATTTGTTCCTTTCTCCTCTCCCAATATCTCCCAGCCACCCTACCACCCCACCACCCCATCAACCTTAATCCACTCCCCATATTACATACTTGGTTTATCAAAACAATGTCAAATTCTTGAAATTTTTCTGTGTCTATCCTATATTGATCCCAAGATCAGAGCTTCAGAATATGAAAACTTACCTGAAGGAAAGGCACTAGGAATTCCAAACACAGCTGTCCCAAAGGAAAACCACTCAGTACCTCTGAAAGGCATTGCCTTTATAGTATAGGGTAATATCATTGACATTTAGAAACTAAAAAGGTTATGATCTAATCTGCATTTTTCCCCTAGAAAAACCCTACCTATTCATGACTCAGTTTGAATTCCACCTTCTTCTTGAAGTCTTCCAAGATTCTGCCCATGTTAACTCTTTCCACCCAAGTCTTAATGAATCTTACCTTTCTCTGTATTACAAAAGGTGGAGGAAGAGAGGGAGAAGAGGGGAGATAAAGGAAGACACGGGATGGGGAGTGAAAGAGTGATACCCAAATCCTCATTCTGGCAAAACCCATTGTCCCACCTCCTAAAATATGCCCAACTGAGTAATGTTAAAGTGATGATTACCAATCAGCAGTAAGGGTATCCTCTAGACCCCCTAGCTCCTGGTTAACAATTAAAGACGTGTAAAATAAAATATACTTTACTCTTGAATAAACTTATTTGTTTTCATGTTGATTTACTTTTGTACATATGATATTGACATATTTTAATTTCCATTATCTGTATCATAATCTGATTCATTTCAATTAAATCATGAACATTTTCCTATGTCATTAACTTTTCTTTAAAATAGTTTTAATAGTTTTGTAAGTCTCTCATCTTCTTTCCATCCATAATATATTTGTTCCCCTATTTTGGGGCATTTTTCTTTTTATTCCCATTTTTGTTTTTACAAATAATGTTATTTGAAGGTATGTAAATCTTAATGTGAATCCCTATTTATCTGAATCTCTACATATATGGAGTGCCTATACAATATGGTAGACTACAATAAGAAGGGCAGTGTGAACTGACAAGCACAGAAGAGGCTTTGAAGAATTAGGGAATATCATCTTCCCTCCAGCTTAGAGATGCTGATAGATAACATCAAACTACTTCCAAAAATGATGTACCAATCTAATCCACTGGCACTGTACAAGAATGACCACCTCATTGTACTCTCACCAGCATAGACTATTATTTTTTCTATTTTTTTCTAATTTGATAGGTGACAAAAATGACATGCCATTATTAGTTTTTCTTTTCCTTTTTTTGGGGGGAGGGGGGATAGAATTTCACTCTGTCACCCAGGCTGGAGTGCAATGGCACAATCTTGGCTCACTGCAACCTCCACCTCCCGGGTTCAAGCTATTCTCCTGCCTAAGCCTTCTGAGCAGCTGGGATTACAGGCGCCCACCACCGTGTCCGGTTAACTTTTTTATTTTTAGTAGAGACAGGTTTTCACCATGTTGGCCAGGCTGGTCTGGAACCTCTGACCTCAGGCTATCTGCCCGTCTCGGCCTCCCAAAGTACTGGGATTACAGGCGTGAGACACCGCGCCCAGACAAGAGTTTTTCAATAATGATAATATACATGGTTTGTTTTTCCTGTTCTGTTAATAACTTATACGCTTCATTTGCCCATTTTTATTGAGATCATCCTGTTTTTCTTATTAATTACATGTATTTTGATATAACCAACATATTAGATAATAATTATTATATGCAGTTGATTCTTATTATTCACAGTTGCTATGTTTTATAAAGCCACTACAAACACTGAATTAATGAATATTGAACCACTGCTCCTGGAGAAATACATAGTTAGGCTCCTGTGAGCCTCTGGTCACATTTTCATCAATCCATCAAAACACAATCTTTGTTTATGTGTGTTTCTGTTTAAAGACACCTTATTTAAGCCACACACAAAAACACAAATATTGCATGTTCTCACTCATATGTGGAAGCTAAAAAAAAGAACTCGTGGAGATATAGAGTAGAATGACAGTTACCAGAGGCTGGAAAGGGTAGTAGGAAGTCAGGGGATAGAGATGGGTTGGTTAATGGATACAAAAATACAGTTAGATAGAAGGAATAAGAGCTAGTGTTCAGTAGCACAATAGGGTGCCTATGGTGAACAATAATTTATTGTACATTTCAAAATAACTAAACCAGTGAAATTGGAATGTTCCTAACACAAAGAAATAATAAATTATTGAGGATATGGATTCCCTAATTACCCTTTTTTGATCATTACATGTCACATGCTTGTGTTAAAACATCACATGTACCCCCAAAATATGTACAACTATTATACCATCTATGCTCATGGTTTTATATAATTCCTCCTTGGCTATTGATTCTCAAATGTATGCATCCAGATGGGATAGTTCTCTGGAGTTTCACCCTTCCCTAGATCTCTCCAAGTGGATTTTCCACAGGAACCTCAAACTCTACTTGACTGAAATAAAACTATTCTTCCCATTTTCACAAATGAAGAATTTGAGGCTCAGCGAAGTTAAAGAATTTCCCTGGGTCCCAGTAAAGAAATTAAACCCAATCTGTCTGACTCTGAAGCTTATGCTCTTTCCATTTTTGTTATACTGCCTTTTATAATATTAGGGAGAAAAAAAAAAAACCCAGAACATTACATATATATCTTGTAGCTCTGAAACAGAGTAGCAAGTTTTACTGCGGAATTGATCCTTCCTGCTCTAAGAAGCTTGAATCCTGAATTTTCTAGATTACATTTTAAAAACTAAATCCCTTGAAAATCAGGGGCAAAATTATTAAGTGGAAGAAGCTGGAGAAGTCCCTTCCACTCTCTGGATCACATTTTCCCTGATATTTAAAAAAAGATCTCTACATTCTCTTACAGCTGTGCCATTATGAGAGTCTATGGAAGACAGAGCTCTGTATAAGGTACAGACATTATGAATAAATGCTCATGCCATTCAGCCTGTGTAATAGCTCAGCTGCATTCCAACACCATTCTCCAGGACCCGCTGGACTAAAGGCTGATCATATATCTTCATGATATTCTCATCTACTCCAGGCACCAAGCCCAGCATGATGCACTTGTCCACACAGCCCTGACTCACCTCTGGCAATACCAGCTCTTTATTCAACTGGAGAAGTAATCAGGTAAAAGTGGAAATTCTATGACATATTTTCCCACACAGTGTTCTGATATGTGCCCCCCAAAGTCACTTACTAGCTGCATGACCTTGGACTTGTCACTTAATCTCTCTGACCCTCAGTTTTCTCATCTGCAAAAGAATTAAGAATAATGCATGTAAGAGCACCAGGCATATACTAGGTACTTAATAAATGTTCTCTTCCTTCAACGTCATCCTTTAATGGGGCATGACAGGGTTTCCTTGGATTCACCAGCTACTATCAAGGTCTGACCTATCCATTTTTTTGATCGTCGCCCCCAGTATCAATCAAAGAACATTTAGCCAGGTGTGGTGGCATGTGCCTGTAGTCCCAGCTACTCAGGAGGCTGAGGCAGGATAGCTTGAGCCCAGGAGTTCAAGGCTGCACTGAGCTTTAATTACACCACCACTGCACTCCAGCCTGGGGAATGGAACAAGATCTCAAAAACAAAAACAAAAACAAAACCCGAAGAAATGTCACTCATGGTGATTCTTAATTTACTTAACTGTAGCAATTCAGGCTGCATTTGAGTTCTTATAGCAAACTTAAAGTCATAACACGTAGTCAGCGAGCATCTGCTTAAATGCTTCCTGTGACAGGGAACTTAGTCCCTTCTAACACTGCCCATTTCATCTTCAATCAGCTCTGCTCTAACTTCCACCCAATAATCTTAATTCTGTCTCTTGGAGTCAAACCTTACAAATAAAATTCTCTTTCTCATGACAACGCTGTAGAAACTGGAAGACAGTAGCCATGCCCCCACTCCAGACTCAAGGCTTCTCTTCTTAATCTTTATTTTGTATGTGTTCCTCTTTGAAAGATAACTGTCATATCTGAGCAAAATACTTGAGGTATGGTTTTACAAACTCAGCAACAAAGGAAATAATCACCTGCATTCTAGATACTACACTACTATTAATGCAGTCTCAATTTCCATTAACTTTTTGGCAGCCATATTAAACATCGACTCATCCTGTAGAGTTGCTATTTTTTAATTTTTAATTTGTTTTATGAAACTGGTGCAAGATATCATATTTTTTATCAAATTTATTTTGTTATTTTTGGACCATCTTTGCAATTTAGTACATTCTTGGATTCCTGGTTCTATCATCCATCATATATATTTACCCTCCCTTTACAGTTCTCTCTTAACACTTGATAAGTATACTGTTATTACATCTCCATCCAAGCCATTAATTAAAATGTTGAAACCAAGATGAAGTCAGGTACAGAGCCCTACAACTCACCACTAACAACTTCTCTTTGCAGTAGTGAAGCAAAATTTTCTCCTACCTCAGTATACCTGACAGACCTTTCCACCATTGATTTACATTAATCACAATAGCTCACAAAACACCAGACATACCCAAGGAGTGGCAGGACTCCTTAGAAGAAAATTAAATAAAGGGAAAACCTGTGTGGTTTGGAGAAACATTTATCCAAGTGATTCTGATAAATCTCTCAGAGAATGTGCCCTCATCTCTTGCCCTTTTTAAGAATTCCTACCTCAGGGAAACATAGAATAAATAATTAGCAACTTTTGTAAATGGTTTATTCATCTGTATGCTGGAGCTAATAATATACAACTCCTAGGACTGTTATGAGGACTAAATGACTAATACATATAAAGTACTTAGCACAATGCCTGGTATGTAATAAGTGCTCAACATAAGTAGTACTTAAAAAACCTTTCAGACTCCAACTAAAGGAATAATATTCTAGCTTATGTTTCCTCCATCTTGTTCACCAGGGTGTCATAAAAATAAACATTTTTGTCATGTTCCTTCTGCAACATAAATAAACTCTAATCATTACCTCCCGCATCTATTCGTTAAATGACCATATGCAAAAAGGCCACATTTCCCAGCCCACAAATCTGAGTACAGGACACAGTCCCTGAGGGGCTATAATAGCCACAAATATATTAAAATTTAATACTTTCAAGCTGAGGCTCTACCGTACTGTTTGACTCCCATCCACCCACTACCACCCCAACTATGAATGGCAGAATCAAGACCTCCACATTCTTGAAGGCCCACATCATTTCCCTTCCTGTTGCGATGTTACCTGATCCTGCTGTTTTCAGTAATGGTGACAGAATCCAGGTAGGGTAATCCAGATTGGCCATGCAATGAGATAATTCCAAGATGTCTATGGCTGCAGGACAGATTGTGATACTCCACTCTGTTCATACCCATATCTCTCTGTTCACACTCATATCATGATATCCCCACCTCCCAACCCCCACCTTGGGTCACTGTGTTTTGCATGTCATATCTCAGGACTTCTGGTAACCAAAAGTGGATGCTGAAGTAGGACAAGAGCTGAATCTGGAACCAGAGAAATCTATGAGTCTGTAACATTGGAAAACGTTGTATGCTATGACTTTTCTAATTGACAGGTTAAGAGTAATTGCCATATTATTATAAAAATAAAAATTTCCCACATCTACATTGTGCTTTGTGGTTTATAAAATACTTCAATGAGCACTTTTCTCCTTTGTTCATCAGAACAGTTAAGTAGCTTCATTTGAGGGAAACAGTGCTGAAAAATTAAACAGAAATTATCTTCATCAAACTTAAATATGTATTATTCCTCCACATATATACAATAATCATTTATGTCGCAGCTCCCAGCGTGAGTGACACAGCAGATGGGTAATTTCTGTGTTTTCAACTGAGGTACCGGGTTCATCTCAGTGGGGCATGATGGACAGTTGATGCTGGTCCACGGATGCAGCCTGACCAGTGAGAGCTGAAGCAGGGTGAGACATCACCTCACCTGGGAAGCACAAGGGAGAAGGGCATTCCTTTTCCTAACCAAGGGAAATTGAGACACACAACACCTGGAAAATCGAGTAACTCCCACCCTAATATTGTGCTTTACCAAGGGTCTTAGCAAATGGCACACCAGGAGATTATATCCCACACCTGGCCTGGAGGGTCCCATGCTGCACAGAGCTACCCTCATTGCTAGCACAGCGGTTGGAGATCTAACTGCAAGGCAGCAGTGAGGCTGAGGGAGGGGCGCCCGCCATTGCTGAGGCTTAAGTAGATAAACAAAGCCACTAGGAAGCTCGAATTGGGTGGAGTCCAAAACCGCTCAAGGAGGCCTGCCTGCCTCTGTAGACTCCACCTCTGGGGACAGGGCATAACTAAACAAAAAGCAGCAGAAATCTCTGCAGATTTTAAAGTCCCTGTCTGACAGCTTCGAAGAGAGCTGTGGTTCTCCCAACATGGAGATTGAGATCTGAGAATGGGCAGACTGCTTGCTCAAGTGGGTCCCTGACACCTGAGTAGCCTAACTGTGAGACATCCCCCACTAGGTGCAGACCGACACATCACATCTCACATGTCTGGGTACACCCTGAGACAAAGCTTCCAGAGCAAGAATCAGACAGCAACACTAGCTGTTCAGCAATATTCTATCTTCTGTAGCCTCCGCTGTGGATACCCAGGTAAACAGGGTCTGGAGTGGACCTCAAGTAAACTCCAACAGACCTGTAGCTGAGGGTCCTGACTGTTAGAAGGAAAACTAACAAACAGAAAGGACACTCACACCAAAACCCCATCAGTATATCACCATCATCAAAGACCAAAGGCAGATAAAACCACAAAGATGGGGAAAAAGCAATGCAGAAAAGCTGGAAATTCAAAAAATCAGAGCACATCTCCCCCTCCAAAGGAATGTAGCTCATCACCAGCAACGGAACAAAGCTGAACAGAGAATGATTTTGACAAGTTGAGAGAAGAAGGCTTAAGTCGATCAAACGTCTCAGAGCTAAAGGAGGAACTATGTAACCAGCGCAAAGAAACTAAAAATCTTGAAAAAAGAATGGATGAATGCATAACTAGAATAATCAATGCAGAGAAGACCTTAAAATAACTGATAGAGATGAAAACCATGACTTGAGAACTACATGAAAAATGCACAAGCTTCAGTAACTGACTCGATCAACTGGAAGAAAGATTATCAGTGATTGAAGATCAAATGAATGAAATGTAGTAAGATAGAAATGTAGAGAAAAAAGAGCAAAAAGAAAGGAACTAAGCCTCCAAGGAACACAAGATTATGTGAAAAGACCAAATCTACATCTGATTGGTGTGCCTGAAACTGACAGGGAATATGGAACAAAGTTGGAAAACACTCTGCAGGATATCATCCAGGAGAACTTCCCCAACCTAGAAAGGCAGGCCAACATTCAAATTCAGGAAATACAGAGAATGCCAAAAAGATACTCCTTGAGAAGAGCAACTCCAAGACACATAATTGTCATATTCACCAAGTAGAAATGAAGGAAAAAATGTTAAGGGCAGTCAGAGAGAAATGTCGGGTTATCCATAAAGGGAAGCCCATCAGACTAATAGCAGATCTCCTGGCAGAAACTCTCCAAGCCAGAAGAGAGTGGGGGCCAATATTCAACATTCTTAAAGAAAAGAATTTTAAACCCAGAATTTCATATCCAGCCAAACTGATTTTCGTAAGTGAAGGAGAAATAAAATCCTTTACAGACAAGCAAATGCTTAGAGATTTTGTCACCACCAGGCCTGCCCTACAAGAGATCCTGAAGGAAGCACTAAACATGGAAAGGAACAACTGGGACCAGCCATTGCAAAAACAAGCCAAAATATAAAGTCCATCGATGCTAGGAAGAATCTGCATCAAATAATGAGCAAAATAACTAGCTAATATAACAATGACAGGATGAAGTTCACACATAACAATATTAATCTTAAATGTAAATGGACTCAAAGGTCCAATTAAAAGACACAGACTGGCAAATTGGATAACGAGTCAAGACCCATCAGTTTGCTGTATTCAGGAGACCCATCTCACATGCAGAGACACACATAGGCTCCAAATAAAGGGATGGAGGAAGATCTACCAAGCAAAGAAAAAAAAAAAAAAAAGCAGGAGTTGCAATCCTAGTCTCTGATAAAATGGACTTTAAACCATCAAAGATCAAAAGAGACAAAGAAAGCCATTACATAATGGTAATGGGATCAATTCATCAGGAAGAGCTAACTATCCTAAATATATATGCACGCAATAAAGGAGCACCGAGATTCATAAACAAGTTCTTAGAGACTTACAAAGAAACTAAAGAAACTAAGACTCCCATACAATATTAACGGGAGATTTTAATACCCCACTGACAACATTAGACAGATCAATGAGACAGAAAGTTAACAAGGATATTGAGGAGTTGAACTCAACTCTGCATCAAGTGGACCTAATAGACATCTACAGAACTCTCCACCCCAAATCAACATAATATACATTCTTCTCAGCACTACATTGTGCTTATTCCAAAATTGACCACATATTTGGAAGTAAACCACTCCTCAGCAAATGTAAAAGAAAAGAAATAATAACAAACTGTCTCTCAGACCACAGTGCAATCAAACTAGAACTCAGGACTAAGAAAATCAATCAAAACAGCTCAACTACATGGAAACTGAACAACTTGCTCCTGAATGACTACTGGGTACATAATTAAATGAAGGGAGAAATAAAGATGTTCCTTGAAACCAATGAGAATGAAGAGGCAACATACCAGAATCACTGGGACACATTTAAAGTAGTGCGTAGAAGGAAATTTATAGCACTAAATGTCCACATGAGAAAGCAGGAAAGATCTAAAATTGACACCATAACATCACAATTAAAAGAACTAGAGAAGCAAGAGCAAACACATTCAAAAACTATCAGAAGGCAAGAAATAACTAAGATCAGAGCAGAACTGAAGGAGATAGAGACACAAAAAACCCTCCAAAAAATCAATGAATCCAGGAGATGGTTTTTTGAAAACATCAACAAAATTGATAGACCGTTAGCAAGAGTAATAAAGAAGAAAAGAGAGAAGTATCAAATAGATGCAATAAAAAATGGTAAAGGGGATATCATCACCAATCCCACAGAAATAAAATCTACCATCAGAGAATACTATAAACACCTCTATGCAAATAAACTAGAAAACCTAGAAGAAATGGATAATTTCCTGGACACTTACACTCTCCCAAGAATAAACCAGGAAGAAGTTGAATCCCTGAATAGACCAATAACAGGCTCTGAAATTGGGGCAATAATTAATAGTCTGCCAACCAAAAAAGTCCAGGACCAGATGGATTCACAGCTGAATTCTACCAGAGGTACAAGGAGGAGCTGGTACCATTCCTTCTGAAAATATTCCAATCAATAGAAAAAGAGGGAATCCTCCCTAACTCATTTTATGAGGCCAACAACATTTTTATACCAAGCCTGGCAGAGAAACAAAAAAAAAAAAAGAGAGAATTTTAGACCAATATTCCTGGTGAACATCGATGCAAAAATCGTCAATAAAACACTGGCAAACTGAATCCAGCAACACATCAAAAGGCTTATCCACCATGATCAAGTGGGCTTCATCCCTGGGATGCAAGGCTGGTTCAACATACTCAAATCAAAAAATGTAATCCAGGATATAAACAGAACCAAAGGCAGAAACCACATGATTATCTCAATAGATGCAGAAAAGGCCTTTGACAAAATTCAACAGTCTTCATGCTAGACACTCTCAATAAATTCAGTATTGATAGAACGTATCTCAAAATAATGAGATATTTTTGAAAAACCCACAGCCAATATCATACTGAATGAGCAAAAGCTAGAAGCATTCCCTTTGAAAACTGGCACAAGACATGGATGCCCTCTCTCACCACTCCTATTCAACATAGTGTTGGAAGTTCTGGCTAGGGCAATCAGGCAAGAGAAAGAAATCAAGGGTATTCAGTTAGGAAAAGAAGAAGTCAAATTGTCCCTGTTTGCAGATGACATGATTGTATATTTAGAAAACTCCATTGTCTCAGCCCAAAATCTCCTTAAGCTGATAAGCAACTTCAGCAAAGTCTCAGGATACAAAATTAATGTGCAAAAATCACAAGCATTCTTATACACCAGTAACAGACAAACAGAGAGCCAAATCATGAATGAACTCCCACTCACAATAGCTTCAAAGAGAGTAAAATACCTAGGAACCCAACATACAAGGGATATAAAGGACCTCTTCAAGAAGAACTAAAAACCACTGCTCAGTGAAATACAAGAGGACACAAACAAATGGAAGAACATACCATGCTCATGGATAGGAAGAATCAATATTGTGAAAATTACCATACTGCCCAAAGTAATTTATAGATTCAATGCTATCCCCATTAAGCTACCAATGAGTTTCTTCACAGAATTGGAAAAAACTGCTTTGAAGTTCATATGGAACCAAAAAAGACCCTGCATTGCTAAGACAATCCTAAGCCAAAAGAACAAAGCTGGAGGCATCACGATACCTGACTTCAAACTATACTATAAAGCTACAGTAACCAAAAGAGCATGGTACTGGTACCAAAACAGAGATATAGACTAATGAAACAGAACAGAGCCCTCAGAAATAATACCACACATCTACAGCCATCTGATCTTTGACAAACTTGACAAAAACAAGAAATGGGGAAAAGATTCACTATTTACCCAGTGGTGCTGGGAAAATGGCTAGCCATAAGTAGAAAGCTGAAACTGGATCCTTTCCTAACTCCTTACACGAAAATTAATTCAAGATGGATTAGAGACTTAAATGTTAGATCTAAAACCATAAAAACCCTAGAAGAAAACCTAGGCAATACCACTCAGGACATAGGCATGGGCAAGGACTTCATTTCTAAAACACCAAAAGCAATGGCAACAAAAGCCAAAATTGACAAATGGAATCTAATTAAACTAAAGAGCTTCTGCACAGCAAAAGAAACTACCATCAGAGTGAACAGCTAGCCTATAGAATGGGAGAAAATTTTTGCAATCTACTCATCTGAAAAAGGGCTAATATCCAGAACCTATGAAGAACTCAAACAAATTTACAAGATAAAACAAGGAATCCCATGAAAAAGTGGGCAAAGGATATGAACAGACAGTTCTCAAAAGAAGACATTCATACAGCCAACAGACACATGAAAAAAATGCTCATCATCACTGGCCATTAGAGAAATGCAAATCAAAACCACAATGAGATACCATCTCACACCAGTTAGAATGGCAATCATTAAAAAATCAGGAAACAACAGGTGTTGGAGAGGATGTGGAGAAATAGGAACACTTTCACACTGTTGGTGCGACTGTAAACGAGTTCAACCATTGTGGAAAACAGTGTGGCGATTCCTCAAGAATCTAGAACTAGAAATACCATATGACCCAGCCATCCCACTACTGGGTATCAACCCAAAGGATTATAAATCATGCTGCTATAAATACACATGAACAGTATGTTTATTGAGGCACTATTCACAATAGCAAAGACTTGGAATCAACCCAAATGTCCATCAGTGACAGACTGGATTAAGAAAATGTGGCACATATACACCATGGAATTCTATGCAGTCATAAAAAAAGGATGAGTTTGTGTCCTTTGTAGGAACATGGATGCAGCTGGAGACCATCATTCTCAGCAAACTATTGCAAGAACAGAAAACTAAACACCACATGTTCTTACTCATAGGTGGGAATTGAACAATGAGATCACTTGGACACAGGAAGGGGAACATCACACACCAGGGTCTGTTGTGGAGAGGGGACAGGTGGGAGGGATAGCATTAGGAGATATACCTAATGTAAATGACTAGTTAATGGGTACAGCACACCAACATGTCACATGTATACATATGTAACAAACCTGCACGTTGTGCGCATGTACCCTAGAACTTAAAGTATAATAATAAAAAGATTAAAATATAATAATAATAATTACCTCTGTCAAGCAATCTAGTGTGATCAAAAAAAAAGTTAAATAACAGCTACTTTGCACCACAAGGCATGAAACTCTAAGCTTCTTATCTTTTAGGACGGATAATATTAACTTTATTTTACAAGTAAGGAAATCAAGTCTGTATGAGGTTAATTTGCTCAGTCCACTTAACAAATAGTAGAACTAGGAGACAAAGCTGCTCTAATCTGACTCCAAATCTTCTGCTTTATTTTCTACCTCAGCATTTCAAAGTGCCATTCGACTGCCTTGATTAAAATGCCTGACATCCTCCCTGTCAGGAAACAGGCAGTGGCTAACTGAAGCCATCTTCCTAAAAGACATCTTTCAACTCACAAGTTCCTAAGCCAAGTTCTCACAAAAGAATAAGTTTCCTTTCCAAGAAGCCAAGTTTCTATTCCATGCTAAAGACCTTTCTTTTTAATCTTTCAGGTATACAGCCATAGAGCCTCACCCATCTGCAGAATAGATGTTGACACATATTGCACTAAACAGAGCTCCAACCCGACCTTTAATCTTGCAGCATTATGTCAGCCGTTATCAAAGCATCTGGCGCAGTGTCTCACTGCAGAGATTGTGCACAAATTAGAAATACTGTAATCTATGAAAATTCATTCTTCACTCTCCATGTTTTTCAGCCCCAACCCTTCACATTGCAGTCCCAGCAAAGGACAGAGAGGCATCCACATGGGAGAAATCCAGATAACGCAGGCCAATTTCTACTTCAGCCCACAAACAACCAGGAAATAGATAGCCAGTCTTGCAGATGAGAGATTAGATACTGTTCTAAGCCTACCACTTTCTCTTACACAGCTCTCTAAAACATCGCAAGGTATGCTCCTCAACTCAATTCTTTTATTTATTTATTTATTTATTTATTTTTTATTATACTTTAAGTTCTAGGGTACATGTGCATAACGTGCAGGTTTGTTACATAAGTATACTTGTGCCATGTTGGTGTGCTGCACCCATCAACTCGTCAGCCCCCATCAACTCGTCAGCACCCATCAACTCGTCATTTACATCAGGTATAACTCCCAATGCAATCCCTCCTCCCTCCCCCCTCCCCGTGATAGGCCCTGGTGTGTGATGTTCCCCTTCCCAAGTCCAAGTGATCTCATTGTTCAGTTCCCACCTATGAGTGAGAACACGTGGTGTTTGGTTTTCTGTTCTTGCGATAGTTTGCTGAGAATGATGGTTTCCAGCTGCATCCATGTCCCTACAAAGGACGCAAACTCATCCTTTTTGATGGCTGCATAGAATTCCATGGTGTATATGTGCCACATTTTCTTAATCCAGTCTGTCACAGATGGACATTTGGGTTGATTCCAAGTCTTTGCTATTGTGAATAGTGCCGCAATAAACATACGTGTGCATGTGTCTTTATAGCAGCATGATTTATAATCCTTTGGGTGGATACCCAGTAATGAGATGGCTGGGTCGTATGGTACTTCTAAGTTCTAGATCCTTGAGGAATTGCCATACTGTTTTCCATAATGGTTGAACTAGTCTACAATCCCACCAACAGTGTAAAAGTGTTCCTATTCTCCACATCCTCTCCAGCACCTGTTGTTTCCTGACTTTTTAATGATTGCCATTCTAACTGGTGTGAGATGGTATCTCATTGTGGTTTTGATTTGCATCTCTCTGATGGCCAGTGACGATGAGCATTTTTTCATGTGTCTGTTGACTGTATGAATGTCTTCTTTTGAGAAATGTCTATTCATATCCTTTGCCCACTTTTTGATGGGGTTGTTTGCTTTTTTCTTGTAAATTTGTTTGAGTTCTTCGTAGGTTCTGGATATTAGCCCTTTTTCAGATGAGTAGATTGCAAAAATTTTCTCCCATTCTGTAGGTTACCTGTTCACGCTGATGGTAGTTTCTTTTGCTGTGCAGAAGCTCTTTAGTTTCATTAGATCCCATTGGTCAATTTTGGCTTTTGTTGCCGTTGCTTTTGGTGTTTTAGACATGAAGTCCTTGCCCATGCCTATGTCCTGAATGGTATTCCCTAGGTTTTCTTCTCGGGTTTTTATGGTATTAGGTCTAACATTTAAGTCTCTAATCCATCTTGAATTAATTTTTGTATAAGGAGTAAGGAAAGGATCCAGTTTCAGCTTCCTACTTATGGCTAGCCAATTTTCCCAGCACCATTTATTAAATAGTGAATCCTTTCCCCATTTCTTGTTTTTGTCAGTTTGTCAAAGATCAGATGGCTGTAGATGTGTGGTATTATTTCCGAGGACTCTGTTCTGTTCCATTGGTCTATTTCGGGTCGGAGTTAGCTCAAGCGGTTACCTCCTCCTGCCGGACTTTCTATCCTGAACTCAATTCTAATTAGCTGATTCATTCACTTCATGCCTTACCTATTTTAATTAGCTCTTTTCTTCAAGATTTACCAATCCCTCCTTCTACACTAAATAGCATCCCTAAACAGCTACACAGTGTTATGACCTGCTACAGTTAAAAAGATGGAAAAGTTGTCATTCATGGTTTGGTATTCCACTAACTTTGGCCTGATGTCAGACCAGACACAAAGAATGCCTTCAGGAGCTGGCATGCGGAGCCAAGAATCATTGGGGCCACATACAACCTAGTCTCAGCTCCAGCCAGATGAAACTACTGGATGCTATGAGGTCACATACTGTTTCCCAGACAAACCAAGGCAGAGCCCAAAACTCTGCATTACCTCCTCAAAATGGCCTCTCATCCCTAAAAGAAAAAAAAAGGAAAAAAAAAGAAAAAAACTTTGTCCAACTTTGGGTGCAACTAGCCTCTTTTGAATCTCTCCTCAACCAGCCCTTGCCCCTGTATTTCCCTGTCTTCTTATTTGATCTGTTTTCTATTCTGGTTCTCAGCTGAGTATCAACTTCTGTTAAGTACCTGATTCTTTGCTTTGGTATGGATCAGCATAGTCTTGTATGAGGTCACATACTGCTTCCCAGACAAACCAAGGCAGAGCCCAAAACTCTGCATTACCTCCTCAAAATGGCCTCTCATCCCTAAAAGAAAAAAAAGAAAAAAAACTTTGTCCAACTTTGGGTGCAACTAGCCTCTTTTGAATCTCTCCTCAACCAACCCTTGCCCCTGTATTTCCCTGTCTTCTTATTTCATCTGTTTTCTATTCTGGTTCTCAGCTGAGTATCAACTTCTGTTAAGTACCTGATTCTTTGCTTTGGCATGGATCAGCATAGTCTTCAGCCATCTTCCTAGGTTTACCAACAACAGGCTCGAGTTCTGCAGAACTGGTTTAAAGTGGTCAAAATAGATTTGTACTGGCCAGAATTGAATTTCTTCATCAAAAAATATTTGAACTGATCAAGACCAACTTCTGACCATTTTAAACCCATTTGGGCCATTTTATATTACTAATGCAGGAGCAAGCCACTGAGGGAATCAGGACAAATCAGGAATGAGATGAAGCAGCTTCAATCTGCTTAGAAGACCAGTGGGGGGAGAAAAATGACCTGATGCTAAGGATCATACCATTTGTGGTGGTGGTGCTGGAGGGGGGATAAGAAAGTCCAAGAGGTAAGATCAAACTACTGTGGACCCCAGGGGAAGAGCTAAAATAAACTGATGCTCAGTAACGCAGGATCAAATCACTGGTGTGAGACAGGAGGAGGAAATATGCTGATGCTCTCCAGACAGAATCAGGCCACTGAGATGCATAGATTGCTGAATGGGGATGCTTTTCTATAAGGTGCCATCAAACCACTCTGGGAAAGGGAAGGAAAAGAAGAGGAAGAAGAAGATTGTAAAGGGTCTAGTAATCTGTAAGACAGAGTCAGACCCCTGTGGAGGATTGATGAAAAGGGATGCTGTTTTAAGTAGCAGGACCAAACCACTGTGAAAGAGAGGGGAGAAAAATAAGCTGAAATTTCTTAAAGGAAACTTAAATTCTTTATAGGAAAATAAACAAAAATATGGTGTTCTGTAAAACAGAATCAAATCCTGCTTTTATATTTAATAAAGGGTGTTTATATATATTATTATTATTATCATTTACTCTGCCCTCTGATGGTTGGGTCAAACCATGTTCCCACAAAGGCTTGTGCAGTAATTCTCAGCTGCCCCTAATGGTTGCTAGGCAACAGTGTGGCAGCTGCTGGACGAACGTTGCCCTTTTGACATTAACCCCTGGGTTTCTGAAAGGGAAATAAGATGTACATAAATGAAAAAAATGGGGAAAAAGTGAGATGATAACATCAAATGCTAGGTGGGGTGGAGTGGAAGACAAATTCACAGATCTTCAAAAATAAAAGGGAGACAGTAAAGTAATTGGTGAATGATGGCTATGTGGAAGAAGCAACACTTTGACAAAAGTACAGTCCTATAGACTTAGAAAACATCAAGTCCAGTTCTACATAAGACTTCTGAGTCCTCTTATGACATCCCTAACCAGTGGTGCTTGAATACTTTATGCAAAAAAGTAGTCATTGGAAAAAGTAGTAGTTCCTGGACAACCTACTCCATTTTCCTATAATGCCAGTCAGTTTTAAAAATTTTGAACCCCAAATTTCTTCCGTATGGATTTCACCCAGAAGTCTGAATCCTGTCTTCTAGAGCAGGGGTTGGCAAACTAGGGCTTACAGGCCATACCCAACTCACTGCCTATTTTTGTACAGAGCATGAGCTAAGAATGGTTTTTACATTTTTAAATAGTTGAAAAAATGAAAAAAAATAACATTTTGTGACATATGCAAAATTACATGAAACTGAAATTTCAGTCCATGAATAAGGTTTTGTTGGAACACAGCCATGCTCATTAATTTGCATATTATCTATGGCTGCTTTCTTGCTACCACAGCAGAGTTGAGTAGCAGTAGTTGAGTGGTAGTAGACATTACGGCTCTCAAAGCCCAAAGTATTTTACTATGTGGCCCTTTCCAGAGTAAGTTTGCTGACCACAGATCTAAAGCAACAAAATAGCAGTTTTCAACAGGACTCTGCTTAAGTAAGAATGTAATGGGGATAGTAGATATATGAAAGAGAGTTAATAGACTTCACAGAGAATCCCAAATCCTCAAAGGGAGGAAGGAGACTTGTGCCAAGGTCCTCCAAGACCTTGAATAACTTCAAGTCATTTCCCATGGACTCCAAGGGATAAGGAAGAGATTTAGCTTGTGTGGAGAGAGGGGAGTCTCTAAGAATAAAGTACAGCTGGAAGTGAAGGTTTGGGTCAGACTGTTAAAGGCCTTGAGCACAAAATACATTCTCTTGGCCATCCTGAAAACAAGAGAAGAGCCACTGTTGAGTTTCAGGTTGTGATAGGGTCGATTGACAGGGTAAAAGCAGGGCCTGATGAAGATAATTCATGCTTCTAGATATCATTCTAGTTCTATCTTGGCTCTACACAAGTTGCACTGGTTTGAGAAATTCAGGTCATTCTGGTCACTTAAGTTCAAAACCATCTCAATACAGCTACCCTAGTCTGAACACAATCTGGTTGGAGGTCAGACTCTTACAGTACATGAAAGATGTATGCTGGGTCAATTTCAAAGGAGTTTTGCTTTAGAAGGCATAAGAGATGTGATGAGAGCATCTTGTCACATCTTTCTCTGATTCCTACTCATTTTCAGGACCCAGCTCAACCATACCTCCCCCAGGGCTCTTGCCCTCCTCTGAACTCCTTCAGGACTTCTTTGTGCCACTCACATGGTCCTAACTTATATCCTTTCTAATACTGAGAGCATCTCTTTGTGAAAATGGCCTGTTTCCCCAGAAAAACCTTGAGACCCCAGAGGAAAAGGATTATAACTGAGACTTTTCTGAGTTCCCATGGGATCTGGCTAGTTGAGAGGGATATTTATCCAATGATTAGTGGTCTCTCAGTGTGGGGAGGCCCCACTTAGGGAACCTCAGGCACTTGGGGAGCTCTGTCTGCTCTCGTTACACACTCATCTTTCTAGACTAAGTAGGCTGTAAAGAGGTGAGGTCTAGTGATGTATCCCAGCCAGGCCTGGACTACAATGACTACACAAAGAGCATATAGCTCTTTCTGGCCCTAGTGCCACAAAGTCCCTGGCTCTCCATCATTCCTGCTTTCATAGGCTCAGGGATGAATGTCCTGGTCAGAAAGACAAAGCCCACAGTTCTGACTGCCAGGTATCCAGTCCCATTTTCCATGACCTCTGTTGATGCTGGACCCAACCTTCAGGCTGGACTCAACAGACTCAGGATGAAAATAGACCCTTGGCTGGGAAGGCTGGCTTTCCACAAAGTGCTCTTTCCCCACAATGGCCAAAGCAAATGCCGCCGGCCAGAGCTGAAAGCCAGCCAGCTGCTCCCGACCTTTGCCGGGCAGCACCAAGGAGGCCCAGAGTCAACAGCGCATGGACAGGTTAGCTATTTTATTCCTTCTCATTCCTCAGACATCAGATTTCCCTTCAGTGAATCTAAACAACCAAACAGAACTAAAGTCAGCTCTCGCCTCTAGGAAAAAGTCAAAGATCTTTGGGCCTCAATTGCTAAGAGTTAGAGATTCAGCACATCCCCCACCTCCACTCCTCTCAGCCTCTCAAGGGTGCCAAAACCCACAGGTCACCTTCTGGAGTCACTGTTGAAATTGCTTTTCTCTGTTCCCTTAGGAGAAAGGAAGGAGATGTGCAGGAATGAACTATCAGTACCCACTGTTCTTGTTGGTTCACAGACCAAGGTGAGACTCAAAACAGAGTCCAACCAATTATTCTTCTTGAATTAAGTAGCCAGCCTTCCTTCATCATGAGGGGGCAGGGCTGGGTTTCAGGAACTGACTGAGAGGAACATGGAGAGAGGAAGAGAAGGAAGGGTAAAGAAAAGGACAGTGGGAAAGACCAGGCAGAGACAAAGGGAAGAATATTTGATTGAACATACGCAAGTTTCTTCTGAAAGAGCAACTTTAGGCTAGTGAGTGCGATTAGGAAGGTGGAAAAATTTTGATGGTGGCAAAGATAGAAAATGGTACTGCCTTGGGAATAAAGTTATCTTGTCTGTATCTATAGAAAACATTCTCCTCTCCCAGACTGGGACGAGGTGTTACTGACTTAGAAGATACCTGGGACTAGAAAGGATTACTATCAAACAGAAAGATATCCTTCATCAGAGGTAGTCAATGTCTGATTCAAACTATAAACTATCCCTTTGGTACACAGGTCCCCTCTAATAATAATCATAGACATTTCACAATAATAGTAATAAATACCTCATAATTAACCCCACCTACATGTTGGCAATGTTCTATTCCCAAACTTGTCACCAAGGCACCCCAGCGTGCCATAAGCAATTTAGAGAGGTACTGCAAGACATTTTAAATTTTTGAGGGAAATATATTAACATCTGTCAGATGCCTTGTGAACTACTACCATTAAGCTTTTTGCACCTAATTACTCAATAAACAGAACTGTTTTATATTTCAATATTTCTTTTGGCTTAGGGATGCTGTGAAAAAAATATGAAAACACTAAGGGCACAGTGAATGAAGAAACTTTGGGAATATTTGCTATATGGATTACATGGATTGCTCATGTAATTCTCCAACATTATGAGATAGGTCTTAATATTGTTTGCATTTTGTAGATAAAAAAACTAAAGCTCCAAAAGATAAAGTAATTTGTCCAATGTACACATCTAAATGATGGCAAAGCAGAGATGAAAACACAGATATGGCAGACTCCAGGGACTGTACTCTTAAACCATTCATAATACTGCTTTCCCATAATCAGCTTTGCACACCATGCTCATTGCATATGCAGGCTGTAAAGAATGTCTTGATGGGACAAGTGATGTTTGTGTTACGGAAATAGTATTACTAGTCTAGAAATCCAAAATGTATTTGTCTATTAATCAATGCACATACTATAAAAGGTATATAATAGGGATGCCATTTAAAATTAAGAATTAAATAAATATGAAACAAGCTGAAATTGGGATTCCCACCAAGCTATTTCAACCATTCAACTGCTTTTGAACTAATTCCTGGGAGATCCCCCATGGCTAGTATAATATTATTCTAAATTTTAGTTTTTCTGTATCACTAAGGTTCACTTTTATTTTCTGGTGTGATAAGCAGTGCCTTCTATCTCACTGAATATAAAAGAGAAAGTATCAGCCCCAATTGTCACTGGTTTCTCTCTTATTACCCTGAGGGAATTCAGCCTGAGAACAAGGACAATATACAAAGCAGGGCAGAATCAAGAGAATCACAGAGGAAAGGTGCCAGAGTCATGACTGAACCATACTTGAAACCTGTCCAACCGCTGGACTTTTCTGTTATATGAGCCACTATTCCTCTGTTTTGTTCTGATTAGTATAAGTTGAGTTTTCTGTAATTTGCAACCGAAGCATCCTGAATGAGTTACTTTCCTAAAGCACTTAACACCATGCTTGGTATACTCAGCCATAAGAGCCCAGTTCCAATGCTGATTCCCCACTGAAGCATGTTCTAAACCCCAAAACACAATTTATTGCTCCATTATTTGAGAACTCATGACTCATTATATATAACTTTACTGTATAGTATATCACTGTGGGTTATTTATTTACAGATACTTCTTTACCTAATGTTTCTCCCACTATAAGGTAAAACTGTGGTGCCTTATAAAATGCCTAACAAACAGGAGACCTTCCATAAGTGCGTGTTGCTCTAAACTAAAATGAAACATTAAGCATTCAATCTACATTAGTTCAGTTCTCTTTCCCCTGGTAGGCAGGATAATGCTAGATAGGTCCTATTCTTACTATAAATTCTGACAGCCCAGAGACTTGTCCCACTTTAGCCCTAGGCATGTGCAGAACAACTTCAAATGACAATACCCAGTCTGCTCTTCCAGCATCCAACACCCTGTACCAGACCTGGCAGAAGTCAATGCAGAGGTTGCTGAGACAAACCATGGGCCACACTGAATCCAGCCCAGACAAAGAGTAGCAGTACAATCATGGCCACCACAAAGCTGGCAATCAATCAGAGTAGCACAAGGGTATTTTAAGGAAGACCCCAAAAACATACCCATTCCATTCCCTCCTTGTGTTCCATCTGCAAGCCTGCAATTCTATCACAGGAATTTAATTGTGTTAATTGAGGGCTTTAGCCTTCTTCAAAGCAAATTTATTTCTGTACAATAATTTCCTCTTCTTCTGAACTCCCACAGTACTTAGCACATTCTTCTATTAGCATTTCGCTTATTGGCTTGTGATTATTTCTATACATGTCTGTGTTGCCCACTAGGCTATGAGCCCTTGAGAACAATAATTTTGTTTTCTCAGTCTCTGCATTCTGTGGGCCTACCATAGTACCGAAAACAGAATAAATGCTCAGAAAGTGTTTGTTGAAATTAATTATTGTCAACATTTAATTATTTAAAATAGTGAGGTAGATTTGATGCCAATCGATACTTGATACCTCCTCCTGCAATAGAAACATTTTGGATTTGGAGATGGTGGTCGAATACGTCGATTTGAGCCTTAGTGAATTACTTGCCAATTGTCCTTTCTCAAGGCCTGTAACCTCTTTGAACCTTAGTTTCTTCACCCTCACAATAAAGACAATTATAAACATACTTGCGAATGTAATGTTCTGTGAAAAAGTGTATTTATAACATAACTTAATTGAAGGAGGATTTTTTCATAATTATTTTTGCCTAGGGATAAGTGAAAAATAATTTCATAATTGTTTTTGCCTAGGGATTCCTTCAGAGCTTTGCAGAGATTGCCATTTTACATGCTGGATGTTCCCTGTGGAGTTTTTTTGTGGCAATAAACCTATTCTCCTTCCTCCATTAAATAATAAACAACTTTTATCCTTCTTTAGTCCACCTCCCAGAGCAGTGTTCAAGGTTGGCAAATGGCAATAGGAGCAATCCAGAACTGCACAGAAACCAAAAGCCTCTTAGAATCAACTCTAGAACAGTGTTCTTGCAGATGAGAGCCACACTTTAGTTAATATTAACACCAATTTATGTTTCCTGAGCACCCGCAAGCTGGGTAGTGAAAGAAGTCATCTAGGAACAGAGATGATGATGAGTAAAAGTCACCTTTGAATGCCAAACCAAGCCTGCCAAATTGAACTACTCATTCCTCTTCATACATGCTTTATGATTTTTCTACCTTTAGATCATTCCTCTTGCTGGTACAGAGGTCTGAAATGGCCTTGTACACTTTTCCTAATGTCAAGTGTTAACTATCTTTCAATGCCTGGCTCAAATTCTACCTTTATAAATTTTTCCTTATACAGCAAATTCCTTCTTTCACCTACAAATTGTTTCTCCTTCTTTTATGTTCTTCTCAAAGTGCTTGGCTTCTGGCATTACTACTTTTCTATCATCTCTCTCAGTTAATGTCTCTCCAATTTATCTTCTCCTCCTAGGCACTTGTCTTCTCTTGCCTGAAACATTATAGTTACACACTATGCAGATTCCTTGCCACCAGTCTTTCATTCTTCCAGTCTATACTGCACATTATTGCCAAATACAGCTTTCTAAAATACTTACCCTACCCTGATTTAACATTTCTGATCGTAGGAGAAAAATCTAAATTCAGCAACATGATACACCATAGTAGCTCCAAAATACAGGCCTATGAACTCACTACATCAGAATCATGGTTGGGGGTGGGGGGGGGTGCAGGGATAGTTTGTTAAAGACATAGATTCTCAACCAGATTCTATTTCCTGAAAATCTGTGACTTTAAAGGCATTGCAGATCAGTCAAAGATGGTAAATGTGTTTCATCTTATGGATCAATTCAAATTTACTACAAATAGCCACTTGCAGTTCTCTGTTTTGAAGGATTCTAAGTCATATCCAGGCTTATTGGGAAGAAACACTATGCCTGATTAGCAATTTCTCATGGGCATGGGAGGAACTGATAGTGGTGATCATGCAGGCATTTTTTATTCCTGCTTCAGACACAGAACAACTAGCAATTACCCAGGCAGGTAGGCAATTCTCACCTTTGTGCACCGTTTTGTTCATCTAGAATGCCTCCCTCTGCCCACGCCCTCAACTTCTGAGTTCCTAGAAAATTTCTAAGTATCATCTAAGTTCAATTTAAATATCACCTTTTCTGATAAGTTTTTGTCGACTCTCTGCATCATTCTGTCTCTCATCTGGGTTCTGATAACAATTTTTTTCATAAGCAGAACTTGCCATATTTGCCACTTTAAATCCATTTTTAAATAAAGATGAATATAAACTAATTTTCCTAAAAATACTAAATTAAGTTGTAAACCTCTGTGTATATCTGTCCTATTAGACTCCAACCTACTGAAAATAAGTGACCATACCTTATTCATCTTGTTTTCTTTAAATTCCAAGTTTCTTGCTCAGTTCCTAGTATCCACGGGGTGCTCAGTAAACATGTATTGAACTGAGAGTAGACCTCATTGTGGGGTGTGGGGAAGGAAAGGAAGAGACCTGGTAACTGCATCAAATACATCACCCTTCCCTAGAGAACCATGGAGATAGGGTCAGGTCCATGGATGCAAATGAACACTTCTGAATGAAAGAAGACAAAAAGCATTGATAGGAATACCCTGTGAAATAGGTGCAAAGATGTCTCCTTTCCTACATAATGTCTTCTGGTACTTCATCAGCCTCTTATGGTTTCCCACTCTTCTCAACAGTGTTTTTTGTCTGTATCTCACAATTTGGTATATGCTTGTTTCAGACTGGTGAGCCTTATCTCCATTGTTAGATTGCTCCTATAGACCAAAAAACAGAGCTGAACATTTTCAGAGCTTCCTAGGCAAGTAGCACAGGTTTAGGCACATGTAGGCACTTAAAAAGACCTGTTAATTGATTTATTGAGTGATGCTGTTTTTCATGATTTAAGAGGTCAGATGTTTATGTGATACTTAGTCCAGTTGTTATTGCACTCCAAAACCAGAGAAAATGTTCAGAGAAACTCTTGTTTGTGGAAAAGCAAAAACCTCCCACCTCCACACTAATTTTCCCAGAGCTTACTTCTCCAGATTAACAATGCCTTACCTGTGCCCTGTAGTTGGAAAACAAGACTAATTTGTGTGTCTAGCATGGCATAGTAGAAAAAGTTGTGGAGCTAGAGTTAGGTGATTTGGATTCTTATTCTGACTCTGCCAACAACTTTCTGTATGACCCTGTGCAAGACACTTCCATCCAGCTTTACTGTCTACTAACTGAGGAAGGTAGACTCCAAGGTCTCTAGGGCTCTTTCTGTTTTAAGTTTCTATTGTTTGATTAAGGCAAGTGTGTTTAGCATGAGGGACATGAATGGGGGTGTTGAACAGTGCTTGTCCTCAAGTATTTTATGGAGTTGTTATTTTTCCAACAGAACTTCCGAATGTCTACTATATGTCAAACACTGTTCTGGAGACTAAAAATGTAGCCTTGAACAAAACAAAGTCCTTATTCTCAAGTGCTTATGTTCTAGTAAGGAAAGATAGACTATAATCAAATAAACAAGCAAAATCATAGTATGTCAATGAATGCAATGGAAAACAAAAAAGCAGAGTGAATTAGTCCATTCTCACATTGCTAATAAAGACATGCTTGAGACTGGGTAATTTATAAAGGAAAGAGGTTTAATTGACTCACAGTTCAGCATGGCTGTGGAGGCCTCAGGAAACTTACAACTGTAGTGGAAGGAAAGCAATCATGTCCTTCTTCACATGGTGGCAGCAAGGAGAAGAGCCAGGCTAAAGGGGGAAAAGCCCCTTATATAACCATCAGATCTCACGAGAACTCACTCACTATCATGAGAACAGCAGCATGGGGCTAACGGCCAGCCACATGATTCAATTACCTCCCACTGGGTCCCTCCCACGACACATGGGAATTATGGGAACTACAATTTATGATGACATTTGGGTGTGGACACAGCCAAACTATATCATTCCATGCCAGCCCCTCCCAAATCTCATGTCCTCACATTTCAAAACACAATCATGCCTTCCCAACAGTCCCCCAAGGCCTTAACTCATTCCAGCATTAACTCAAAAGTCAAACTCCAAAGTTTCACCTGAAACAAGGCAAGTCCCTCTGCCTATGAGCCTAGGGCTGATAAGATAAAAAGCAAGTTAGTAAAATGAAAAGCAAGTTAAAATCAAAGATGTAAAATCAAAAGCAAGTTAGTGACTTCCTAGATACAGTGGGGGTACAGATGCTGGATAAATACACCCATTCTAAGTGGAAGAAATTGGCCAAAACAAAGGAGCTAAAGGCCTCATGCAAGTCCAAAATCCAGCTGGGAAGTAAAATCTTGAAGCTCCCAAATGATTTCCCTTAACTCCATGTCTCACATCCAGGTTATGCTGATGTGAGAGGTGGGCTCCCACAGCCTTGGGCAGTGCCACCCCTGTGGCTTTGCAGAGTACGGCCTCCTCCTGGCTGCCTTCACAGGCTGACGTTGAATGTCTTTGGCCTTTCTAGATGCACAATGCAAGCTGTCAGTGAATTTATCATTCTGGGGTCTGGAAGATGGTGGCCCTCTCCTCACAGCTGTACTAGGCAGTGCCCCAGTGGGAACTCTGTGTGGGGTCTCCAATCCCACATTTCCCTTCTGAACTGCTCTAGCAGAGGTCCCCCATAAGGGCTTCACCCTGTAGCAAACTTCTGCCTGGAGATCCAGGCATTTCCATACATCCTCTGAAATTGGGGCAGAGGTTCCCAAACCTCAATTCTTGACTTCTGTGCACTCGCAGGCCCAACACCACATGTAAGCCAATAAGGCTTGGGGCTTGCTCCCTCTGAAGCAACAGCCTGAGCTGTATGTTGGCCCCTTTTTAGCCACAGCTGGAACTGAAGCAGCTGGGATGAGGAGCACCATGTCCTAAGACTGTATAGAGCAGGGGGGCCTTGGGCCTGGCCCATGAAACCATTTTTTCCTCCTAAGCCACAGGGCCTGTGATGGGAGGAGCTGACATGAAGGTCTCTGACATGCCCTGGAGACATTTTCCTCATTGTCTTGGTGATTAACATTTGGCTCCTCATTACTTTTGCAAATTTCTGCAACTGGCTCGAATTTCTCCCCAGAAAATGGGTTTTTCTTTTCTATTGTATCATCAGACTGCAAATTTTCCAAACTTCTATTCTCTTCTTCCTCTTGAATGCTTTGCCACTTAGAAATTTCTTCTGCCAGATACCCTAAATCATCTCTCTTAAGTTCCAAGTTTCACAGATCTCTAATGCAGGAGGAAAATGCCATCAGTCTGTTTGCATAGCAACAGTGATCTTTACTCCTGTTCCCAATTAATTCCTCATCTCCATCTGAGACCACCTCAGCATGAATTTTGTTGCCCATATCACTATCAGCATTTTGGTCAAAACCATTCAAGTCTCTAGGAAGGTCCAAACTTTCCCGCATCTTCCTGTCTTCTGAGCTCTCCAAGTCTCTAGGAAGTTCCAAACTTTCCCACATTTTTCTTCTTATGAGCCCTCCAAACTATTCCAACCACTGCCTGCTACTCAGTTCCAATGTCGCTTTCACATTTTCAGGTATCTTTACAGCAGTACTCCACTCGTGGTGCCAATTTACTGTATTATTCCATCCTCCTGCTGCTAGTAAAGACATATCTGAGACTGGGTAATTGATACAGAAAAGAGGTTTAATTGACTCACAGTTCAGCATGGTTGGGGAGGCCTCAGGAAACCTGCAATCATGGTGGAAGGAGAAGAAGTAAACAGGTCCTTCTTCACATGGCAGCAAGTAGGAGAAGTGTCCAGCAAAAGGAGGGAAAGCCCCTTATAAAACCATCAGATCTGGTGAGAACTCACTATCATGAGAACAGCAGCATGGGGATAACTGCCCTCATGATTCAATTACCTCTAACCTGGTACATCTCATGACACATGAGGATTATTGGAACTACAATCTGTCATGAAATATCACAGAGCAAGAAGAAAAGGGACTGCTAAGGTATATCTAACTATCTTACATATGGTAATAAATAAAGACCCCTTTTATAAAGTTACATTGATTAGTGACATAAGAGAAGTGAGAGAGCCAGCCCTGTAGATATTGGGGAAAGATAATTTAGGCAGAAGGAATAGAAAGTACAGAAGCCTTGAGAAAGAATGTGCTAGAGGTATTCCAGAAACAACAAAGAGGCTAATGTGGTTGGAGCAGAGCAAGCAAGGGGAGAGTAATAAGAGAGGAAGTCAGACAGATAACAGTCAGGTTAAAGAACATGAAAATGCCCTGTAAGCCATTGTTAAGACTTCAGATTTTATTCTGAGTGAGATTGGGAACCATTACAACGTTTAGATCACAGGAAATGACATCATCTGACTTGTTTCTCAAAAGAAGCAATCTAGTTTCTGTCTTCAAAATAGACTGTAGTAGGGAGGGCAGTAAGAGTTGGAGCAAGGAAACCGGTTATGGAGCTATGTTAGAGATGATGATGACTTTTTTAGGGAACACAAATATCTACAATAGAGTCTAAAAAAATAAGTGGCTACACACAGAATAAAGAGTTTAGGTACTGTGGTTGGTGAGCAGTGGCAGGATCAAGTATGTGGATGAAATTATCACAAAGGAGGTGAAGTCGGAGCCAAACATTACAGGATAAAGAGATAGAGTCTTTATCTCTCACATGAGAGTAACAATCCAAGCCCTATAAACTCCACAGGATTCTTGTGAAACTTAACTGAGAGTCTGGATTAAAGAACACTATGTAAGACACAATGTAGAATACAGAGGTAAGGAATTATTATTCCTGATCCTTGACCTACCTGTCCCCTATTTCTCACAAGCAACTAGAGAAAATGATCTGGTAACAGTTTAAGGCAGCCTGGCATGATAAAATCACACCAATGAATTCACTGTCAACTCAAAAGACCATTATTTGTGGTAGCCCATATGTGTTGCTCTATTCCCATGGATAGATAGGGCAGCCCTGACAGGCTAACTAAAGCCTGATAGTTCTGCAACATTTAAGCCTGCAAGCCAAGACTAAAAGTGAAAATATTCACAATATTTGAGATTTGTCCAATCGAAAAGGACCAACATTCAATAACCAGCACCACAGAAGTTGCTCCAACTCAACATCCAACCTGAGGAGTCATCATCCGCACTCCGTAAAGTCACTAAGAGAAAACTCCCAATGTCACAGGCTACAACTCTCTCCCTTTAATTTTTACTCATCCTTGTGACATCCATATCACTCAAGGAACCACCCAAATTCTTAAATAGACTATAAAGAGAGGTGAGTAGAGTTTCCCAGTGCTGTTGCCAGGCAAGCAGAGTCACAAAGAATCTGAACTGGCAGACAGCCAAATACCATGTAGTTTTTTGATTGATTCTGATAAAACAGAGGAGTAGCCAATAGACCTGGCGGTTTTTCCTCCCCCCATCTCTACCTCAATAGCCCCTGACAGCATTTTCCATAGCTCAGTGTGCCACAGAGCATCTACTCAACCAAGTGTTATTTGTCCAACCAAGTATTCTCATTCATAGATAAGAGTACTGGGACAAAGAGAGAGAAAAAGTTTCCCAGTAACAAACCAAGTTCATGGTCCAACTCCAGTCCTAATTATCCTCTCCATCCTTTTCTGCTATAATCAAACTGCCTTCTTTCATCTAGATTTGCACACTCATTTCTCTCATAGGTTCATCATTCTCACCTATGGGTCCTGTATGTTTCCACAGCTCAAAGACATCATTTGGATTATGTCATCATTTTTTAGCCTTGGACACATTTAAAAGACTGTTTGTATGCTAGGAGATCTGGTCTAAAACACCCAAGTTCCTTTTTAATCTTTGGTAGATGAATCATCAATTTGCCAGGCTCAAAACCCTGAAGTTTTTCTGCTTCTTCCTTTTTTTGAGACAGGATCCTATCTGTCACCCAAGCTAAATTACAGTGATGCAACCATGGCTCACTGCAGCCTCACCTCCTGAATCTCTTATTATTTTGAGATATGTTCATCAATATCTAGTTTATTAAGTGTTTTTAGCATGAAGATGTTGAATTTTATTGAAGGTTTTTTCTGCATCTATTGAGATAATCATGATTTTTGTCATTGGTTCTGTTTATATATGGATTATGTTTATTGATTTTCATATATTAACGAGCCTTGTATCCCACGGATGAAGCTGACTTGTCTTGGGGGATAAGTTTTTGATATGCTGCTGGTTTGACAGTATTTTACTGATGATATTCACTACGATGTTCATCAGGGGTATTGGCCTGAAATTTTGGTTTTTTTGTTGTGTCTCTTCCAGGTTTTAGTATCAGGATAATGCTGGCCTCATAAATTGAGTTAGGGAGAAGTCTCTCTTTTTCTATTGTTTGGAATAGTTTCAGAAAGAATGGGACCGGCTCCTTTTTGTACCTCTGGTAGAATTCATCTGTGACTCCATCTAGTCCTGGGCATTTTTTATTGGTAGGCAATCAATTACTGCCTCACTTTCAGAACTTGTAATTGGTCTATTCAGGGATTCAAATTCTTCCTGGATTAGTCTTGGGAGGGTGTATGTGTCCAGGAACTTTTTTTTTTTTTTAATTAATTAATTAAATTATTTTTTTATTATATTTTAAGTTCTAGGGTACATGTGCATAACGTTTATATCATGTATAACTCCCCAATGCAATCCCTCCCTCCTCCCCCCTCCCCATGATAGGCCCCAGTGTGTGATGTTCCCCTTCCCGAGTCCAAGTGATCTCATTGTTCAGTTCCCACCTATGAGTGAGAACATGCGGTGTTTGGTTTTCTTTTCTTGTGATCGTTTGCTAAGAATGACGGTTTCCAGCTGCATCCATGTCCATACAAAGGATGCAAACTCATCCTTTTTGATGGCTGCATAGTATTCCATGGTGTATATGTGCCACATTTTCTTAATCCAGTCTGTCACAGATGGACATTTGGGTTGATTCCAAGTCTTTGCTATTGTGAATAGTGCCGCAATAAACATACGTGTGCATGTGTCCTTGTAGTAGAGTAATTTATAATCCTTTGGGTATATACCCAGTAGTGGGATGGCTGGGTCATGTGGTACATCTAGTTCTAGATCCTTGAGGAATCGCCATACTGTTTTCCATAATGGTTGAACTAGTTTACAATCCCACCAACAGTGTAAAAGTGTTCCTATTTCTCCACATCCTCTCCAACATCTATTGTTTCCTGACTTCTTAATGATTGCCATTCTAACTGGTGTGAGATGGTATCTCATTGTGGTTTTGATTTGCATTTCTCTGATGGCCAGTGATGACGAGCATTTTTTCATGTGTCTGTTGGCTGCATGGATGTCTTCTTTTCAGAAAATGTCTGTTCATATCCTTTCCCCACTTTTGGATGGGGTTGTTTGTTTTTTTCTTGTATATTTGTTTGAGTTCTTTGTAGATTCTGGATATTAGCCCTTTGTCAGATGAGTAGGTTGCAAAAATTTTCTCCCATTCTGTAGGTTGCCTGTTCACTCTGATGGTAGTTTCTTTAGCTGTGCAAAAGCTCTTTAGTTTAATTAGATCCCATGTGTCAATTTTGGCTTTTGCTGCCGTTGCTTTTGGTGTTTTAGACATGAAGTCCTTGCCCATTCCTATCTCCTGAATGGTACTACCTAGATTTTCTTTTAGGGTTTTTATGCTATTAGGTCTAACATTTAAGTCTCTAATCCATCTTGAATTAATTTTCGTATAAGGGGTAAGGAAAGGATCCAGTTTCAGCTTTCTACTTATGGCTAGCCAGTTTTCCCAGCACCATTTATTAAATAGGGAATCCTTTCCCCATTTCTTGTTTCTGTCAGGTTTGTCAAAGATCAGATGGCTGTAGATGTGTGGTATTATTTCTGAGGACTCTGTTCTGTTCCACTGGTCTATTTCTCTGTTGTGGTACCAGTACCATGCTGTTTTGGTTACTGTAGCCTTGTAGTATAGTTTCAAGTCAGGTAGCGTGACGCCTCCAGCTTTGTCCTTTTGACCTAGGATTGTCTTGGCAATGCGGGCTCTTTTTTGGTTCCATATGAACTTTAAAGCAGTTTTTTCAATTCTGTGAACAAAGTCATTGGTAGCTTGATGGGGATGGCATTGAATCTATAAATAACCTTGGGCAGTATGGCCATTTTCACGATATTGATTCTTCCTATCCATGAGCATGGTATGTTCTTCCATTTGTTTGTGTCCTCTTTGATTTCACTGAGCAGTGGTTTGTAGTTCTCCTTGAAGAGGTCCTTTACATCCCTTGTAAGCTGGATTCCTAGGTATTTTATTCTCTTTGAAGCAATTGTGAATGGCAGTTCATTCCTGATTTGGCTCTCTGCTTGTCTGTTACTGATGTATAAGAATGCTTGTGATTTTTGCACATTAATTTTGCATCCTGAGACTTTGCTGAAGTTGCTTATCAGCTTAAGGAGATTTTGGGCTGAGACAAGGGGGTTTTCTAAATATACAATCATGTCATCTGCAAACAGGGACAATTTGACTTCTTCTTTTCCTAACTGAATCCCCTTGATCTTTCTCTTTGCTGATTGCCCTAGCCAGAACTTCCAACACTATGTTGAATAGGAGTGGTGAGAGAGGGCATCCCTGTCTTGTGCCAGTTTTCAAAGGGAATTTTTCCAGTTTTTGCCCATTCAGTATGATATTAGCTGTGAGTTTGTCGTAAATAGCTCTTATTATTTTGAGGTACGTCCATCAATACCGAATTTTTGAGCGTTTTTAGCATAAAGGGCTGTTGAATTGTGTCAAAAGCCTTTTCTGCATCTATTGAGATAATCATGTGGTTCTTGTCTTTGGTTCTGTGTATATGCTGGATTACGTTTATTGATTTGCGAATGTTGAACCAGCCTTGCATCCCAGGGATGAAGCCCACTTGATCATGGTGGATAAGCTTTTTGATGTGCTGCTGAATCCGGTTTGCCAGTATTTTATTGAGAATTTTTGCATCGATGTTCATCAGGGATGTTGGTGTAAAATTCTCTTTTTTTGTTGTGTCTCTGCCAGGTATCAGGATGATGTTGGCCTCATAAAATGAGTTAGGGAGGATTCCCTCTTTTTCTATTATTGGAATAGTTTCAGAAGGAATGGTACCAGCTCCTCCATGTACCTCTGGTAGAATTCAACTGTGAATCCATCTGGTGCTGGACTTTTTTTCGTGGGTAGGCTATTAATTGTTGCCTCAATTTCAGAGCCTGTTATGATCTATTCAGGGATTCAACTTCTTCCTGGTTTAGTCTTGGGAGAGTGTAAGTGTCCAGGAAATTGTCCATTTCTTCTAGATTTTCTAGTTGATTTGCGTAGAGGCATTTATAGTATTCTCTGATGGTTGTTTGTATTTCTGTGGGGTCGGTGGTGATATCCCCTTTATCATTTTATTGCATGTATTTGATTCCTCTCTCTTTTCTTCTTTATTAGTCTAGCTAGCGGTCTGTCAATTTTGTTGATCTTTTCAAAAAACCAACTCCTGGATTCATTGATTTTTTGGAGGGTTTTTTGTGACTCTATCTCCTTCAGTTCTGCTCTGATCTTAGTTATTTCTTGCCTTCTGGTAGCTTTTGAATGTGTTTGCTCTTGCCTCTCTAGTTCTTTTAATTGTGATATTAAAGTGTCAATTTTAGATCTGTCCTGCTTTCCCTGGTGGGCATTTAGTGCTACAAATTTCCCTCTACACACTGCTTTAAATGTGTCCCAGAGATTCTGGTATGTTGTATCTTGGTTCTCATTGGTTTCAAAGAACATCTTTATTTCTGCTTTCATTTCGTTATGTACCCAGTAGTCATTCAGGAGCAGGTTGTTCAGTTTCCATGTAGTTGAGTGGTTTTGATTGAGTTTCTTAGTCCTAAGTTCTAGTTTGATTGCACTGTGGTCTGAGAGACAGTTTGTTATAATTTCTGTTCTTGTACATTTGCTGAGGAGTGCTTTACTTCCAATTATGTGGTCAATTTTGGAATAAGTGTGATGTGGTGCTGAGAAGAATGTATATACTGTTGATTTGGGGTGGAGAGTTCTATAGATGTCTATTAGGTCCGCTTGGTGCAGAGATGAGTTCAATTCCTGGATAACCTTGTTAACTTTCTGTCTCGTTGATCTGTCTAATGTTGACAGTGGAGTGTTGAAATTTCCCATTATTATTGTATGGGAGTCTAAGTCTCTTTGTAGGTCTCTAAGTACTTGCTTTATGAATCTGGGTGCTCTGTATTGGGTTCATATATTTAGGATAGTTAGCTCTTCCTTTCAATTGATCCCTTTAACATTATGTAATGGCCTTCTTTGTCTCTTTTGATCTTTGATGGTTTAAAGTCTGTTTTGGGGGTTGGAGCAAGATGGCCGAATAGGAACAGCTCCAGTCTTCAACTCTCAGAGGGAGTGACACAGAAGACCGGTGATTTCTGCATTTTCAACTGAGGTACTGGGGTCATCTCTCTAGGGAGTGCCGGACAATCGGTGATGGTCAGCTGCTGCAGCCTGACCAGCGTGAGCTGAAGAGGGTGAGGCATTGCCTCACCTGGAAGCGCAAGGGGGAAGGGAATCCCTTTCCTAGCCAGGGGAACTGAGACCACAACACCTGGAAAATTGGGTAACTCCCACCCTAATACTGCGCTTTAAGGAAACAGGCACACCAGGAGAATATATCCCACACCTGGCCGAGAGGGTCCAAAGCCCACAGAGCCTCCCTCACTGCTAACACAGCCGTCTGCGGCGATCTATCCGCAAGGTAGCAGCGAGGCTGGGGGAGGGGCGCCCGCCATTGCTGAGGCTTAAGTAGGTAAACAAAGCCGCTGGGAAGCTCGAACTGGGTGGAGCTCACAGCAGCTCAAGGAAGTGTGCCTGTCTCTGTAGACTCTACCTCTGCGGACAGCTCACAGCTGAAGTCCAACAGGGGAAAGAGCGGGGGCCGGTGAACGACTCTGTCGGACAGCTTTGGGGAGAGCCGTGGATCTCCTAACACGGAGGTTGAGATCTGAGAACGGACAGACTGCCTGCTCAGGTGGGTCCCTGAACCCTGAGTAGCCTAGATGGGAGACATCCCCCACTAGGGGCAGTCTGACACCCCACACCTCACAGGGTGGAGTCACCCCTGAGAGGAAACTTCCAAAGAAAGAATCAGACAGTACACTCGCTGTTCAGCAATATTCTATCTTCGGCAACCTCTGCTGCTGATACCCAGGCAAACAGGGTCTGGAGTGGACCTCAAGCAATCTCACAGACCACAGACAGTCCTTCTGACTGTCAGACGGAAAACTATCAAACAGGAAGGACACCTATACCAAACCCCATCAATACGTCACCATCATCAAAGACCAGAGACAGATAAAACCACAAAGATGGGGAAGAAAGCAGGGCAGAAAAGCTGGAAATTCAAAAAATAAGAGCGCATCTCCCCCTGCAAAGGAGCACAGCCCATCACCAACAACGGATCAAAGCTGGTCAGAGAATGACTTTGACGAGATGAGAGAAGAAGGCTTCAGTCCATCAACCTCTCAGAGCTAAAGGAGGAATTACGTACCCAGTGCAAAGAAACTAAAAATCTTGAAAAAAAAGTGGAAGAATTGACAGCTAGACTAATTAATGCAGAGAAGATCATAAAAGAAATGACAGAGATGAAAACCATGACACGAGAATACGTGACAAATGCACAAGCTTCAGTAACCGACTGATCACTGGAAGAAAGAGTATCAGCGATTGAGGATCAAATGAATGAAATGAAGCGAGAAGAGAACCAAAAGAAAAAAGAAGAAAAAGAAATGAACAAAGCCTGCAAGAAGTATGGGATTATGTAAAAAGACCAAATCTATGTCTGATTGGGGTGCCTGAAATTGAGGGGGAAAATGGAACCAAGTTGGAAAACACTCTTCAGGATATCATCCAGGAGAACTTCCCCACCTAGTAGGGCAGGCCAACATTCAAATTCAGGAAATACAGAGAACGCCACAAAGATACTCCTCCAGAAGAGCAACTCCAAGACACATAATTGCCAGATTCACCAAAGTTGAAATGAAGGAAAAAATCTTAAGGGCAGCCAGAGAGAAAGGTCGGGTTACCCACAAAGGGAAGCCCATTAGAATAACAGCAGATCTCACGGCAGAAACTCTACAAGCCAGAAGAGAGTGGGGGCCAATATTCAATGTTCTTAAAGAAAAGAATTTTAAACCCAGAATTTCATCCAGCCAAACTAAGCTTCATCAGTGAAGGAGAAATAAAATCCTTTACAGATAAGCAAATGCTTAGAGATTTTGTCACCACCAGGCCTGCCTTACAAGAGACCCTGAAGGAAGCCCTAAACATGGAAAGGAACAAGCGGTACCAGCCATTGCAAAAACGCAAAGCAAACCATCGCTAGGACCATCGAGGCTAGGAAGAAACTGCATCAACTAACGAGCAAAATAACCAGTTAATATCATAATGACAGGATCAAGTTCACACATAACAATATTAACCTTAAATGTCATGGACTAAATGCTCCAATTAAAAGACACAGACTGGCAAACTGGATAAAGAGTCAAGACCCATCAGTCTGCTGTATTCAGGAGACCCATCTCACATGCAGAGACACACATAGGCTCAAAATAAAGGGATGGAGGAAGATCTACCAAGCAAATGGAGAACAAAAAAAAGCAGGGGTTGCAATCCTAGTCTCTGATAAAACAGACTTTAAACCATCAAAGATCAAAAGAGACAAGAAGGCCATTACATAACGGTAAAGGGATCAATTCAACAGGAAGAGCTAACTCTCCTAAATATATATGCACCCAATACAGGAGCACCCAGATTCATAAGCAAGTCCTTAGAGACCTACAAAGAGACTTAGACTCCCATACAATAATAATGGGAGACTTCAACACTCCACTGTCAACATTAGACAGATCAACGAGACAGAAAGTTAACAAGGATATCCAGGAATTGAACTCATCTCTGCACCAAGCGGACCTAATAGACATCTATAGAACTCTCCACCCCAAATCAACAGAATATACATTCTTCTCAGCACCACATCGCACTTATTCCAAAATTGACCACATAATTGGAAGTAAAGCACTCCTCAGCAAATGAAAGAACAGAAATTATAACAAACTGTCTCTCAGACCACAGTGCAATCAAACTAGAACTCAGGACTAAGAAACTCAATCAAAACCGCTCAACTACATGGAAACTGAACAACTGCTCCTGAATGACTACTGGGTACATAACGAAATGAAAGCAGAAATAAAGATGTTCTTTGAAACCAATGAGAACAAAGATACAACATACCAGAATCTCTGGGACACATTTAAAGCAGTGTGTAGAGGGAAATTTATAGCACTAAATGCCCACAAGAGAAAGCAGGAGAGATCTAAAATTGACACTCTAACATCACAATTAAAAGAACTAGAGAGGCAAGAGCAACACATTCAAAAGCTAGCAGAAGGCAAGAAATAACTAAGATCAGAGCAGAACTGAAGGAGATAGAGACACAAAAAACCCTCCAAAAAATCAATGAATCCAGGAGTTGGTTTTTTGAAAAGATCAACAAAATTGACAGACCGCTAGCTAGACTAATAAAGAAGAAAAGAAGAGGAATCAAATAGACGCAATAAAAAATGATAAAGGGGATATCACCACCGACCCCACAGAAATACAAACAACCATCAGAGAATACTATAAATGCCTCTACGCAAATCAACTAGAAAATCTAGAAGAAATGGATAATTTCCTGGACACTTACACTCTCCCAAGACTAAACCAGGAAGAAGTTGAATCCCTGAATAGACCAATAGCAGGCTCTGAAATTGAGGCAACAATTAATAGCCTAACCACCAAAAAAAGTCCAGGACCAGATGGATTCACAGCTGAATTCTACCAGAGGTACAAGGAGGAGCTGGTACCATTCCTTCTGAAACTATTTCAATCAATAGAAAAAGAGGGAATCCTCCCTAACTCTTTTTATGAGGCCAACATCATCCTGATACCAAAGCCTGGCAGAGACACAACAAAAAGAGAATTTTAGACCAATATCCCTGATGAACATCGATGCAAAATTCCTCAATAAAATACTGGCAAACCGGATTCAGCAGCACATCAAAAAGCTTATCCACCATGATCAAGTGGGCTTCATCCCTGGGATGCAAGGCTGGTTCAACATTCGCAAATCAATAAACGTAATCCAGCATATAAACAGAACCAAGGACAAGAACCACATGATTATCTCAATAGATGCAGAAAAGGCTTTTGACACAATTCAACAGCCCTTTATGCTAAAAACGCTCAAGAAATTCGGTATTGATGGAATGTACCTCAAAATAATAAGAGCTATTTATGATAAACCCACGGCTAATATCATACTGAATGGGCAAAAACTGGAAAAATTCCCTTTGAAAACTGGCGCAAGACAGGGATGCCCTCTCTCACCACTCCTATTCAACATCGTGTTGGAAGTTCTGGCTAGGGCAATCAGGCAAGAGAAAGAAATCAAGGGTATCCAGTTAGGAAAAGCAGAAGTCAAATTGTCCCTGTTTGCAGATGACATGATTGTATATTTAGAAAACCCCATTGTCTCAGCTCAAAACTCCTTAAGCTGATAAGCAACTTCAGCAAAGTCTCAGGATACAAAATTAATGTGCAAAAATCACAAGCATTCTTATACACCAGTAACAGAAAAGCAGAGAGCCAAATCAGGAATGAACTGCCATTCACAATTGCTTCAAAGAGAATAAAATACCTAGGAATCCAGCTTACAAGGGATGGAAAGGACCTCTTCAAGGAGAGCTACAAACCACTGCTCAGTGAAATCAAAGAGGACACAAACAAATGGAAGAACATACCATGCTCATGGAAGGAAGAATCAATATCGTGAAAATGGCCATACTGCCCAAGGTGATAGATTCATGCCATCCCCATCAGCTACCAATGACTTTCTTCACAGAATTGGAAAAAACTGCTTTAAGTTCATATGGAACCAAAAAAGAGCCCGCATTGCCAAGACAATCCTAAGTCAAAGGACAAAGCTGGAGGTGTCACGCTACCTGACTTCAAACTATACTACAAGGCTACAGTAACCAAACAGCATGGTACTGATACCACAACAGAGATATAGACCAATGGAACAGAACAGAGTCCGCAGAAATAATACCACACATCTACAGCCATCTGATCTTTGACAAACCTGAGAGAAACAAGAAATGGGGAAAGGATTCCCTATTTAATAAATGGTGCTGGGAAAATTGGCTAGCCATAAGTAGAAAGCTGAAACTGGATCCTTTCCTTACCCCTTATACGAAAATTAATTCAAGATGGATTAGAGACTTAAATGTTAGACCTAATAGCATAAAAACCCTAGAAGAAAATCTAGGTAGTACCATTCAGGACATAGGCATGGGCAAGGACTTCATGTCTAAAACACCAAAAGCAACGGCAGCAAAAGCCAAAATTGACACATGGGATCTAATTAAACTAAAGAGCTTTTGCACAGCTAAAGAAACTACCATCAGAGTGAACAGGCAACTACAGAATGGGAGAAAATTTTTGCAACCTACTCATCTGACAAAGGGCTAATATCCAGAATCCACAAAGAACTCAAACAAATATACAAGAAAAAACAAACAACCCCATCAAAAAGTGGGCAAAGGATATGAACAGACATTTCTCAAAAGAAGACATTCATACAGCCAACAGACACATGAAAAAATGCTCATCATCACTGCCATCAGAGAAATGCAAATCAAAACCACAATGAGATACCATCTCACACCAGTTAGAATGGCAATCATTAAGAAGTCAGGAAACAACAGGTGTTGGAGAGGATGTGGAGAATAGGAACACTTTTACACTGTTGGTGGGGTATGTAAACTAGTTCAACCATTATGGAAAACAGTATGGCGATTCCTCAAGGATCTAGAACTAGATGTACCACATGACCCGCCATCCCACTACTGGTATATACCCAAAGATTATAAATTACTCTACTACAAAGACACATGCACACGTATGTTTATTGCAGCACTATTCACAATAGCAAAGACTTGGAATCAACCCAAATGTCCATCTGTGACAGACTGGATTAGAAAATGTGGCACATATACACCATGGAATACTATGCAGCCATCAAAAAGGATGAGTTTGCGTCCTTTGTAGGGACATGGATGCAGCTGGAAACCATCATTCTTAGCAAACGATCACAAAAGAGAAAACCAAACACCACATGTTCTCACTCATAGGTGGGAACTGAACAATGAGATCACTTGGACTCGGGAAGGGGAACATCACACACTGGGGCCTATCATGGGGAGGGGGGAGGAGGGAGGGATTGCATTGGGGAGTTATACATGATATAAACGTCATGCACATGTACCCTAGAACTTAAAGTATAATAAAAAAAAAATTAATTAAAATAAATAAATAAATAAAGTCTGTTTTATCAGAGAGTAGGATTGCAACCCCTGCTTTTTTTGTTCTCCATTTGCTTGGTAGATCTTCTTCCATCCCTTTATTTTGAGCCTATGTATGCTCTGCATGTGAGATGGGTCTCCTGAATACAGCAGACTGATGGGTCTTGACTCTTTATCCAGTTTGCCAGTCTGTGTCTTTTTATTGAAGCATTTAGTCCATTGACATTTAAGGTTAATATTGTTATGTGTGAACTTGATCCTGTCATTATGATATTAACTGTTATTTTGCTCATAGTTGATGCAGTTTCTTCCTAGCCTCGATGGTGTTTACATTTTGGCATGTTTTTTGCAATGGCTGGTACCGGTTGTTCCTTTCCATGTTTAGGGCTTCCTTCAGGGTCTCTTGTAAGGCAGGCCTGGTGGTGACAAAATCTCTAAGCATTTGCTTATCTGTAAAGGATTTTATATCTCCTTCACTGATGAAACTTAGTTAGGCTGGATATGAAATTCTGGGTTTAAAATTCTTTTCTTTAAGAACGTTGAATATTGGCCCCCACTCTCTTCTGGCTTGCAGAGTTTCTCCCGAGAGATCTGCTGTTAGTCTGATGGGCTTCCTTTTGTGGGTAACCCGACCTTTCTCTCTGGCTGCCCTTAAGATTTTTTCCTTCATTTCAACTTTGGTGAATGTGGCAATTATGTGTCTTGGAGTTGCTCTTCTGGAGGAGTATCTTTGTGGCTTTCTCTGTATTTCCTGAATTTGAATGTTGGCCTGCCCTACTAGGTTGGGGAAGTTCTCCTGGATGATATCCTGAAGAGTGTTTTCCAAGTTGGTTCCATTTTCCCCCTCACTTTCAGGCACCCCAATCAGACGTAGATTTGGTCTTTTTACATCATCCCATACTTCTTACAGGCTTTGTTCATTTCTTTTTCTTCTTTTTACTTTTGGTTTCTCTTCTCGCTTCATTTCATTCATTTGATCCTCAATTGCTGATACTTTCTTTCTTCCAGTTGATCGAGTCGGTTACTGAAGCTTGTGCATTTGTCACGTATTTCTCGTGTCATGGTTTTCATCTCTGTCATTTCGCTTATGATCTTCTCTGCATTAATTAGTCTAGCTGTCAATTCTTCCACTCTTTTTTCAAGATTTTTAGTTTCTTTGCGCTGGGTACGTAATTCCTCCTTTAGCTCTGAGAAGTTTGATGGAGTGAAGCCTTCTTCTCTCATCTCGTCAAAGTCATTCTCTGACCAACTTTGATCCGTTGTTGGCGATGGGCTGTGCTCCTTTGCAGGGGAGATGCGCTCTTTATTTTGAATTTCCAGCTTTTCTGCCCTGCTTCTTCCCCATCTTTGTGGTTTTATCTCTCTCTGGTCTTTGATGACGGTGACGTACTGATGGGGTTTTGGTATAGGTGTCCTTCCTGTTTGATAGTTTTCTGTCTGACAGTCAGAAGGACTGTCTGTTGGTCTGTTGGAGATTGCTTGAGGTCCACTCCAGACCCTGTTTGCCTGGGTATCAGCAGCAGAGGTTGCCGAAGATAGAATATTGCTGAACAGCGAGTGTACCTGTCTGATTCTTCCTTTGGAAGTTTCCTCTCAGGGATGACTCCACCCTGTGAGGTGTTGGGTGTCAGACTGCCCCTAGTGGGGGATGTCTCCCAGCTAGGCTACTCAGGGGTCAGAGACCCACCTGAGCAGGCAGTCTGTCCGTTCTCGGATCTCAACCTCCTCGTTGGGAGATCCACGGCTCTCCCCAAAGCTGTCAGACAGAGTCGTTTGCCTCTGCACCGGCCCCGCTGCTTTCCCTATTGGACCTCAGCTGTGGGCTGTCCCCAGTGGTGGAGTCTACAGAAACAGGCAGGTTTCCTTGAGCTGCTGTGAGCTCCACCCAGTTCGAGCTTCCCAGCGGCTTTGTTTACCTACTTAAGCCTCAGCAATGGCGGGCGCCCCTCCCCCAGCCTCGCTGCTACCTTGCGGATAGATCGCCACAGACTGCTGTGTTAGCAGTGAGGGAGGCTCCGTGGGCGTGGACCCTCCCGGCCAGGTGGGATATATTCTCCTGGTGTGCCTGTTTCCTTTAAGCGCAGTATTGGGGTAGGAGTTACCCGATTTTCCAGGTGTTATGTGTCTCAGTTCCCCTGGCTAGGAAAACGGATTTCCTTCCCCCTTGCGCTTCCAGGTGAGGCGATGCCTCGCCCTGCTTCAGCTCACGCTGGTCAGGCTGCAGCAGCTGACCAGCACCGATTGTCCGGCACTCCCTAGAGAGATGACCACAGTACCTCAGTTGAAAATGCAGAAATCACCGGTCTTCTGTGTCACTCGCGCTGGGAGTTGGAGACTGGAGCTGTTCCTATTCGGCCATCTTGCTCCGCCCCCCGTGTCCAGGAACTTATCCATTTATTTGAGATTTTCTAGTTTATTTATGCAGAGATGTTTATAGTGTTCTCCAATAGAAGATTTTATTTCTGTGGCATCAGTGGTGATATCCCCTTTACCATTTTTTATTTTGCCTATTTGATTCTTCTCTCTTTTCTATTAATCTGGCTAGCAGTCTACATATTTTGTTAATCTTTTCAAAAAAAGAAATATTCATTGAAGTTTGGAATAGCTTTTCATGTCTCTAAGACTTTCAGTTCTGCTTTGATCTTAGCTAATTTTTTGTCTTCTGCCAGCTTTTGAATTTGTTTGCTCTTGCTTCTCTAGTTGTTTTAATTGTGATATTAGGTTGTTGATTTTAGATCTTTCCTGCTTTCTCATGTGGGCATTAAGTGCCATAAATTTCCCTCTAAACACTGCTTTAGTTATGTTGCAGAGATTCTGGTACATTGTGTCTTTGTTCTCATTGGTTTCAAAGAACTTATTTATTTCTGCCTTAATTTCCTTATGTATCCAGTAGTCATTCAGGAGGAGGCTGTTCAGTTTCCATGTAGTTGTGTGGTTTTGGCCGAGTTTCTTAATCCTGAGTTCTAATTTGATTGCACTGTGGTCTGAGAGACTGTCTCTTATGATTTCCATTATGTTACATTTTCTGGGGAGTGTTTTACTTCAAATTATGTGGTCAATTTTAGAATAAGTGCTACGTGGTGCTGACAAGAATGTATATTCTGTTGCTTTGGGGTGGAGAGTGTTGTAGATGTCTATTATGTCCACTTGGTCCAGAGCTGAGTTCAAGTCCTGAATATTCTTGTTAATTTTCTAGGCTGAGTGCAGTGGCTCATGCTTGTAAACCCAGCACTTTGGGAAGCTGAGGCTGGCAGATCATGAGGTCAGGTGTTTGAGGCCGGCCTGACCAACATGGTGAAACCTTGTCTCTACTAAAAATACAAAAATTAGCCAGGTGTGGTGGCACACACCTGTAATCCAAGCTACTCAGGGGGCTGAAGCAGAAGAATCATTTGAACCCAGGAGGCAGAGGTTGCAGTGAGCTGAGATCACACCACTGCACTCCAACCTGGGTGACAGAGCAAGACTTCATCTCAAAAAAAAAAAAATTCTGTCTCGCCAAACTGTCTAATATTAACAGTGAGGTGTTAAACTCTCCCACTATTATTGTGTGGGAGTCTAAGTATCTTTGTAGGTCTCTAAGAACTTGCTTTATGAAACTGGTGCTGCTGTATTGGGTGCATATATATTTAGGATAGTTAGCTCTTCTTGTTGCATTGATCCCTTTACCACTATGCAATGCCCTTCTTGTCTTTTTTGATCTTTGTTGGTTTAAAGTCTGTTTTATCAGAGACTAGGATTGCAACCCCTCCTTTTTTTTTCTTTCCATTTGTTTGGTAAATATTCATCCATCCTTTTGTTTTGAGCCTATGTGTGTCTTTGCACATGAGATGGGTCTCCTGAATACAGCACACTGATGGGTCTTGATTCTTTATCCAATTAGCCAGTCTGTGTCTTTAATTGGGGCATTTAGCCCATTTACATTTAAGGTTAATATTGTTATGTGTGAATTTGATCCTGTCATCATGATGCTAGCTGGTTATTTCACACACTAGTTGATGCAATTGTTTCATAGTGTCATTGGTCTTTATATTTTGGTGTGTTTTTTGAAGTTGCTTGTACCGGTTATTTTGTTTTGTTTTTGTTTTTTCTATATTTAATGTTTCCTTCAGGAGCTCTTGTAAGGCAGGCCTGGTGGAGACAAAATCCCTCAGCATTTGCTTCTCTGTAAATGATTTTATTTCTCCTTCACTTATGAAGCTTAGTTTGGCTGGATATGAAATTCTGGGTTGAAAATTCTTTTCTTTAAGAATGTTGAATATTGGCCCCCACTAACTTCTGACTTGTAGGGTTTCTGCAGAGATATCCACTGTTAGTTCAAAGGGCTTCCCTTTGTGGGTAACTTGACCTTTTCTGTGGCTGCCCTCAAAATTTTTCCTTCATTTCAACTTTGATGAATCTGACATTATGTGTCTTGGGGTTGCTCTTTTTGAGGAGTATCTTAGTTGTGTTCTCTATTTCCTGAATTTGAATGTTGGCCTGTCTTGCTAGATTGAGGAAGTTCTCCTGGATAATATTTTGAAGTGTGTTTTCCAACTTGGTTCCATTCTCCCTGTCACTTTCAGGTACACTTGTCAATCGTAGGTTTGGTCTTTTCACATAATCTCATATTTCTTGGAGGCTTTGATCATTCCTTTTCATTCTTTTTCTCTAATCTTGTCTTTATTCTTTATTTCATGAAGTTGATCTTCAATCTCTGATATTCTTTCTTCTTCTTGATCATTCAGCTATTGATACTTCTGTATGCTTCACAAAGTTGCTGTGCTCTGTTTTTCAGTCACATCTTGTCATTTATGTTCTTTTTTAAGTTGCTTATTCTAGTTAGCAGCTCCTGTAACCTTTTATCAAGGTTCTTAGCTTCCTTGCATTGAGTTAGAACGTGCTTCTTTAGCTCAGAGTTTTTTATTGCTCACCTTCTGAAGCCCACTTATTTCAATTCATCAAACTCATTCTCCATCCAGTTTTGTTCCATTGCTCGTGAAGAGTTGTGATCCTTAGGAGAAGAGGCATTCTGGTTTTTGGAATTTTCAGCTTTTTTGCATGTTTCTTTCTCAACTCCATGGATTTATCTAACTTTGATCTTTGATGCTGGTGATCTTTGGATGGGGTTTTTGTGTGGGCATCCTCATTGTTGATGTTGATATTATTGCTTTCTGTTTGTTAGTTTTTCTTCCAACAGTTAGGCCCCTCTTTTGCATGTCAGCTGGAGTTTGCTGGAGGTCCACTCCAGACCCTGTTTGCCTGGGTATCACCAGCAGATGCTGCAAAACAGCAAAGATTGCTGCCTACTTCTTCCTCTGGAAGCTTTGTCCAAGAGGGGCACCCACCAGATGCCAGCTGGAGCTCTTCTGTGTGAGGTTTCTGTCGATCCCTGCTGAGAGGTGTCTCCCAGTCAGGAGGCACGGGGGTCAGGGACCCACTTGACGAGTCACTGCATCCCTTAGCAGAGCTGAAGTGCTGATCTGGGAGATCCACTGCTCTTTTCAGATTCAGCAGGCAGGGACGTTTAAGTCTGTTGAAGCTGTTCTCACAGCCACCCCTTCCCTCAGATGTTCTGTCCCAGGGAGATGGGAGTTTTATCGATAAGCCCCTGACTGGGTTGCTGCCTTTCTTTCAGAGATGCCCCACCCAGAGAGGAGGAATCTAGAGAGGCAGTCTGGCTACAGTGACTATGCCACCCTGCAGTGGTCTCTGTGCAGTCTGAACTTCCAGGCAGCTTTGTTTACATTGTGAGGGGAAAACTGCCTGCTCATGCTTCAGTAATGGCAAATACCCCTCCTCCCACCAAGCTCAAGCTTCCCAGGTCAACTTCACACTCCTGTGCTGGCTGCAAGAATTTCAAGAAAGTGGATCTTAGCTTGCTGGACTCCATGAGGGTGGGACCTGCTGAGCAAGACCCCTTGGCTCCCTGGCTTCAGCCCCTGTCCAGGGGAGTAAATGGTTCCCTCTCACTAGAGTTCCAGGTGCCACTGGGGTATGGGAAAAAAATATAACTCCTGAAGCTAGCTCAGTGTCTGCCCAAAGAGCCACCCAGTTTTGTCCTTGAAACCCAGTGCCCTGATGGTGTAGCCACCCAAGGGAATATCATGGTCTGCTGGTTGCAAAAATTATTGGAAAAGTGTAGTATTTGGGCTGGATAGCATTGTTCCTCATGGAAGAGTCTCTCAAGAGCCCCTTGGCTAGGGGTGGGAGTTCACCAACCCCTCGCACTTACCGGGTGAGGTGACACCTGATCCTGCTTCTGCTCACCCTCTGTTGGCTTCACCCACTGTCTAACCAGTCCCAGTGAGATGATCCAGGTACTTCACTTAGAAATGCAGAAATCGTCCAACTTCTGTGTTCATCTCACTGGGAGCTACAGACCGGAGCTGTTCCTATTCACCATCTTAAAGACAGAATTTTAAAAGCAGGAAGAGGAAAGTGTCAAGTGACACATAGGGAAATCCTTATTATATTCTAAGCAGATTTCTCAGCAGAAATCCTTATAGGCCAAGAGAGAATAAAATGATAAATTCAAAGTTGTGAAAGATAAACTGACTGCCAAAAACACTATAACCAGCAAAGCTGTTATTCCAAAATAAAGGAGAAATATTCTTTCCCAGGCAACAAAAGTTGAGAGAATTCATCACCACTAGACCTTCTTTACAAGAAATGCTGCAGGAAGTTCTTAAAGTGGAAACAAAAGGATGCTAATTACTAACATGAAAGCACAAAACTATAACATTCATTGATAAAGGTAAATATAGAGTCAAATCTGGAATACTCTAATACTGTTAGGGTGCTCTGTACATCATATAAATCTCTAGTATGAAGGTTAAAATTCAAAACAGTCAAATGTGATAGCTACAATAACTTCTTAAGAAATATATAATACAAGGAGGAGGGGCCAAGATGGCAGACTATAAGCAGCTCATGTGTGTCACTCTCACAGAGAGGAAACAAAATGGCTAAATAACACTGACCCTGCCAGTCAATCATCTGAGAAACCACATCAGAATCCATCAAGGCAGCAGTAGGACAAAGAGAACAGAGAGGAGTGAAGCTGGTCTTCAGCCTCTCTGGGCTCAGCATGGAGCCAGGAGAACTTCTCCAGCATGGGAAAGAGGTGAGTGAGCGAGAGTCCCCTAGGATATTCACACTCTTCAGAGGGACCGGTATAAGACTAGGAATGGGAGACTCCCTCTGCACCCCTGCACCCTCCACACTGCATTTCTAGACTGAGGCAGAGAGCCGCCTGGATGGTTTGCAGAGGCAACTTTCAAGTGCAAGGGGATCTCTACAAGTCTTAGGCCCCAGAGCAGACCAGTACCAGCACCATAGTCCCAACAGAGGCTGCAATCACAGTTCTGGTAGTAGTAAGATTCCTCCACCCACTCCCACTTGCTAGTCAGGCCCTCAGCACCAGCTTCCAGCCCAGTGGTCCAGCTTCTGCCTGAACTCAGCTGGCAGTTGCAGCCTCCTGTTGTCCTGAGAAGTACACAGACAACAGGACAAGTGACTCCACACACCTGCATCACTGGTAGTCAGGTGAGTAACACCTGCTAAAGGATACAGCCCAGTGTTTCCACTTCTGTGTGAACTAAGCAGAAAGGCACAGCCTCCTGTTGTCCCAGAAAACATCTTGATGGCAAGGTGAGTAACCCCACCCACCCCTACCACTGCTAGCCAGGCAGCAATACCTGCTAAAGCTTCCAGTCCAACAGTCCCACTTCTGTGTGGACTCAGTCAGCAGATGCAGCCTCCTGTTGTCCCAGGAAGCACCTGGACAGCAAGGCAGGTGACCCCACCCATTGCCAAAACTGATAGCCAGGTGGGCAATACCCACTAGAGCTCCCAGCCCAGAGATTGAGCTTTTGGAACTCAGAGAGAGGGTTCAGCCTCCTGCTGTACCAGGAAACACCAAGAAGGCAGGGTGGGCAACATTATCCACCCCCACCACTGATAACAAGGAATTGATGCCTTCTAGAGTTTTCATTCCAGTGGGCCCACTTCTGTGTAGACTCATTTGGTGGTCAAAGCCTCCTGTTTTCCTGGGAAGCACTTAGATGTCAAGGCAGGAAATCCCACAACCCCACCCACCCACGCCTCTGGTAGCCAGTAGGACAATATCTGCTACAGCTTCCAGCCTAGCAATCCCACTTCTGTGTAAACTCAGCCAGAGAGTGCAGCCTCTTGCTTTCCCAGGAAATGCCCAGACCGCAGAGCAGGAGACCCCACAGACCCCTGCCCCAGGTAGCCAGGCAAACGACAAATACTAGAGCTTCCAGCCCAGTGGTCCTGCTTCTGTGTGAACTCAGCCAGAGGGTGGAGACTCCTGTTGTCCCAGGAAATACCTAGATGGCAGGTGGTTGGCCCCACCCACCCCACCACTGGTAGCCAGGTGAGCAATGCCTGCTAGAGCTTCCAGCCCAGTGGTCCCATTTCCATGTGAACTCAGGCAGACAGCACAGCCTCCTGTTGTCCAGGGAAGCACCTGGATGGCAGGGCAGGTGATCCCACCCACTGCCAACACTGGTAGCCAGGTGAGCAATGCCTGATAGAGCTTCTGACTCAGCAGTTCCACTTCTGTGTCAACTGAGCCAGAAACACAGCCTCCTGTTGTCCCAGGAAACTGACCCTCACCACTGCTACAGCTTGTGGTCAATGCCTGCTAGAGCTTCTGGCTCAGTGGTCCTATTTCTGTGTAAACTCAGCCAGAGGGTGCAGCCTATTGTTGTCCCAGGAAGCATCCAAATGGTAGGGTGGGAGACCCCAACCACCCGCATCTTTCATAAAAAGATAAACTATTCCTGCTAGAGGTTCCAGACCAGTGGCCACTCTTCTTCCTGAATTTGATGAGGGGTGCAGATTTATATTGCCATGAAAACACCCAGTAGGAAGGGCAGCCAACTCCACTCACCCCTGCCTCTGGTAGCCCAATGGGCCCAAAGCACTAGAGCATTCAACCCAAGTGTACCACTTCTGTCTAAATTCTGCAGGCAGGTGCAACAACATGTTCTTTTGGGAAGCATGTAGACAGCAGATTAGGGCTGAATCAGCAAAGATATAGCCTCTTTGCCAACTGTAACCCCTGCCTGAGGGAGCTCTGTGACCCAAAACATCAAAAAAAAAAAAGAAAAATGAGCATGGAGACATTAATAGAAAGACATTAATAAGAAGGGTCTCCTCCAAGACCCAGTACCTAATTAAAATCAAAGCCTGTTTACTGAACCCACCTTATACCATGATCAAAATCCAAAGGATATCAAAGGTGATAAAAGCAAAAAAAAAAAAAATTCACCAAAAGAATACCAACTGCAGCGATTGAAAAAAAATTCAGCCCACACAGTTGAGGAAAAACCAGTGCAAGAACTCTAGGAACTCAAAAAGTTAGAGTGTAGCCTCACCTGCATATGACAACACTAGTTCCCCAGCAATGGTTCTTAAGGATGGCATGGCTGAAATGTCAGAAATAGAATTCACAACATGAATAGGAATGAAGATCATCGAACTTCAGGAGAAAATCAAAACCAATTCCAAAAATTCTAAGGAATTCAATAAAAACATGGAGATAAAAGACAAAATGAGCAGTATAAAAAAGAACCAAATTGATCTGAAAGAGCTGAAAATCTCATTTCACCCAAGTTCAGGAAAGAATCTCAAAGGTCAAAGACTGATTCTCCAAAATAAATCAGTCAGACAAAAATAAAGAGAAAAACAGGTCAAGTGTGGTGGCTCATGCCTGTAATCCCAGCACTTTGGGAGACCAAGGTGGGAGGATCACAAGGTCAGGAATTTGAGACCATCCTGACCAACATGGTGAAACACCATCTCTACTAAAAATACAATAATTAGCCAGGCATGGTAGCACACACCTGTAATCCCAGCTACTCAGCAGGCTGAGGCAGGCGAATTGCTTGAATCTGAGAGGTGGAGCTTGCAGGGAGCCAAGATTGTGCCACTACACTCCAGCCTGTGTGACAGAGCAAAACTTTATCAAAAAAAAGAAAGAAGAAAGAACTAAAGAGAGAGAGAGAAGAAAGAAGGAAGGAAAGAAAGAAGAAAAGAAAGATAAATAAATAAAGGAAGAAAGAAGAAAGAAAGAAAGAGAAAAAATTAAAAATAAACAAGAATGAAGAAAACCTCTGAGAAGTTTGGGATTATGTAAAGAGACCAAATCTATGACTCTTTGACATCCCAGAAAGAGACAGAGAGAGAGCAAGCAACTTGGAAAACATATTTTAAGATATAATGTAGGAAAACTTCCCCAACCTCACTAGAAGCCAACATGGAAATTCAGGAAATGCAGATAACCGCTGTGAAATACTATAAAAGATCAACATCAGCATCCCCAATATTGGGGGAATCCACCCCCAATATTTCAATGTAGGTTCTTTCTATTTTCCATAAGTGTTGGCTGTCTGAGAAATAAAAAGAGACAGTACAAAGAGAGGAATTTTACAGCTGGGCTGCAGTGGGTGACAGTACATATCAGTAGGACCATGATGCCTGCCTGAATCTCCAACCAGCAAGATTTTATTAAGGATTTCAAAAGGGGAGGGGGTGTAAGAATAGGGAGTAGGTACAAAGATCACATGCTTCAAAGGGTGAAAGTAGAGCCGCTGATAAGGGTCTGTGTTCAGCAGTGCACATATTGTCTTGATAAACACCTTAAACAACAGAAAACAGGATTTGAGAGCAGAGAACCGGTCTGACCACAAATTTACTAGTGTGGTCATATCTCAGTCCTTATCTCAACTGCATAAGACAGACATTCCCAGAGCAGCCGTTTATAGACCACCCCCCAGAAATGCATTCCTTTCCCAGGGCATTAATATTAATATTCCTTGCTAAGAAAAGAATTTAGTGATATCTTTCCTACTTGCACATCCATTTATAGACTCTCTGCAAGAAGAAAACTATGGCTTTTTTTGCCTGACCCCACAGGCAGTCAAGACCTTATGGTTGTCTTCCTTGTTCCCTAAAAATCGCTGTTATTCTGTTCTTTTTCAAGGTGCACTGTTTTCATATTGTTCAAACATACATGTTTTACAATTAATCTGTACAGTTAACACAATTATCACAGTGGTCCTGAGGTGACGTACATCCTCAGCTTACAAAGATAACAGGATTAAGAGATTAAATAAAGACAGGCATAAGGAATTATAAAAGTATTATTTGGGAACTCATAAATGTCCATATTACGATGAAATCTTCACAATTTATGTTTCTCTGCTGTGACTCCAGCCAGTCCCTCCATTTGGGGTCCCTGACTTCCTGCAACACTGAAGACACATAGTCATCAGATTCTCCAAGGAAGAAATAAAAGGAAAAATGTTAAATGCAGCTAGCAAGAAGGAGAAGGTTATGTACAAAGGGAGCTTCATCAGGCTAACAGCAGAACTTTTAGCAGAAACCCGAAAAGCCAGAAGAGACAGGGATCCTATATTCAGCATTGTTGAAGAAAAAAAATTTCAACTAAGAATTTCATATCCAGCAAAACTAAGCTTCATAAGCAAAAGAGAAACAAAATCCTTTTCAGATAAGCAAATGCTAAGAGAATTTGTTACCACCAAACCTGTCTTACAAGAGACCCTGAAGGGAATGCTAAATATGGAAATGAAAGGCCATTACTGGTCACTGCAAATTACACTTAGGTACATAGGTAATTGTCTAAGGTACATTGACAATGGTCTATGTACCTAAGTGTGTTTTTGCAGTGCACATTTAAAGCAACCACACAAACAAGTCTGCGTATTAACCAGCTAACAACATGATGACAGAATCAAACCTCCTAATATTAATATTAACCTTGAATGTAAATGGGCTAGATGCTTTAAATTAAAAGCCATGGAGTGCAAGTTGGTTAAATAATCAAGACCCAAATGTTTAGAAAAGACCCATCTCATGTGTAATTACATGCATAGGCTTAAATTAAAGGAACAGAGAAAAATCTACCAAGCAAACAGAAAGCAGAAAGCAGAAAAAAGCAGGTGTTGCTATTCTAATTTCAGGCCAAACAGACTTTAAACCAACAATGATCAAAAAAGACAAGGAAGGCTGGGCATGGTGGCTCACGCCTGTAATCCAGCACTTTGGGAAGCTGAGATGGGCTGATTACAAGGTCAGGAGATCGAGACCATCCTGGCTAACATGGTGAAGTCCCGTCTGTACTAAAAATACAAAAAAAAAAAAAATTAGCCAGGAGTGGTCGCAGGAGCCTGCAGTCCCAGCTACATGGGAGGCTGAGGCAGAATGGTGTGAACCAGGGAGGCAGAACTTGCAGTGAGTGGAGATTGCACCACTGCACTCCAGCCTGGGTGACAGAGAGAGACTCCATCTCAGAAAAAAAAAAAAAAAAAAAAGGAAAAGACAATGAAGGGCATTACATAATGGTAAAACTTTCAATTCAACAAGAAAACCTAACTATCCTAAATATGTATGCACCAAACACAAGAGCACCCATTTTCATAAAGCAAGTTATTATAGACATACAAACAGACTTAGATGATCACACAGAAATAGTGGGGAACTTCAACTCCTCACTAACAGTATTAGACAGATCATCGAGGAGAAATCCAACAAAAATATCTGGGGCCAGAACTCAACATTAGACCAACTGGGATTAACAGACATCTACAGAACTATCCACGCAAACGTAACAGAAAGTACATTGTTTGCATCTGCATATGGCACATACTCTACAATTGACCACATTATAAGCCATGAAAAAGCCTTCAACAAATTTAAAAATAAAAAAATTGTACCACACTCACTCATGGACTGTAGCACAATAAAAATAAAAACTAATACTAAGAAAATCACTCAGAAGCATACAATTACATGGGAATTAAACAATCTGGTCCTGAGTGATTTTTGAACAAGCAATGAAATTAGAGCAGAAACCAAGAAATTCTTTGAAGCTGATAAGAGCAATGATTCAACATACCAGAATCTCTGCAACTCAGCAAAAGCAGTGTGAAGAGGGAAATTTATAGCAGTAAGCACCAACATCAAAAAGTTAGAAAGATCACAAATTAGAAGCCTAATATCACACTAAAAGGAACTAGAGAAATAAGTGCAAACCAATTCCAAAGCTAGCAGAAGACAAGAAATATCCAAACTCAGAGATGAACTGAAAGAAATTGAGATGAAAAAAAAAAACACACACAAAAGGTCAACATATCTAAGAACTGGTATTCTGAAAGAATACATGAGATCGATAGATTGTTAGCTAGAATAATAAAGAAAAAAAAGAAAATCCAAATAAACACAATCACAAATGACAAGTGTTTCTAATCACACAGAAATACAAAAAAAAAAAAAAAAAAACCTCTTAAAAGTAGTATGACTAGCTTTATGCACACAAACTAGAAAACCTTAAAATTGATACATTTCTTAAAACATAATTTTCCATAATAAAACAAGGGAGAAATTGAATCCCTGGACAGACTAATATCAAGTTCCAAAACTGAATCAATAATAAAAAGCCAACCAACCAGGAAAAGCTCAATACCAGATGGGTTCACAGTCAAATTCTACCAGACATGTAAAGAAAAATGGAAAAAATTCCTACTGAAACTCTTCCATAAAATTGAGGAGGGACTCCTCCCTTACTCATTCTATGAGGCCAGCAGCATCCTGATACCAAAACCTGGCAGAGGCACAACAAAAAATGTTTAGGCCAATATTATTGATGAACATAGGCGCAAAAATCTTCAACAAAATATTAGCAAACCAACTCCAACAACAAAAAATATAATCCTCCAAGATCAGGAAGGCTTTATGCTTGGGATGCAAGGTTCATTCAACATACACAAATAAATAAATGTGACTCACCACATAAACTGAACTAAAAATATAAACATGATTATCTCAATAGATATAGAAAAGGATTTCAATGAAATTCAACATGTATTCATTTTAAAAGCTGTCAACAAACTAGGCATTGAAGAAACATATCTCAAAATAATAAGAGCCATGTGTGACAAACCCATAGTCAACGTCATACTGAATGGGCAAAACACTGGAAGCATTCCCCTTGAGACCTGTAATAAGACAAGGATGCCATTCAACATAGTACTGGAAGCCCTTGCCAGAGCAATCAGACAAAGGGAAAGAAATAAAAGGCACCCAAATAGGAAGAGGGGAAGTCAAACTATCTCTTTTTGCAGACAACATGATTCTATACCAGGTAAGCCACATAGTCTTCACTCAAAAGCTCCTAGATCTGATAACCAACTTCAGCAAAGTTCCAGGTTACAAAATGAATAAGCGAAACTCCGTAGCATTTCTATAAACCAATAACCTCCAAGCTGACAGCCAAATAAAAAATGCAATCCAATTAATAATCATGATAAAATGAATAAAATACCTAGATATAGCTAACCAAGGAGGTGAAAGAACTGTACAATGAGAATTACAAAACAATGTTCAAAGAAATCAGAGATGATGAAAACAAAAGGAAAAACATTCTATATTCATGGATTGGAAGAATCGATATTGTTAAAATGGCCATATTGCCCAAAGCAATCTATGAATTTGACACTGTTCCTATCAAACTACCAATGTCATTTTTAGCAATTAAAAAAACTATTTCAAAATCCATATGGAACTAAAAAAAGAGCCTGAATAGCCCAAGAAATCCTAAGCAAAAACAACAAAGCTGAAAGTATCACATTACCTGACTCCAAATGATATTACAAGGCTAAAGTAACCAAAATAGCACAGTACTAGTACTTAGACACACAGACCAATGGAACAGAATAGAGATCTCAGAAATAAAGCTACACACATAAAACCATCTGAAGTTTCATAAAGTTGACATAAACAAGCAATGAGGAAAGGGCTCACTATTCAATGAATTGCACTGGGATAACTGGCTAGCCACAGGCAGAAGGTTAAAGCTGGACTCCTTCCTTACATCATATATAAAAATCAACTCAAGATGGGTTTAAGACTTAAATGTAAAACCTACAACTATAGAAAGCCTGAAAGATAACCTAGGCAATACTATTCTGGACATAGGACTTGGCAAAGATTTTATAATGGGATGCCAAAAGTAATTTCAACAAAACAAAAATTGACAAATGTGATCTAATTAAACTAAAAAAAATTTTCCTCACAGCAAAATAAGCTATCAACAGAGTAAATAGACAACACACAGAATGGGAGAAAATATTTGCAAACTACAAGTCTGACAAAGGTCTGACATCAAGAATCTATAAGAAACTTAGATGAATTAACAAGCAGAAAACAAACAACCCCACTAAAAAGTGGGCAAAGGACATGAGCAGACACTTTTCAAAAGAAGACATACATGCGGCCAACAAGCATATGAAAAAATGCTTAACATCACTAATCATTAGAGAAATGAAATTCAAAACCACAATTAGATGGTATCTCATACCAGTCAGAATGACTATTATTAAAAGTAAAAAAAATAGCAGATGTTGGTGAGGCTGTAAAAGCATAGGTAGGCTTATACACTGCTGGTGAGAATGTAAATTAATTCAACCATTGTGGATAGCAGGGTGGTGATTTCTCAGAGACGTAAAAACAGAAGTACCATTTGACGACCCAGCAATCCCATTATTGGGTATATATCCAAAGGAATAAACATCTTTCTACCATAAAAATCCTTCTGCCACAAAGACATATGTTCATTGCAGCACTATTCACAATAACAAAGTCATGGAATCAACCTAACTGCCCATCACTGGTGGTCTGGATAAAGAAAATGTGCTACATTTCTTTATCCAACCACAAAAAAGAATAATGAGATCATGTCCTTTGTGGCAACATAGATGGAGCTAAAGGCCATTGTCCTAAACAAACCTATGCAGAAACAGAAAACCAAATACCACAAGTTCTCACTTTTAAGTGGGAGCTAAACATTGAGCACACATGGACACAAAGAGGGAAGAAACAGACACCAGGGCTTACTTGAGGCTGGAATGTCGGAGGAGGAAGTGGATTGAAAAGCTACCTATTGGGTACTATACTTAATACCTGGGTGGTGAATTAATCTGCACACCAAATCTTTATGATATGCAATTTAGTGATACAACAACCCTGCATATGTAGCCCTGAGCCTAAAATAGAAATTAAAAATTAAAATAATAAAATAAAATTTTAAAAAAGAAATATATGATACAAAAAGATATAAACTCTGGCACCAAAATGACAAGTTATCAGGGGGAAGGTAACATTCTAGAATTTTTGTATGCTACTGAAGTTAATTTGTTATTACTGTAAAATATTCTATTATAACTATATTTTATGTAAGCCTCATGGTAACCATAAAGCAAAAACTATAGCATATACACAAAAAAAATAATGAAAGGAATCAAAACAGCACTACAGAAAATAACCAAATCACAAAGATGAACAAGAGAGGAAGAAACAAAGGTTCTACAAAACAAGTAGAAAATCATTAACAAAATGACAGTAGTAAGTCCTTACATGTATGCTGCCTACAAGAGATTCACGTTAGCCTTAAGGACATAGGCTGAAAATGAAGGGATGGAAAAAGATATTCCATGAAAATGATAATCAAATGAGGGTAGAAGTGGCTATAGAAAATAGACTTCAATTCTAAAACTGTCAAAAGAAACAAAGATGGTCATTATTTAATGATACAGGGCTCAATTCATCAAGAAAACATAACAAATGTACATATAGATCCACTCAATGCTAGAACACCTAAGTATATAAAGCAAACATTAATAAATATAAAGAAAAAATAGATAGCAGTACAATAATATTAGGGGGTTTTAATACCTCACTTTCAACAATGAACAGATCAACCAAACATAAAATTAATAAGGAACTACTGAAATTAAACTGCATTTTAGACAAAATGGACCTAATGGATGTATACAAAACCTTCTATCCAAATGCAGCAGAATACATATTTTTCTCTAGTGTACATGTTACATTCTCCTGTATGGACTGTATGGTATGTCACAAAACAAGTCTTAAAAAACTTAAGAAGATCAAAATATATCATATACTGTTTTCCACCACAATGGCATAAAACTAGAAATCAGTAACAATTTTGGAAAATTCACTAATGTGTAAAAATTTAAAAACATGCTCCTGAGTAACAAATGTGTCAAGAAGGAAATCAAAAGGGAAATTTTTAAAATCTTGAGAAAAATGACAGTGGAAACATAACATGCCAAAACCTATAGATGCAGAAAAAGCAGTTCTAGGAGGGAAATTTATAATGATAAATGTCTTCATTTAAAAAAGAGAAGATCTCAACTAAATAATCAAACCTTATGTCTCATGGAAATAGCAAAACAAGAACAAACTAACAGAAAGTGGAGAAATTACAGCAGACAAATTAGAAATAAAAAGGCTCATATGGTCCTTCTGATCTCAACTGGGCAAATGAAAAAGGGTTATATGAAACTGTCATAAATAATTATATGCCAAAAAATCTGATAACGTAGAGAAAACGTATAAATTTCTAGAAAAAATACAACCTATAAAGGTAGAATCGGGAAGAAACAGAAAGCCTGAATAAACCACTAGCAAAGAGATTGTAATATTAATTGTAAATCTCCCCTCAAAGAGAAGCCCTGGACCAGATGATTTCACAGCTGAAATCCACCAACCATTCAGAGTAGAATTAATACAAAATTTCTTAAACTACTCCAAAAAATAGAGGTGGAGAGAATACTTCCTAACACATCTTATAAGGCCAGCATAACATTGAAACCTAAGCCAGACAAAGACACCACAATGAAAGAAAACTAAAGGCCAATATTTCTTATAAACATTGATGCGGAAATCCTTAATACAATATTAGCATATTGAATTAAACAGTACATCAAGAAAATTATACACCATGATCAAGTGGGATTTACCCTGGTATGCACAGTTGGTTTAATATATGCAAATCAATCAATGTGTTGCATCACATCAACAGACTGAAAGACAAAAACCGCATGATCATCAATTGACACAAAAATATTCAACAAAGTTTAATATTCTTTATTGATAAAGACCCTTAACAGTTTAGATATGGAAGGAAATTTCCTCAACATAATAAAGGGCATTTATGAAAAACCCACAGCAAACATCATAATCAATGGGGAGAAACTAAAAGCCTTTCTTTCCTCTGCTACCTGATGCAAAACAAGGATGGCCACTTTTGCCACCTATTCAGCATAGTAGTGGGAGTGCTATCAAGAGCAAATAGACAAAAATAAGACCTAAAAAAAAATCAGAAAGAAAGAAAGAAAATTATCTCCATTTGCAGATGAAATTATCGTATATGTAGAAACCCCCAAAGACACCATCAAAAAGCTATTAGGTCTAATAAATAAATTCAGTAAAGTTGCAGGATATAAAATCAACGTACAAAAATCTATGGCATTTGTATATACATAAGGAATTGACTGAAAAGAAAATCAAGAAACCAATCCCATTTACAATAGCACCAGAGAAAATAGAATACTTACAAATAAATTTATCCAAAGAGGTAAAAGACCTGTACACTGAAAATTACAAAACATTAATAAAATAAATTGAAGAGGACACAATTAGAAGTAAAGATATTCCATGCTCATTGATCAAAAGAAGAAATATTGTTAGAATGTTTATACTACCTAAAGCGATATAAAAATTCAATGCAATCTGTATCAAAATTCCAATGGCATTCTTCACAGAAATAGAAAAAAAAAAACCTAACATTCAAATGGAACCACAACACAAAAGACTTCAAATAGCCAAAACAATTTTAAGAAGAAAAAACAAAGTTGGAGGCATCGTACTTCCTGATTTCAAGTTATATTACAAAATTGTAATAATCAAAACACTATGGTACTTATATAAAAACAGACACATAGATCAGTGGAATAGAATAGAGAGACCATAAATAAATAAAAAGCAATTATCAACTAATTTCAACAAGGGCACCCAAAAGACACAATGAGAAAAGGATAGTCTCTACAATAAATGGTGCTGAGAAAACTGGATTTCCATATGCAAAAAGATGAAATTAAACCTTTATCACTCACCATATACAAAAGTTAATTCAAAATGGATAAAAAACCTAAATGTAAGACCTGAAACCATAAAACTCTTAGAAGAAAACATAGGGGAAAATCTCCTTGACATTGGTATTGGCAACAATTTCTTGGATATCACATCAAAATCTCAAGCTACAAAACAAAAATAAATAAATGGGAGTATATCAAACTAAGCTTCTGCATAGCATCAAAAACAGCCAACAAAAGGAAAGGGCAGCCTATATATTGGGAGAGAAATACTTATAAACCATAAATAAAATGAGATTAATAGTCATTATTTATAAAGAACACAAGCAACTCAATAGACAAAAAATATATAGCCAAATTTTAAAATGGGCAAAGAACTTAAATAGACATTTTTCCAAAGATGACACAGAAATGGCCAACAGGTACATGAAAAGGTGCTCACCATTATTCATTATCAAGGAAATGCAAATAAAAAACACACACCCATAAGGATAGCTATTATCAAAAAGACAAGAGATAACAAGTGTTGGTGAGAATATGGAGAAACGGGAACTCTTGTATACCAATGGTGGGAATGTAAATTGGTGCGGTTATTATGGAAAACAGTATGGAGGTTACTAATAAATAAAATTAGAACTGCTGTATGACTCAGCAATCTTATTCTGGGTACATACCAAAAGGAAGTGAAATCACAACTTCATAAAGATGTTTGCACGTTCATGTTCACTGCAGCATTATTCACAGTAGCCAAGATATAAAAACAACCTAGGTATCCATCAGTGGACAAATGAATAAAGAAACTGTGATATACAGTTATGCATTGCATAATGGCCTTTTGATCAACAATGAACTATATATATAATGGTGGTACCATAAGACTTTAATACCATATTTTTACTGTACTTTTCTATGGTTAGGTACACAAACACCATTGTGTAACAATTGCCTACAGTATTCAGTACACTGCCAGGCTGTACATGTTTATGGCCTAGGAACAATAAGTTATACAATATAGCTTAAGTGTGTAGTAGGTTACACCATCTAGGTTTGTGAAAGTACAGTCCATGATATTCACACAATGATGAAATCACCTAACAACACATGTATCAGAATGAATTCCCGTCATTAAGCAATACATGGCTGTACATATACAATGGGATATATTCAGCCTTAATAAAGGAGGAGATCCTGCCATTCCCACAACATGGATGGAACTGGAGGACATTATGCTAAGTAAAATAAGCCAGACACAGAAATAAGAATATTGCATAATCTCATTTATACATGGGATTTAAAAAATAGGTCAAGTATATAGAGATATAGAATAAAGTATTGGTTACCAGGGTGAGAGAGAAGTAGGAAATAGGGAGATGTAGATCAAAGGATATAAGTAGCAAATATGTAGGATGAACAATTTGAAAGATCTAATGTACAGCATGAGGGCTATAGTTTATAATAATGTATTTTATTCAGTACTTTAGCTAAATGAATAGTTTATAGTTGTTCTTGCCAGGGGTAGAGGAGGGAATGAGTAACCATGTTAGATGATGGGTAGGTTGACTTATTCCACTATAGTAGCCATGTATCTTATTACATCACGCTGTACATCTTAAATAAAAACAATAAATTTATTTTTTTTAAAAAAAGAGGAAGTAAAGAAAAGCAACACAAACGTTTTAGACATCGTTGCCACTGGCCAGAACCTAGTCAAATGGTAACTCCTAGCAGAAAGAGAGGCTTGGAAACACAGTCTTGAGCTGGGCAGCCTTGCATTTGGTTAAAACGTTCATTACTACAGAATAGAAGAACTAATATTGAACAAGTAGCAGGCTATACCTCACACAACAAAGAAAGTAAAAAACTCGTGTGTGGTTTACAAGCAGTCTATAGCCTGACTCTTCCACTACTTATCTTCTAACACACATATAGCTGTGAGAAACAGACCAGCCTCTCTTCCCAGCAAATTATAATAAGCCCAATAAAATTAAATCTTTCCATTTGTGTAGTCTTTTTTAGAATTGAGAAACCTATAAATCCCAGTTCTGTGTTACCTTAGCAAAGTGACACGGTATTTTTGAGCCTGTTTGTTCACCCTCAAATGAATTTCTGAATTTCAAATAAAATAGGAGATATAAAAATGATCTGTAAACTGCATTTCCTTATACAACTGAGAGTCATTATTATAACAAGAGAAATCCTCAGTCAGATCCTCACAGCCAAGCTCTGAGAAAGGCAGCCTTTCCTCTGCAGCTGCCCCCTAAGATAGGATTCAAACATGGAATTTCCATTGTACTAGCCTTTTTTTTCTGACCTGGCCTCTATTACAAATGACTATTTCAGCTGCCAGGAGAAGAGGACTAAGATAAGGCAATGCATAGAAATTTGTTCCATTCTGTAAATCTATGAACTGCTGAAAAGCTATTGCCTTAATGAGTCATTGATAACATCATTATTTAAGTGTTAAACTTTTGTTGGGTATCCTATAATGTAGAGAATAGGGAAGCAGATCTTGTTCTCAAGTAACCATGGTCTGGGTTAGTTCAATACAGCAGGTATGTTTTAGAATCACACAAGGTTAGATTCAAATCCCAGCTTCTGAACTTTACCACTTAAATTCCAGCTTTACCACTTAATGGTTGTGTGGTCTTTGGCAAATGACTTAGCCTCTCTGATCTTCAGTTCCCTAATCCATAAAATAAGGATAATCATAGTTTCCACTGGCATAGGGTAGGTACTAAAGATTTAACTGGTGAATGAATGCATTGTATGTGGATAGTTTAGGGGCATGCCTGGCACACAGCAGATGCCAGGCCCCTTCCTCCAAGATTAAGGTCCTATTACTAGTAAACATGCCCTAAATATTCACTGAGAATGATAACCAGAAGGCTAAATGACTATCTTTATATTCCAATATGTTGCTTCCAAGTAGAAAAAACACTAGGGTGCAGGGTGGGTGACATGGCATTCATCATTCATTTATTCTCACATTTCTTCATGCATTCATTCATCCACTTAATCAAGAAATACCTATAAGCATCCATTTTGCACCATGCCCTATGCAAGGTGCCGGAGACATTGTTGACAGTTAAAATTGACATGATTCTTGATCTTATGGCACTCACAATCTGCTGGAAAATACTTATCAATGGATGATTATAATATCGCATAATAACAGCTATATTAACAAGAAGTTCTGGGTGTCACAGAAGTTCAGAGAAGGGGCACTTAACTCAACTTGGGTAGAAAGAAATCTCAGTGAAAATTTCCCTGAGAAGGCAATGCTGGAGACAAGTCTTGAAGGACAAGTAAAAGGTTGCCAAGTAAAGAGGAGTGGGGAATAGAGTATGGTAGGCAGAGGGAATAGGAAGTGCACAGATAAGAGTAAGAAGAAAGCCAAGAATCTTCAAAAACCTCAAAAATGTCAAAGTTATTGGACAGAAGAATGCAAAGGAGGGGTGGAAAGAGATAGAGATGGAGAGTTAAGCTAGTAAGACCACGTGGAGATGTCTAGGCTCAAGGAAGCCTGCCTGCCTTGTACACTCCACTTCTGGGGTCAGGGCACAGCTGAAGGTTCAAGCATAGGTTCAAGAGATTGTTGTTTATCCTAAGAGCAACTGGAAAGGTAATAAATAGGAAAGTGTCATGACCAGCTTTACATATTAGAAAGACTACTCTGACTGCTGCATAGAAAATAGATTGAAGGGTGGACTGAAGGGCTTGGGGTACAGTGACAATGACAATGCAGGAAAGTGGACTGATCAAGACAAGGTAGGTACACAGTCAGAATAACTATTATTAAAAAGCCAAAAAAAAAAAACAAAAAAAGCAGATGTTGACCAAGATGCAGAGAAAAGGGAACATTTATACACTGTTGGGGGGAACGTAAATTAGTACAACTTCTATGGAAAACTATATGGGAATTTCTCAAAGAACTAAAAATACAACTATCATTTGGTCCAGCAATCCCACTACAGGGTATCTACCCAAAGGAAAATAAATCATTATATCAAAAAGATATCTACATTCACATGTTTATCACAACACTGTTCACAATAGCAAAGATATGAAATCAAACTAAGTGTCCATCAATGGAGGATTAGATAAAGAAAATGTAGTATACGTATAACATGAAATACTATTCAGTAATAAAAGAGAATAAAATAATGGTTTTTGCAGAAATATGGATGGAATTAGTGGCCATTATTTTAAGTGAACAACATAGAAACAGAAAGTCAAATACCACATTTTTTTCACTTATATTCAGGGGCTATATAGGTTGGTGCAAACATAAGTGTGATTTTTGCCATTAATAAATAATGTGCACACATGGACATAGAGTGTGGAATAGTAGACATTGGAGACTTGAAGTGTGAGAAGTGTTGAGGGATAAGAAATTACTAACTGGGTATAATGTACACTATTCATGTGATGGTTACACTAAAAGCCTAGAGGTCACCACTAACAATATATCCCTATATCAAAACTGCATTATACTCCCTAAATTTATACAAAAAAGGAAAAAAACAGAACAACAGAAGAAAGGGAATCACCCAAGACTTGACAGTAGACTGGAAATAGTGGGAAAGGAGGAAAACATGTTGTCCAAACTTGTTCAATTATCAACCTGACAATATCATTTAATAACTAGGGGCTCTTCCCCATCACTTTATCTTGCCAAGTATCAGTATCTTTATGTGTCAAAAAAATATGACAAATCTTGTCCTATTTCTCTCCACAATATTGGACAACTCAAGTGAAAGAAGGGCTATGAATGCTCTTTCCAATGTACAAAGGGCTATGAACCAGGAGGTCAGAAGATAACCCATGGGCTTACTGTCACTGCAAAGGTAAGTGTGTCCTCACCAGAAAATATGAAACCTAGTCCAATAAGACTCTCCCAACTTTTCTTTTCTTTCTTTAAAAAAAAAAAAATCATAAAAGAGTTCTTTAGTGCTGGGGAGGTTCCAAGATGGCTGAATAGGAACAGCTCCGGTCTACAGCTCCCAGCGTCGGCGACGCAGAAGACGGGTGATTTCTGCATTTCCAGCTGAGGTACTGGGTTCATCTCACTGGGACTTGTCAGACAGTGGATGCAGGACAGTGGGTGCAGCCCACCAAGCGTGAGCGGAAGCCGGGTGAGGAATCATCTCAACTGGGAAGCACAAGGGGTCAGAGAATTCCCTTTCCTAGCCAATGGAAGAAGAGATACACAGCACCTGAAAAATCGGGTCATTCTCACTCTAATACTGGCTTTTCCAAGAGTCTTAGCAAATGGCACACCAGGAGATTATATCCCGTGCCTGGCTCGGAGGGTCCCACGCCCACAGAGCATCGCTCATTGCTAGCACAGCAGCTTGAGATTGAACTGCAAGGTGGCAGTGAGCAGGGGGAGGGGCGTCCACCATTGCTGATGCTTCAGTAGGTAAACAAAGTGATCAGGAAACTCGAACTGGGTGGAGCCCACCACAGCTCAAGGAGCCCTGCCTGCCTCTGTAGATTTCACTAGTGGTTCTCCCAGCATGGAGTTTGAGATCTGAGAACGGACAGACTGTCTCCTCAAGTGGGTCCCTGACCCCTGAGTAGCCTAAATGGGAGGCACCTCCCAGTAGGGGCAGACTGACACCTCACATGGTCAGGTCCCCCTCTGAGATGAAGCTTCCAGAGGAATGATCAGGCAGCACCATTTACTGTTCTGCAATATTCGCTGCTCTGCAGCCTCCGCTGGTGATAACCAGGAAAACAAGGTTTGGAGTGGACCTCCAGCAAACTCCAACAAACCTGCAGCTGAGGTTCCTGACTGTTGGAAGGAAAACTAACAAACAGAAAGGACATCCACACCAAAACCCCATCTGTACATCAGCATCATCAAAGACCAAAGGTAGATAAAACCCCAAAGATGAGGAGAAACCAGAGCAGAAAACCTGAAAATTCTAAAAATCAGAGAACCTCTTTTCCTCCAAAGGAACGCAGATCCTCGCCAGCAATGGAACAAAGCTGGACAGAGAATGAATTTGGTGAGTTGAGAGAAGAAGGCTTCAGACAATCAAACTTCTCCGAGCTAAAAGAGGATGTTTGAACCCATCACAAAGAAGCTAAAAACCTTGAAAATGATTAGATGAATGGCTAACTAGAATAATCAGTGTAGAGAAGTTCTTAAACGACCTGATGGAGCTGAAAACCATGGCACGAGAATTACATGACACATGCACAAGCTTCGGTAGCTGATTCAATCAACTGGAATAATGGTTATCAGTGAATGAAGATCAAATTAATGAAATGAAGTGAGAAGAGTAGTTTAGAGAAAAAAGAGTAAAAAGAAATGAACAAAGCTTCCAGGAAATATGGGACTACGTGAAAAGACAAAATCTATGTCCAATTGCTGTACATGAAAGAGACGAGGAGAACGGAACCAAGTTGGAAAACACTGTGCAGGATATTATCCAGGAGAACTTCCTCAACCTAGCAGGGCAGGCCAACATTCAAATTTAGGAAATACAGAGAATGCCACAGAGAAACTGCTTGAGACACATCATTGTCAGATTCATCAAAGTTGTGAAAAAAAGATGTTAAGGGCAGCCAGAGAGAAAGGTCGGGTTACCCACAAAGGGAAGCCCATCAGACTAACAGTGGCTCTCTTGGCTGAAACTCTGCAAGCCAGAAGAGAGTGGGGGCCAATATTCAACATTTGCAAAGAAAGGAATTTTCAACCAAGAATTTCATATCCAACCAAACTAAGTTTCATAAGTGAAGGAGAAATAAAATATTTTACAGACAATCAAATGCTGAGAGATTTTGTCACCACCAGGCCTGCCTTACAAGAGCTCCTGAAGGAAGCACTAAACATGGAATGGATCAACCAGTACCAGCCACTGCAAACACATGCCAAATTGTAAAGACCATCAATGCTAGGAAGAAACCGCAAAAACTAATGAGCCAAATTACCAGCTAACATAATAATGACAGGATCAAATTCACACATAACAATATTAACCTTAAATGTAAATGGGCTAAATGCCCCAATTAAAAGACACAGACTGGCAAATTGGATAAAGAGTCAAGACCCATCAGTGTGCTGTTCAGGAGATCCATCTCATGTGCTGAGACACACATAGGTTCAAAATAAAGGGATGGAGGAAGATCTACCAAGCAAATGGAAAACAAAAAAAAAAAAGGCAAGGCCTGCAATCCTAGTCTCTGATAAAACAGACTTCAAACCAACAAAGATCAAAAGAGACAAAGAAGGCATTTACATAATGGTAAAGGGATCAATTCAACAAGAAGAGCTAACTATCCTAAATATATATGCACCCAATACGGGAGCACCCAGACTCATAAAGTAAGTCCTTAGAGACCTACAAAGAGACCTAGACTCCCACACAATAATAATGGGAGACTTTAACTCCCCACTGGCAACACTAGACAGATCAACGAGAGAGAGAGTTAACAAGGATTTCCAGGAATTGGACTCAACTCTGCACCAAGCAGACCTAATAGACATCTACAGAACTCTCCACCCCAAATCAACAGAATATACATTCTGCTCAGCACCACGTCACACTTATTCCAAAATTGACCGCATAGAAAGTACTCCTCTGCAAACGGAAAAGAACAGAAATTATAACAAACTGTCTCTGAGACCACAGTGCAATAAAATTAGAACTCAGGATTAAGAAACTCACTCAAAACCGCTCAACTACATGGAAACTGAACAACCTGCTCCTGAATGACTACTGGATACATAACGAAATGAAGGCAGAAATAAAGATGTTCCTTAAAACCAATGAGAACAAAGACACAACATACCAAAATGTCTGGGATACATTTAAAGCAGTGTGTAGAGGGAAATTTATAGCATTAAATGCCCACAAGAGAAAGCAGGAAAGATCTAAAATTGAGACCCTAACAGCACAATTAAAAGAACTAAAGGAGCAAGAGCAAACACATTCAAAAACTAGCAGAAGGCAAGAATAACTAAGATCGGAGCAGAACTGAAGGAGATAGACACACACACACACACACACACACACACACACAAACCCTTCAAAAAAACAATGAATCCAGGAGCTGGTATTTTGAAAAGATCAACAAAATTGATAGACCGCTAGCAAGACTAATAGAGAACAGAGAGAAGAATCAAATAGATGCAACAAAAAATGATAAAGGGGATATCACTGCTGATCCCATAGAAATACAAACTACCATCAGGGAATACTAGAAACACTTCTACGCAAATAAACTAGAAAATCTAGAAGAAATGGATAAATTCCTGGACACATAAACCCTCCCAGGACTAAACCAGGAAGAAGTTGAATCCCTGAATAGACCAATAACAGGCTCTGAAATTGAGGCAATAAATGAGGGCCTACCAACGAAAAAAGTCCAGGACCAGATGGATTCACAGCTGAATTCTACCAGAGGTACAAGGATGAGCTGGTACCATTCCTTCTGAACTATTCCAATCAATAGAAAAAGAGGGAATCCTCCCTAACTCATTTTATGAGGCCAGCATCATCCTGATACAAAAGCCTGGCAGAGACACAACAAAAAAAGAGAATTTCAGACCAATATCCCTGATGAACATCGATGCAAAAATCCTCAATAAACTACCGACAAACCGAATCCAGCAGCACATCAAAAAGCTTATCCACCATGATCAAGTGGGCTTCATTCCTGGGATGCAAGGCTGGTACAACATATGCAAATCAATAAACATAATCTGCCATATAGACACAACCAAAGGCAACAACCACATGATTATCTCGATAGATGCAGAAAAGGCCTTTGATAGAATTCAACAGGCCTGCATGATAAAAACTCTCAATAAATTAGGTACTGATGGAACGTATCTTAAAATAATAAGAACTATTCATGGCAAACACACAGTCAATATCATATTGAATGGGCAAAATCTAGAAGCATTCCCTTTGAAAACCAGCAGAAGACAAGGATGCCCTCTCTCACCACTCGTATTCAACGTGGTGTTGGAAGTTCTGGCTAGGGCAATCAGGCAGAAGAAAGGAAAAAAAGGGTATTCAATTAGGAGAAAAGAAAATCAAATTGTCCCTGTTTGCAGATGACACGATTGTATATTTAGAAAACACCATCATCTCAGCCCAAAATCTTCTTAAGCTGATAAGCAGCTTCAGCAAAGTCTCAGGATACAAACTCAATGTGCAAAAATCAAAAGCTTTCCTATACACCAATAACAGACAAACAGAGAAACAAATCATGAGTGAACTCCCATTCACAATTGCCTCAAAGGGAATAAAATACCTAGGAATCCAACTTACAAGGGATGTGAAGGACCTCTTCAAGGAGAACTACAAACCACTGCTCAGTGAAATAGAAGAGGACACAAACAAATGGAAGAACATACCATGCTCATGGATAGGAAGAATCAATATTGTGAAAATGGCCTTACTGCCCAAGGTAATTTATAGATTCAATGCCATCCCCATCAAGCTACTAATGACTTTCTTCACAGAATTGGAAAAAACTACTTTAAAGTTCATATGGAACCAAAAAAGAGTGCGAATTGCCATGACAATCCTAAGCCATGTTTATTGCGACACTATTCACAATAGCAAAGACTTGGAACCAACCCAAATATCCATCAATGACAGACTAGATTAAGAAAATGTGGCACATATACAACATGGAATACTACACAGCCATAAAAAAGAATGAGTTCATGTTTTTTGTAAGGACATGGATGAATCTGGAAACTATCATTCTGAGCAAACTATCACAACGACAGAAAACCAAACACCTCATGTTCTCACTCATAGGTGGAAATTGAACAATGAGAACACTTGGACACAGGGTAAGGAACATCACACACTGGGGCCTGTTGTGGGATGGGGGGAGGAGGGAGGGATAACATTAGGAGATATACCTAATGTAAATGACGAGTTAATGGGTGCAGCACACCAACGTGGTACTTGTATACATATGTAACAAACCTGCACGTTGTGCACATGTACCCTAGAACTTAAAGTATAATAATAAAATTTTAAAAAAGAGTTATTGTAAAGAATAAGCAGCTTACTCTACTCCTGGGTGTATGTGAGCTCTCAGATCTCACAGAAAAGCTGTGCTTTCTTAAGCCATCTGCTATAGATTGAATATTTGACTGATCAAACTCATGTTAAAATTTGATTCCCAATTTTGGAAGTGATGCCTAATGTGAGGTGTTTGGGTCATGGGGGAAGATCCCTCATGAATGGTTTGGTGCTGTCCTCACAATACAAAGAACTTAAACAAATTTACAATTTAAGTTTGTTCTATTCATTCCCATGAAAACTGGTTGTTAAAAAGAGCCTAGAATATCTCACCTCATTTTCTCTTGCTTGTTTTTTCACTATATGATCCCTGAACATACTGGCTCCCCTTCTCTTTCTACCGTGATTGGAAGCAGCCTGAAGCTCTCACCAGAAGCAGATGATGGTACCATGCTTTTTGTACAACCTGCAGAACCATGAGCCAAATAAACCTGTTTTCTTTATAAATCACACAACTTCAGGTATTTCTTTATAGCAACACAGACTAAGAGAGAAAATTGGTACCAAGAGTGGGGTATTACTATAAAGAAAACTGAAAATGGGCAAACAGCTTTGGAACTGGGTAATGGGCAGAGGTTGAAAGAGTTTGGAGGACTCAGAATAAGACAGGAAGACCAGGAACTTCTTTTTCTTTTTTCGCTTCTGAGATTTATTTACGTAAGTATTTTTTTTTATTATTATACTTTAAGTTCTAGGGTACATGTGCATAACGTGCAGGTTTGGTACATATGTATATTTGTGCCATGTTGGTGTGCTGCACCCATAAACTCGTCAGCACCCATGAAGTCATCATTTATATCATGTATAAGTCCCCAATGCAATCCCTCCCCCCTCCCTCCTCCCTATGATGGGCCCCAGTGTGTGATGTTCCCCTTCCCGAGTCCAAGTGATCTCATTGTTCAGTTCCCACCTATGAGTGAGAACATGCGGTGTTTGGTTTTCTCTTCTTGTGATAGTTTGCTAAGAATGATGGTTTCCAGCTGCATCCATGTCCTACAAAGGATGCAAACTCATCCTTTTTGATGGCTGCATAATATTCCATGGTGTATATATGCCACATTTTCTTAATCCAGTCTGTCACAGATGGACATTTGGGTTGATTCCAAGTCTTTGCTATTGTGAATAGTGCTGCAATAAACATACGTGCATGTGTCTTTATAGCAGCATGATTTATAATCCTTTGGGTATATACCCAGTAGTGGGATGGCTGGGTCATATGGTACATCTAGTTCTAGATCCTTGAGGAATCGCTATACTGTTTTCCATAATGGCTGAACTAGTTTACAACCCCACCAACAGTGTAAAAGTGTTCCTATTTCTTCACATCCTCTGCAGCACCTGCTGTTTCCTGACTTTTTAATGATTGCCATTCTAACTGGTGTGAGGTGGTATCTCATTGTGGTTTTTTTTTTTTTTTTTTTTTTATTATACTTAAGTTCTAGGGTACATGTGCATGACGTTTATATCATGTATAACTCCCCAATGCAATCCCTCCCTCCTCCCCCCTCCCCATGATAGGCCCCAGTGTGTGATGTTCCCCTTCCCGAGTCCAGAGATCTCATTGTTCAGTTCCCACCTATGAGTGAGAACATGCGGTGTTTGGTTTTCTCTTCTTGTGATAGTTTGCTAAGAATGATGGTTTCCAGCTGCATCCATGTCCCTACAAAGGACGCAAACTCATCCTTTTTGATGGCTGCATAGTATTCCATGGGTATATGTGCCACATTTTCTAATCCAGTCTGTCACAGATGGACATTTGGGTTGATTCCAAGTCTTTGCTATTGTGAATAGTGCCGCAATAAACAACGTGTGCATGTGTCTTTGTAGTAGAGTAATTTATAATCCTTTGGGTATATACCAGTAGTGGGATGGCTGGGTCATATGTACATCTAGTTCTAGATCCTTGAGGAATCGCCATACTGTTTTCCATAATGGTTGAACTAGTTTACAATCCACCAACAGTGTAAAAGTGTTCCTATTTCTCCACATCCTCTCCAACACCTGTTGTTCCTGACTTCTTAATGATTGCCATTCTAACTGGTGTGAGATGGTATCTCATTGTGGTTTTGATTTGCATTTCTCTGATGGCCAGTGATGATGAGCATTTTTTCATGTGTCTGTTGGCTGTATGGATGTCTTCTTTTGAGAAATGTCTGTTCATATCCTTTCCCCACTTTTTGATGGGGTTGTTTGCTTTTTTCTTGTATATTTGTTTGAGTTCTTGTAGATTCTGGATATTAGCCCTTTGTCAGATGAGTAGGTTGCAAAAATTTTTTCCCATTCTGTAGGTTGCCTGTTCACTCTGATGGTAGTTTCTTTGGCTGTGCAAAAGCTCTTTAGTTAATTAGATCCCATGTGTCAATTTTTGCTTTTGCTGCCGTTGCTTTTGGTGTTTTAGACATGAAGTCCTTGCCCATGCCTATGTCCTGAATGGTACTACCTAGATTTTCTTCTAGGGTTTTTATGGTATTAGTCTAACATTTAAGTCTCTAATCCATCTTGAATTAATTTTCGTATAAGGGGTAAGGAAAGGATCCAGTTTCAGCTTTCTACTTATGGCTAGCCAATTTTCCCAGCACCATTTATTAAATAGGGAATCCTTTCCCCATTTCTTGTTTCTCTCAGGTTTGTCAAAGATCAGATGGCTGTAGATGTGTGGTTTATTCTGAGGACTCTGTTCTGTTCCATTGGTCTATATCTCTGTTGTGGTACCAGTACCATGCTGTTTTGGTTACTGTAGCCTTGTAGTATAGTTTGAAGTCAGGTAGCGTGACGCCTCCAGCTTTGTCCTTTTGACTTAGGATTGTCTTGGCAATGCGGGCTCTTTTTTGGTTCCATATGAACTTTAAAGCAGTTTTTTCCAATTCTGTGAAGAAAGTCATTGGTAGCTTGATGGGGATGGCATTGAATCTATAAATCACCTTGGGCAGTATGGCCATTTTCACAATATTGATTCTTCCTATCCAAGCATGGTATGTTCTTCCATTGTTTGTGTCCTCTTTGATTTCACTGAGCAGTGGTTTGTAGTTCTCCTTGAAGAGGTCCTTTACATCCCTTGTAAGCTGGATTCCTAGGTATTTGATTCTCTTTGAAGCAATTGTGAATGGAAGTGATTCCTGATTGGCTCTCTGCTTGTCTGTTACTGGTGTATAAGAATGCTTGTGATTTTTGCACATTAATTTTGTATCCTGAGACTTTGCTGAAGTTGCTTATCAGCTTAAGGCATTTTGGGCTGAGACCTGGGTTTTTCTAAATATACAATCATGTCATCTGCAAACAGGACAATTTGACTTCTTCTTTTCCTAACTGGATACCCTTGATTTCTTTCTCTTGCCTGATTGCCCTAGCCAGAACTTCCAACACTATGTTGAATAGGAGTGGTGAGAGAGGGCATCCCTGTCTTGTGCCAGTTTTCAAAGGGAATTTTTCCAGTTTTTGCCCATTCAGTATGATATTAGCTGTGGGTTTGTCATAAATCTCTTATTATTTTGAGGTACGTTCCATCAATACCAAATTTATTGAGCGTTTTTAGCATAAAGGGCTGTTGAATTTTGTCAAAAGCCTTTTCTGCATCTATTGAGATAATCATGTGGTTCTTGTCTTTGATTCTGTTTATATGCTGGATTACGTTTATTGATTTGCGAATGTTGAACCAGCCTTGCATCCCAGGGATGAAGCCCACTTGATCATGGTGGATAAGCTTTTTGATGTGCTGCTGAATCCGGTTTGCCAGTATTTTATTGAGGATTTTTGCATCGATGTTCTCAGGGATATTGGTCTAAAATTCTCTCTTTTTGTTGTGTCTCTGCCAGGCTTTGGTATCAGGATGATGTTGGCCTCATAAAAAGAGTTAGGGAGGATTCCCTCTTTTTCTATTGATTGAAATAGTTTCAGAAGGAATGGTACCAGCTCCACCTTGTACCTCTGGTAGAATTCAGCTGTGAATCCATCTGGTCCTGGACTTTTTTTGGTGGGTAGGCTATTAATTGTTGCCTCAATTTCAGAGCCTGTTATTGGTCTATTCAGGGATTCAACTTCTTCCTGGTTTAGTCTTGGAGAGTGTAAGTGTCCAGGAAATTATCCATTTCTTCTAGATTTTCTAGTTGATTTGCGTAGAGGTGTTTATAGTATTCTCTGATGGTAGTTTGTATTTCTGTGGGGTCGGTGGTGATATCCCCTTTATCATTTTTATTGCGTCTATTTGATTCCTCTCTCTTTTCTTCTTTATTAGTCTAGCTAGCGGTCTGTCAATTTTGTTGATCTTTTCAAAAAACCAACTCCTGGATTCATTGATTTTTGGAGGGTTTTTTGTGTCTCTATCTCCTTCAGTTCTGCTCTGATCTTAGTTATTTCTTGCCTTCTGCTAGCTTTTGAATGTTTTGCTCTTGCCTCTCTAGTTCTTTTAATTGTGATGTTAGAGTGTCAATTTTAGATCTCTCCTGCTTTCTCTTGTGGCATTTAGTGCTATAAATTTCCCTCTACACACTGCTTTAAATGTGTCCCAGAGATTCTGTATGTTGTATCTTTGTCTCATTGTTTCAAAGAACATCTTTATTTCTGCTTTCATTTCGTTATGTACCCAGTAGTCATTCAGGAGCAGGTTGTTCAGTTTCCATGTAGTTGAGCGGTTTTGATTGAGTTTCTTAGTCCTGAGTTCTAGTTTGATTGCACTGTGGTCTGAGAGACAGTTTGTTATAATTTCTGTTCTTGTACATTTGCTGAGGAGTGCTTTACTTCCAATTATGTGGTCAATTTTGGAATAAGTGCGATGTGGTGCTGAGAAGAATGTATATTCTGTTGATTTGGGGTGGAGAGTTCTATAGATGTCTATTAGGTCCGCTTGGTGCAGAGATGAGTTCAATTCCTGGATATCCTCGTTAACTTTCTGTCTCGTTGATCTGTCTAATGTTGACAGTGGAGTGTTGAAGTCTCCCATTATTATTGTATGGGAGTCTAAGTCTCTTTGTAGGTCTCTAAGGACTTGCTTTATGAATCTGGTGCTCCTGTATTGGGTGCATATATATTTAGGAGAGTTAGCTCTTCCTGTTGAATTGATCCCTTTACCATGATGTAATGGCCTTCTTTGTCTCTTTTGATCTTTGATGGTTTAAAGTCTGTTTTATCAGAGACTAGGATTGCAACCCCTGCTTTTTTTTGTTCTCCATTTGCTTGGTAGATCTTCCTCCATCCCTTTATTTTGAGCCTATGTATGTCTCTGCATGTGAGATGGTCTCCTGAATACAGCAGACTGATGGGTCTTGACTCTTCATCCAGTTTGCCAGTCTGTGTCTTTTAATTGGAGCATTTAGTCCATTGACATTTAAGGTTAATATTGTTATGTGTGAACTTGATCCTGTCATTATGATATTAACTGGTTATTTTGCTCGTTAGTTGATGCAGTTTCTTCCTAGCCTCGATGGTCTTTACATTTTGGCATGTTTTTGCAATGGCTGGTACCGCTTGTTCCTTTCCATGTTTAGGGCTTCCTTCAGGGTCTCTTGTAAGGCAGGCCTGGTGGTGACAAAATCTCTAAGCATTTGCTTCTGTAAAGGATTTTATTTCTCCTTCACTGATGAAGCTTAGTTTGGCTGGATATGAAATTCTGGGTTGAAAATTCTTTTCTTTAAGAACGTTGAATATTGGCCCCCACTCTCTTCTGGCTTGTAGAGTTTCTGCCGAGAGGTCTGCTGTTATTCTGATGGGCTTCCCTTGTGGGTAACCCGACCTTTCTCTCTGGCTGCCCTTAAGATTTTTTCCTTCATTTCAACTTTGGTGAATGTGGCAATTATGTGTCTTGGAGTTGCTCTTCTGGAGGAGTATTTTGTGGCGTTCTCTGTATTTCCTGAATTTGAATGTTGGCCTGCCCTACTAGGTTGGGGAAGTTCTCCTGGATGATATCCTGAAGAGTGTTCTCCAACTTGGTTCCATTTTCCCCCTCACTTTCAGGCACCCCAATCAGACGTAGATTTGGTCTTTTTACATAATCCCATACTTCTTGCAGGCTTTGTTCATTTCTTTTTCTTTTTCTTCTTTTTTTCTTTTGTTTCTCTTCGCTTCATTTCATTCATTTGATCCTCAATCGCTGATACTCTTTCTTCCAGTTGATCGAGTCGGTTACTGAAGCTTGTGCATTTGTCACGTATTTCTCGTGTCATGGTTTTCATCTCTGTCATTTCGTTTATGATCTTCTCTGCATTAATTAATCTAGCTGTCAATTCTTCCACTTTTTTTTCAAGATTTTTAGTTTCTTTGCGCTGGGTACGTAATTCCTCCTTTAGCTCTGAGAGGTTTGATGGAGTGAAGCTTCTTCTCTCATCTCGTCAAAGTCATTCTCTGACCAGCTTTGATCCGTTGCTGGCGATGGGCTGCGCTCCTTTGCAGGGGGAGATGCGCTCTTATTTTTGAATTTCCAGCTTTTCTGCCCTGCTTTTTCCCCATCTTTCTGGTTTTATCTGTCTCTGGACTTTGATGATGGTGACGTACGGATGGGTTTTGGTATAGGTGTCCTTCCTGTTTGATAGTTTTCCGTCTGACAGTCAGAAGGACTGTCTGTTGGTCTGTTGGAGATTGCTTGAGGTCCACTCCAGACCCTGTTTGCCTGGGTATCAGCAGCAGAGGTTGCAAGATAGAATATTGCTGAACAGCGAGTATACCTGTCTGATTCTTTCTTTGGAAGTTTCCTCTCAGGGATGACGCCACCCTGTGAGGTGTGGGGTGTCAGACTGCCCCTAGTGGGGTATGTCTCCCAGCTAGGCTACTCAGGGGTCAGGGACCCACCTGAGCAGGCAGTCTGTCCGTTCTCGGATCTCAACCTCCGCGTTAGGAGATCCACGGCTCTCCCCAAGCTGTCAGACAGAGTCGTTCGCGTCTGCACCGCCCCCGCTCTTTCCCCTAATGGGCTGCAGCTGTGCGCTGTCCGCAGAGGTAGAGTCTACAGAGACAGGCAGGCTTCCTTGAGCTGCTGTGAGCTCCACCCAGTTCGAGCTTCCCAGCGGCTTTGTTTACCTACTTAAGCCTCAGCAATGGCGGGCGCCCCTCCCCCAGCCTCGCTGCTGCCTTGCGAATAGATCGCCGCAGACGGCTGTGTTAGCAGTGAGGGAGGCTCCGTGGCGTGGGACCCTCCCGGCCAGGTGTGGGATATATTCTCCTGGTGTGCCTGTTTCCTTAAAGCGCAGTATTGGGGTGGGAGTTACCCGATTTTCCGGGTGTTGTGTGTCTCAGTTCCCCTGGCTAGGAAAAAGGGAATCCTTTCCCCCTTGCGCTTCCAGGTGAGGCGATGCCTCGCCCTGCTTCAGCTCACGCTGGTCAGGCTGCAGCAGCTGTCCAGCACCGATTGTCCGGCACTCCCTAGCGAGATGACCCCAGTACCTCAGTTGAAAACGCAGAAATCACCGGTCTTCTGTGTGCTCGCTCGCGCTGGGAGTTGGAGACTGGAGCTGCTCCTATTCGGCCATCTTGCTCCGCCCCTTCATTGTGGTTTTGATTTGCATTTTTCTGATGGCCAGTGATGATGAGCATCTTTTCACATGTCTATTGGCTGTATGCATGTCTTCTTTTGAGAAATGTCTGTTCTATCCTTTGCCCACTTTTTGATGGGGTTGTTGTTTTTTTTTCTTGTATATTTGTTTGAGTGCTTTGTAGGTCCTGGATATTAGCACTTAGTCAGATGAGTAGATTGCAAAAATTTCTCCCATTCTGTAGGTTGCCTGTTCACTCTGATGGTAGTTTCTTTTGCTGTGCAGAAGCTCTTTAGTTTAATCATATCCCATTTGTCAATTTGGCTTTTGCTGCCGTTGCTTTTGGTGTTTTAGACATGAAGTCCTTGCCCATGCCTATGTCCTGAATGGTACTACCTAGATTTTCTTCTAGGGTTTTTATGGTATTAGGTCTAACATTTAAGTCTCTAAAGGAACTTCTTTTAGATTGGTTATGTAGTTGTGACCAAAATGCTAATGGAAATACAGATAGTAAAGGTCATGCTGACAAGGTCTCAGATGAAAATGAGGAACTTATTTGGATCTAGAGCAAAGGTTATCCATGCTACACATTAGCAAAGAACTTGGCTGCATTGTGTCCATGCCCTAAGGCTTTGTGGAAGGACAAACAAGAGTAATGACCTAGGAGATCTGTCAAAAGATATTTCTAAGCATTCTAAGTGTTCAAGAAAGTGTATGGTTGCTTTTAGCAGCTTACAATCAGATATAGAAGCAAGAGGATAATCTAAAATTGGAATTTATAATTAAAATGCTAGCAGAATCTTAAAATTAAAAAAATTGCAGCCTGGCCATTTGGTGGAGATGGAAAGAGCATTCTCTCTCTCTCTCTCTTTCTCTCTCTCTCTCTCTCTCTCTCTCTCTCTCTCTTTTGAGATGGAGTTTCACTCTTTCACCCAGGCTGTAGCTCACCGCAACCTCTGCCTTCAGGGTTCAAGCAATTCTCCTATCTCAGCTTCCCGAGTAGCTGAGATTTCAGATACCCACCACCACACCCGTCTAATACTTGTATTTTTAGTAGAGATGGGATTTTACCATGTTGGCCAAGGTGGTCTCAAACTCCTCACCTCAAATGATCCACCCATCTCAGCCTCCTGAAGTGTTAAGATTATGGGCATGAGCACTGTGCCTGGCCAGAAAAAGCATTTTCAAGAGACAAATCCAAAGGTGCTGCTGAGTAACCACTTACTATAAGATTATCACAGATAAAAGGGAGCCAGATGCTGATAGTTAAGACAATGGGGGAAAGGTCCAAAAGGCATTTCAGATATCTTCAAAGCCACTGCTCCAATCACAGACCCAGATATCATAGAGGAAGAATGGCTTCAGGAGAAGAGCCTGGGACACTACTGACCTGTACCACCTTTGGACACTGCTCCCCAAATCCCAACCACTGGGTCTTTAATCACTGTGTAAATGGTCTCAGGTACTGCTTGGGTCGCTGCTTCAGAGGGCACATAGAGTAAGTCTTGGTGCCATCCACATGGTGCTAAGTCTTTAAGTGCTCAGAATGCAAGAGTGGTGGGAACTTGGCAGCACTCTCCACCTTCCTGGTGGATAATAAGATTTTCGGGTATCCTCACTTTCATTCCAAGTTATGTTACCACTTTTACAACCATTTTTCCCCTTGCCTTCAGATTCTAAATCCCTGGAGACTTTCCCATACCCTGCTGTCTTAGTTCACTTTTCATTGCTGGAAAGGAATACTTGAGACTGGGTAATTTATTTTTAAAAAGAGGTTTATCTGTCTCACACTTCGGCAGGCTGTAGAAGAAGAATGCACAGCATCTGCTTCTGGTGAGGGCCTCAGAATCTTCCACTTATATTGAGGGAGGGGTCCGGACTGGAAATAAGAGAAATGTGGTCTCCTTGCTTTGTCCTTCAAAGGACCTCAACCTGGGCCATGTCTGAAACCTGAAGGAAGAGCAGAGAGAAGCAAGCATGTTACATGGTGAGAGGAAGGAAGAGAAGAGGAGGGAGGTGCCAGTCTTTTTTAACATCAGTTCTTGCAGGAACTAATAGAGTAAGAACTCATTTATTAGTGCAAGGTGGCACAAGCCCTTCATAAAGGATCTATCCCTATGACTCAAATATTTCCCACTAGGCCCCACCTCCAACACTGGGGATCAAATTTCAACATGAGATTTTGAGGGGAAAAATATCTAAATTATGTCACCTGACATTCTGCCAACACCATGGGACAGTGTGAAAGGAAAGAAGTACAACTAGTTTAGTTCCCTGGGTCAGACGAGAAGTAAGAATAAATTCTTAGTATTCCTTCATTTCCTCTAGCACATTCATCAATGTCCCTCACACCCTATTCTTACTCCATATATGTGAACAGCAGGTATTAGTATTTCCACTTTAAAGGGAAGAAGCTGAAATACAGAGAGGTGATGGCTGACTTTCCTGAAGCCAAAATGCAAGTTGATGGCAGATCCGAGACCTAACCCCAGTTCTCTTGCAACCTAGCCAGTTAGAGTTTCTGTCCAAGGAAATCTGCTTCTTCATCAGAAGATGACTTCTTCCTATTGGAAGGCAATCAATTAAAGAAATACAACCAGCTGCAAGCAGAGATCCACCAGCAGGGTCCTGTTCCATGAGCCCCTCTTCGCTACCTCTGACCCCAACCACAGAGTTCCAATTCCAGGCCTGAAAAATGTAATCACCACCCAGGCTTGGAGACGGTGGCAGTACAGAATCTGGTCCTCTCCTCCTTTTCCCCTCCAAATCCCTGGAGCTTGAGCCTTGGAATAGTCATGCACTGCAGGGAGGGGGCTGCCCCGTGACAGCTGCAAGCAGGTTATTCCAGAGAATGTTGAGATGGCAGGAATTTTCCAGTTGAAATCAACTCAATTCCCTTTGCATTTGAGTCTTGGGAACATTCATGATGAAAATCTAGACAGCATGACATTGTATGAACTCTGAAAGGCAGGCTGATGCTACTTGGTTAGTGTTGCCTTTGGCTCACACTGAAGACACAGTCAGAGTCCTAGAAAAGACCAGCCAAAGCAGCTTAAGCCAAAGACCCTGTGCCATCCATATTTTAAAAGCTGTCTGTATGTAGTGCTGATCTGGTCTCTGAGGTAACGCCTGACTATTGTACTGCCCAAGGAAGATCTGGGATTGTGAGCCTCACCATTAGAGTACCCCAAGGAAGGGGGGGGCCTTCGCTGCACCCTTGCCCCAGAGACCCAAAGCAAGGGGAAAAATGGTAAAAAGGAAACTGCAGACTAAGGTGACACATTCTCACCTAGAGTATCACTGGCATCAGACAGGGGGAAGGCACAGGGATGTGGGCAGGCAGGGCCAGGGATTTTCCCACCAGGGTCGAGGGAGGCAATATGATATTGAGGGAAAGGGCCTGGATTGGAAGTAAAGAGAAATCTTGTCTCCTGACTTTTTCCTTCCATGCCCTGTCAGAAATCTGAGACAACTTTTGGTATGCTCATAAAAATGACCACCACAACCCCAACAACACAAAAGGATGCATGGAATGTTGCCTGGAAGGCAGAAGAAGTGAGCTGTGCCACTCACTGGGCTGCTTGACAATTTACTTTGCCGACCCCTGTATTCAGTTTCATTCCATTAAATTATGAGTATAAGTCTTGCCCACCTCACAATGCTGTTGTGAAAACCAAATGAAATAATGAGTATAGATGAGCCTTAGAAGCTGTAAACTATAAGGCCCTTTGTTGTAGCTAGGGTCTCTTGGAGCAGACTGGGTGATGAAACTGGCATGGTGACATGTACAAGCAGTTTCCTAGAGCCTGGGGCTTTGTGAGAGAAGTAAAGGGTGGAGCTGGGTACTCCCTAAACTCTGGCCCCTGGACTCATAGCACATAGAAACTTAAGTGCAAAGTGAAATCAGAGAGCAGCACTGAGCTTTAGCAAGGGCTGGTCTAAGTGTAGTTCAGGGAGGAGACATCCACAGCATTATGTTCCAGGGCAGGAAGGCTCAAACTCCCAAATATCCCCATCACTAATGGCTGAAATCCCAGAAGAAAAGCTGGATTTTTCAGCTAAATCATTTCTTCCATTAAAAATACAAATGAACACATGACATGGAAAAGGGGAGCAGGTCTGTGGCATTTCCACCCACATCTGGGGCTACTTATTAGTTGCTTTACTCCCTCGAAATACTTTCTCACTCCAGTCTGTCAGGTACTGCTGCCTATCTCCATTAGAGTAATCTTCCTAAATTGTAGATGGTGCCACACCTCAGCTGTAGAACCTTCAACAGCATCTCATTACCTACAGGAAATAATTGAAAAGCTTCAGCTTGGCATTCCAAGTTCTCTGTAGTCATGCCTTAGCCTCCTTCCAGCTGTACCTTTGTATTTTTGCCAAACTGCTTCATTCCAGAAGCCTCAGAGCAAATACAGATTACAAGGGAAACATACGGGACCAGAAGTCAGAAGAACTGGGTTTCAGTCCCAGCTCAGTCATTAACTTTCCATATGACCTTATATAAGTAATTTATTCAACGATAATTTGGGGAGTATTTAGATTATTTGGGAAATGTATCAAATCAATTTGTTACTAAATTAAAGTATAAATGTTTTTTGAATGACTTCTAGTCTAGATCCTCCATATAATGTCAACCATATTCACTTTTCAAAAGAATATGTTTTCCAGAGTGGAAAAAATGACTGGAGTTACAGCCAACACTCACATAATCACCCAGAATTTTTGATAAATATAAGGCTCCTTCCATATTTAAGACTATAGTACGTCAAGGTCACATGCTTTTTTCTGCCACTGTGCCTTCCCCTTTACATTCACTTCTTCTAACGTTCTCTTGCCTTCCTGAAAAGTGTTTAAATCTTCCCCATACTTCAAGACCTAACTCAAGACCCTACCACCACCACTAATACAAGGAATTCTTTCAAATGCCACAACTCCCCAGTCCACAGTGAAATTTCACTTCCCTTTAATCTCTAACACTAGCTGTATCTATTTACCAGCTGTTCAAGAGTCATCCTGTGACTTCCTCTCTGTCAACCATCTGGAAGAGCTTGTCTTATCTAACTTACCTATTCACACCATGTATAACTCCTGAAGGTATCTCTCTATCTTATAGGCTTTGAGAGAAACTCCATAGGGGATGAGGAATGAAGGGAGCTACGCTGCCCAGGTGGCAGTGATGGAGTACAGTGCCATGACAGATGAGCAAGGTGGCATAGAGTAGGAACCTGGCTGCTAAGGTATGGCAAAATCAACAGGAACATCATTTTATCATCCTCGTCAACACCACCATATCCCTGAAATATTTAGGGTGTGATTTAAAATGTATTTTTACATTTGTTATCTTACACATTCAGATAATCAAAGCTGCAAAGGCATTAGGTGATTTCAGTCCAGTGGCTCACCTTACCTGGAGCGTTTGTTAAAACATACATTTCTGGAACCCACTCCCAGAGTGTCTGGTTCACTTGGTATAGGGCAAAGCTTGAGAACTGGCATTTCTAAAAAGTTTGCAGGTGACACTGCTGCTGCTGCTGTGAGGATCACACATTGAGAACCACTGATCTGATCCAATCTTACTATCTTACTTTATTGGTCCACGTTACCAGTGAGTCACAGAAAGAGGAAGAGAGTTCTCCAAGGTTACCTCACAAGTCAGTGACCAAGCTGTGGTTCCTGACTCTTAAGCCAGAGGTCCTTTTTCACTACCACAGCTAAACCTCCTCCTTTTCTTTCTTCCCTCCCAGTGGTGCTGTGAAGACGAATTACATGCTCTCTGGAAAAGCTCTTTGTATTCTGCAAAACTAAGATGCTCATATCCAGGTGGCAGGGTTATTGCTCTGCAGAGATGTCTTATCACAATTAGGCCTCCTCTCCTTTGCCTGTACTCTGATATTTGTATGATCCCATTTGCCCCTCCCCTCTTCCAGCTGTGTGGAAAACAAAGAGCCACCTTACTTGACCCCAAGCCAGTTTAGGTCCTGTAACTAGCTGTGCTTTCCCTAAGGCTATCTGCCCATGAAATGGCCCAGCTCAGCCAAGGAGATTGTGGGGGAGGGGCATTAGGTTGCTTCAAGCATAACCCCAGATGGTCCTGAGTCTCAGAGTCCACCAGTGACCTGCACCTACTTGCATCTCCAGGCCCAGCCAAGAGTAGTTTGGAAACTACAGGCTATACACAGGTCCTGTTGGGGATCGAGGATGGTCTATCTCCCCACTGTGCACCTGGCCATGTGTACAGGGGTCTTAGTGCTTGGGTCACACCATAGATTATCTAGGAATTGACAACTTATGGCCCACAGGCTCAATTTTGTCTAGGTCCTGGTTTTGTAATGCCTATGAGCTAAGAATGGTTTTTTACACTTTTAGTGGAATTTTAGGAGGTGGAGGAGGAGGAGTAGAATGGGTGGAGGAGGATGAGGCAGCAGCAGTGATGAGAGACACAAAATGACCCACAAAGCTCATATATTTACTATATTTCCCTTTGCAGAAAATATTTGCTGACCCCCTGGATCAGCAAACTGATCAGCAAATTGGATCAACAAACTGATGCCAAGGGAACCCTCAAACTACAGAATATCAGTACTAAAAGGAACTAGAGAACTAAGCTGAGAATCAAACTGCATTCCTTGGTGTCATGGGGTTCTAGAAGTGACTCAGGGGATGCCTCTGAGGTGGCCTGCGCTTCCACCCCCCCCATCTATTCAATTTGCTTTTCCAACCACAGAAACTAAATGAATTTCATTTTTTAATGGGTTTCTCCACTTTTAAAAATATTGAAAGTCACTGTCAGAAAGCAAAGCCCCACACGTTATAGATGTGAAACTGAGGACCAAAGAAGATAAAGTAAGATTTAAGGTGGCATATTGACTCAGAGCCAGAGCCAGGAGAGGAACCTAGATGTGCTGACTCCCCAGTCAGTGATCTTACACATCAATATCCATAAATAAATTAGGACATAACCATAAAAATGGCAGTTACCATTTGCATAGGATTTGTCTGAGTTTTGCAGAACTCTCTTTTCTCTATACACTTAGACCCTAATTTATCTCATCAGTTCTGATAGCTTAAAATGCCATCTATTTGCCAAACACTCCAAAATTATATCTCCAGCCAAAACTGTTTCCAAATCCTAGATTCATATATCCAATTTCCTATTCAATATTTCCATTTAGATGTTGAATAGACCTCAAATTCAACATGTCCAAAACTAAACTCCTGATCTCTTCCACCTTCCAAAAAGAGCACCTGCTTCACCCACAGGGAAGAAACACCAATAACTTGGAGGCCACTTGAACCAACCCAAAGAATAAACATTGTTGGTAAGTATAGTGATAATGAGAGGTTGACTATATGGTGTAAACTAGGTTCTTTTCCAAAAAGAAGCTGGCCTTTAGTTGTCTCCTTCTCCACCAGAGCATTCTGGGAGAGCACAAAATCATTAATTTAAAACAGCATGAAATAAAGCAATACAAAAGTGGTTTATGAGATGTTTTGCTCCTTTTAAAGTAACTATGATCTATGGCCATACTACCCTGGATGTGCCCAATCTTGTCTGATATCTGAAACCAAGCAGGGTCAGGTCTGCTTAGTACTTGGATGAGAGACCTCCTGGAATACTGGTGTTGTAGGTTTTTTAAATAAATAAATAAAAAGTGACTATGAGGAATGTTAATAAAAAAGAGGGAAACCAGCCCCGAGACTGATGATCTCTGCGAGTAGAAGGAGGTGGGCTAGGAATGAAAGCAGTTATGAGAGGAGAGACAGTATGATCAGGAAGCAACTAGAATGGAAGAAAGTGAGAATAAAGAGTCCCTGAGCCCCCACACATCTTGGGGCTTAGACCCAAGGAAATCCCCAAAAGACTCAGATGGGGTGTGTGGAGACAAATGTGCACCGCCCCCACCCCCCCACCCTTCCCTCAAAACTCTAAACCCTCCTCCCTCATAATGGCCACCTGCAAACACTTTGGCATATCTTAAAACTGTAATCTATGTATATAGATTCCTGAGCTTTTAATCTTGGAACTGCCCTCAACAGGACATACCCAGCTCAGTGAAGCAGTATGGGTGTGTGGAAAGTACTGGGCATAGAGTCAGAAGACCTAGGTTCTAGACCCAAAGCCTCACTAACATTCTGTAAGAATTATTCCCATTCCCAGCTCAGGCCTCAGTTTCATCACATTAAAAATAAGATGGTCACACTGGGAGTATGTATCTGTTCCTCAGCCGGTAGGAAGCCTTCAGAGTCTCAGTGCCCACTATGTTTTTTCACCACTTTCTAGCAGGCTTGTTCAGATCCCTGTACTCCACTACAACAAATGTACAAAAAAGCAAACTACTATGAAAGTTAGTGGTTCTGTGCCCCTCTTGATAAGGCTTATATATAAAAATCTATTAGTTAACTCCCACTCATTTAAGATGGAGAAACTAAGAACTAAGGTCCAGAGAAGAAATGTAATTTTCCTAAAGTCACACAGAGAGCTAATGGCAATAAGTATTGTTGTTTAGCATCAAAAGGGAACCACTGTGAGTGAATTGAGGTTAGTGGGATTCCTCACAGGAGATAAAAGGGGCAATTGGGACATGCAAAGGCCACAAAACAACCTTGTAAAAAGGTCACTGGAATGAGAGAGTTCAAGAGTCTGTCTTAGGATTGTCTTGGCAATGCAGGCACTTTTTTGGTTCCATATGAACTTTAGTTTTCTCCAATTCTGTGAAGAAAGTCATTGGTAGCTTAATGGGGATAGCATTGAAACTATAAACTACCTTGGGAGGTATGGTCATTTTCACGATATTGATTCTTCCTATCCGTGAGCATCGTATATTCTTCCATTTGTTTGTGTCTGCTTTTATTTCATTGAGCAGTGGTTTGTAGTTCTCCTTGAAGAGGTCCCTCATATCCCTTGTAAGTTGCATTCCTAGATATTTTATTCTCTTTGAAGCATTTGTGGATGGGAGTTCATTCATGATTTCACTCTCTGTTTCTCTGTTATTGTGTATAGGAATGCTTTTGATTTTTGCACATTGATTTTGTATCCTGAGACTTTGCTGAAGTTTCTTATCAGCTTAAGGAGATGTTGGACTGAGACGATGGGGTTTTCTAAATATACAATCATGTCACCTGCAAACAGGGACAATTTGACTTCCTCATTTCCTAATTGAATACCCTTTATTTCTTCTCTTGCCTGATCACCCTGGCCAGAACTTCCAACACTATGTTGAATAGGAGTGGTGAGAGAGAGCAGGCATCATGCTACCTGACTTCCAACTATACTACAAGGCTACAGTAAAAAAAAAATCATGCTACTGGTACCAAAACAGAGATATAGACCAATGGAACAGAACAGAGCCCTCAGAAATGATACCACACATCTACTATCATCTGATTCTTGACAAATCTGACAAAAACAAGCAATGGGGAAAGGATTCCCTATTTAATAAATGGTGCTGGGAAAACTCGCTAGCCATAAGTAGAAAGCTGAAGCTGGATCCCTTCCGTACACCTTATACAAAAATTAATTCAAGATGGATTAGAGACTTAAATGTTAGACCTAAAACCATAAAAACCCTAGAAGAAAACCTAGGGAATACCATTCAGGACATAGGCATGGGCAAGGACTTCATGTCTAAAACACCAAAAACAATGGCAACAAAAGCCAAAATTGACAAATGGAATCTCATTAAACTAAAGAGCTTCTGCACAGCAAAAGAAACTACCATCAGAGTGAAGAGCCAACCTACAGAATGGGAGAAAATTTTTGCAATCTACTCATCTGTCAAAGGGCTAATATCCAGAACCTACAAAGAACTCAAACAATTTACAAGAAAAAAACAAACGACCCCATCAAAAAGTGGGCAAAGGATATGAGCAGACACTTCTCAAAAGAAGACATTTATGCAGCCAACAGACACATGGTGCTCATCATTACTAGCCATCAGATAAATGTAAATCAAAACCACCAGGAGATACCATCTCACACCGTTAGAATGGTGATCATTAAAAAGTCAGGAAACAACAGGTGCTGGAGAGGATGTGGAGAAATAGGAACACTTTTACACTATTGGTGGTACTGTAAACTAGTTCAACCACTGTGGAAGACAGTGTGGTGATTCCTCAAGGATCTAGAACTAGAAATACCATTCGACCCAGTCATCCCGTTACTGGGTACACACCCAAAAGATTATAAATCATGCTGCTATAAAGACACATGAACATGTATGTTTATTGCGACACTATTCACAATAGCAATCACTCGGAAGCAAACCAAATGTTCATCAATGACACACTGGATTAAGAAAATGTGGCACGGGGGGACAGAGCAAGATGGCCGAATAGGAATAGCTCCAGTCTCCAACTCCCAGCGCGAACGAAACAGAAGACCGGTAATTTCTGCATTTTCAACTGAGGAACTGGGGTCATCTCAATAGGGAGTGCCGGACAATCGGTGCTGGTCAGCTGCTGCAGCCTGACCAGCAAGAGCTGAAGCAGGGCGAGGCATCACCTCACCTGGAAGCGCAAGGGGGAAGGAAATCCGTTTTCCTAGCCAGGGGAACTGAGACACACAACACCTGAAAATCGGGTAACTCCCACCCCAATACTGTGCATTAAGGAAACAGGCACACCAGGAGAATATATCCCACATCTGGCCGGGAGGGTCCCACGCCCACGGAGCCTCCCTCACTGCTAACTCAGCAGTCTGCGGCGATCTATCAGCAAGACAGCAGCGAGGCTTGGGAAGGGGCGCCCGGCATTGCTGAGGCTTAAGTAGGGAAACAAAGCCGCTGGGAAGCTCCAACTGGGTGGAGCTCACAGCAGCTCAAGGAAGCCTGCCTGTCTCTGTAGACTACACCTCTGGGACAGCCCACAGCTGAAGTCCAATAGGGGAAGCAGCAGGGGCCGGTGCAGACGCGAACGACTCTGTCTGACATTTTTGGGGAGAGCCGTGGATCTCCCAAGGCAGAGGTTGAGATCCGAGAACCGACAGACTGCCTGCTCAGGTGGGTCCCTGACCCCTGAGTAGCCTAGCTGGGAGACATCCCCCACTAGGGGCAGTCTGACACCCCACACCTCACAGGGTGGAGTCACCCCTGAGAGGAAACTTCCAAAGGAAGAATCAGACAGGTACACTCGCTGTTCAGCAATATTCTATCTTCGGCAACCTCTGCTGCTGATACCCAGGCAAACAGGGTCTGGAGTGGACCTCAAGCAATCTCAAACAGAACAACAGACAGTCCTTCTGACTGTCAGACGGAAAACTATCAAACAGGAAGGACACCTATACCAAAACCCCATCAGTACGTCACCATCATCAAAGACCAGAGACAGATAAAACCACAAAGACGGGGAAGAAGCAGGGTAGAAAAGCTGGAAATTCAAAAAATAAGAGCTCATCTCCCCTGCAAAGGAACGCAGCCCATCGCCAGCAACGGATCAAAGCTGGTCAGAGAATGACTTTGACGAGATGAGAGAAGAAGGCTTCACTCCATCAAACTTCTCAGAGCTAAAGGAGGAATTACGTACCCAGCGCAAAGAAACTAAAAATCTTGAGAAAAGAGTGGAAGAATTGACAGCTAGACTAATAATGCAGAGAAGATCATAAACGAAATGACAGAGATGAAAACCATGACACCAGAAATACGTGACAAATGCACAAGCTTCAGTAAACGACTCGATCAACTGAAGAAAGAGTATCGCGATTGAGGATCAAATGAATGAAATGAAGCGAGAAGAGAAAACCAAAAGAAAAAAAAGAAGAAAAAGAAATGAACAAACCTGAAAGAAGTATGGGATTATGTAAAAAGACCAAATCTACCTCTAATTGGGGTGCCTGAAAGTGAGGGGGAAAATGGAACCAAGTTGGAAAACACTCTTCAGGATATCATCCAGGAGAACTTCCCAACTAGTAGGGCAGGCCAACATTCAAATTCAGGAAATACAGAGAACGCCACAAAGATACTCCTCCAGAAGAGCAACTCCAAGACACATAATTGCCACCATTCACCAAAGTTGAAATGAAGGAAAAATCTAAGGGCAGCCAGAGAGAAAGGTCGGGTTACCCACAAAGGGAAGCCCATCAGACTAACAGCAGATCTCTCGGCAGAAACTCTACAAGCCAGAAGAGAGTGGGGGCCAATATTCAACGTTCTTAAAGAAAAGAATTTTAAACCCAGAATTTCATATCCAGCCAAACTAAGTTTCTTCAGTGAAGGAGAAATAAAATCCTTTACAGATAAGCAAATGCTTAGAGATTTTGTGACCACTAGGCCTGCCTTACAAGAGACCCTGAAGGAAGCCCTAAACATGGAAAGGAACAACCGGTACCAGCCATTGCAAAAACATGCCAAAATGTAAAGACCATCGGGCTAGGAAGAAACTGCATCAACTAACGAGCAAAATAACCAGTTAATATCATAATGACAGGATCAAGTTCACACATAACAATATTAACCTTAAATGTAAATGGACTAAATGCTCCAATGAAAAGACACAGACTGGCAAAAGGATAAAGAGTCAAGACCCATCAGTCTGCTGTATTCAGGAGACCCATCTCACACGCAGAGACACACATAGGCTCAAAATAAAGGGATGGAGGAAGATCTACCAAGCAAAGGAGAACAAAAAAAAGCAGGGGTTGCAATCCTACTCTCTGATAAAACAGACTTTAAACCATCAAAGATCAAAAGAGACAAAGAAGGCCATTACATAACGGTAAAGGATCAATTCAACAGGAAGAGCTAACTCTCCTAAATATATATGCACCCAATACAGGAGCACCCAGATTCATAAAGCAAGTCTTAGAGACCTACAAAGAGACTTAGACTCCCATACAATAATAATGGGAGACTTCAACACTCCACTGTCAACATTAGACAGATCAACGAGACAGAAAGTTAACAAGGATATCCAAGAATTGAACTAATCTCTGCACCAAGCGGACCTAATAGACATCTATAGAACTCTCCACCCCAAATCAACAGAATATACATTCTTCTCAGCACCACATCGCACCTATTCCAAAATTGACCACATAATTGGAAGTAAAGCACTCCTCAGCAAATGTCAAAGAACAGAAATTATAACAAACTGTCTCTCAGACCACAGTGCAATCAAACTAGAACTCAGGACTAAGAACTCAATCAAAACCACTCAACTACATGGAAACTGAACAACCTGCTCCTGAATGACTACTGGGTACATAACGAAATGAAAGCAGAAATAAAGATGTTCTTTGAAACCAATGAAAACAAAGATACAACATACCAGAATCTCTGGGACACATTTAAAGCAGTGTGTAGAGGGAAATTTATAGCACTAAATGCCCACAAGAGAAAGCAGGAAAGATCTAAAATGGACACTCACATCACAATTAAAAGAACTAGAGAGGCAAGAGCAAACACATTCAAAAGCTAGCAGAGGGCAAGAAATAACTAAGATCAGAGCAGAACTGAAGGAGATAGAGACACCAAAAAACCTCCAAAAAATCAATGAATCCAGGAGTGGTTTTTTGAAAAGATCAACAAAATTGACAGACCGCTAGCAAGACTAATAAAGAAGAAAAGAGAGAGGAATCAAATAGACGCAATAAAAAATGATAAAGGGGATATCACCACTGAGCCCACAAAAATACAAACAACCATCAGAGAATACTATAAATGCCTCTACGCAAATCAACTAGAAAATCTAGAAGAAATGGATAATTTCCTGGACACTTACACTCTCCCAAGACTAAACCAGGAAGAAGTTGAATCCCTGAATAGACCAATAACAGGCTCTGAAATTGAGGCAACAATTAATAGCCTACCCACCAAAAAAAGTCCAGGACCAGATGGATTCACAGCTGAATTCTACCAGAGGTACAAGGAGGAGCTGGTACCATTCCTTCTGAAACTATTCCAATCAACAAAAAAAGAGGGAATCCTCCCTAACTCTTTTTATGAGGCCAACATCATCCTGATACCAAGTCTGGCAGAGACACAGCAAAAAAAAGAGAATTTTAGACCAATATCCTGATGAACATCGATGCAAAAATCCTCAATAAAATACTGGCAAACCGGATTCAGCAGCACATCAAAAAGCTTATCCACCATGATCAAGTGGGCTTCATCCCTGGGATGCAAGGCTGGTTCAACATTCGCAAATCAATAAAGTAATCCAGCATATAACAGAACCAAACACAAGAACCACATGATTATCTCAATAGATGCAGAAAAGGCTTTTGACAAAATTCAACAGCCTTTATGCTAAAAAACCTCAATAAATTCGGTATTGATGGAACGTACCTCAAAATAATAAGAGCTATTTATGACAAACCCACAGCTAATATCATACTGAATGGGCAAAAACTGGAAAAATTCCCTTTGAAAACTGGCACAAAACAGGGATGCCCTCTCTCACACTCCTATTCAACATAGTGTTGGAAGTTCTGGCTAGGGCAATCAGGCAAGAGAAAGAAATCAAGGGTATCCAGTTAGGAAAAGAAGAAGTCAAATTATCCCTGTTTGCAGATGACATGATTGTATATTAGAAAACCCCATTGTCTCAGCCCAAAACCTCCTTAAGCTGATAAGCAACTTCAGCAAAGTCTCAGGATACAAAATTAATGTGCAAAAATCACAAGCATTCTTATACACCAGTAACAGACAAGCAGAGAGCCAAATCAGGAATGAACTTCCATTCACAATTGCTTCAAAGAGAATAAAATACCTGGGAATCCAGCTTACAAGGGATGTAAAGGACCTCTTCAAGGAGAACTACAAACCACTGCTCAGTGAAATCAAGAGGACACAAACAAATGGAAGAACATACCATGCTCATGGATAGGAAGAATCAATATCGTGAAAATGGCCATACTGCCCAAGATTATTTATAGATTCCATGCCATCCCCATCAAGCTACCATGACTTTCTTCACAGAGTTGGAAAAAACTGCTTTAAAGTTCATATGGAAGCAAAAAAAGAGCCCACATTGCCAAGACAATCCTAAGTCAAAAGGACAAAGCAGGAGGCGTCACACTACCTGACTTCAAACTATACTACAATGCTACAGTAACCAAAACAGCATGGTACTGGTACCACAACAGAGATATAGACCAATGGAACAGAACAGAGTCCTCAGAAATAATACCACACATCTACAGCCATCTGATCTTTGACAAACCTGAGAGAAACAAGAAATGGGGAAAGGATTCCCTATTTAATAAATGGTGCTGGGAAAATTGGCTAGCCATAAGTAGAAAGCTGAAACTGGATCCTTTCCTTACCCCTTATACGAAGATTAATTCAAGATGGATTAGAGACTAAATGTTAGACCTAATACCATAAAACCTAGAAGAATATCTAGGTAGTACCATTCAGGACATAGGCATGGGCAAGGACTTCATGTCTAAAACACCAAAAGCAACGGCAGCAAAAGCCAAAATCGACAAATGGTATCTAATTAAACTAAAGAGCTTTTGCACAGCAAAAGAAACTACCATCAGAGTGAACAGGCAACCTACAGAATGGGAGAAAATTTTTGCAACCTACTCATCAGACAAAGGGCTAATATCCAGAATCTACAAAGAACTCAAACAAATATAGAAAAAAAACAAACAAACCCATCAAAAAGTGGGCAAAGGATATGAACAGACATTCTCAAAAGAAGACATCCATACAGCCAACAGACACATGAAAAAATGCTCATCATAACTCGCCATCAGAGAAATGCAAATCAAAATCACAATGAGATACCATCTCACACCAGTTAGAATGGCAATCTTTCGAAATCAGGAAACAACAGGTGTGTGGAGAGGATGTGGAGAAATAGGAACAGTTTACACTGTTGTTGGGATTGTAAACTAGTTCAACCATTATGGAAAACAGTATGGCGATTCCTCAAGGATCTAGAACTAGATGTACCATATGACCCAGCCATCCCACTACTGGGTATATACCCAAAGGATTATAAATTACTCTACTACAAGGACACATGCACACGTATGTTTATTGCGGCACTATTCACAATAGCAAAGACTTGGAATCAACCCAAATGTCCATCTGTGACAGACTGGTAAGAAAATGTGGCATATATACACCATGGAATACTATGCAGCCATCAAAAAGGATGAGTTTGGTCCTTTGTAGGGACATGGATGCAGCTGGAAACCATCATTCTTAGCAAACTATCACAAGAAGAGAAAACCAAACACCACATGTTCTCACTCATAGGTGGGAACTGAACAATGAGATCACTTGGACTCGGGAAGGGGAACATCACACACTGGGGCCTATCATGGGGAGGGGGGAGGGGGTGGGATTGCATTGGGGAGTTATGCATGATATAAATGATGAATTGATGGGTGCTGACGAGTTGATGGGTGCAGCACACCAACATGGCACAAGTATACATATGAAACAAACCTGCACGTTATGCACATGTACCCTAGAACTTAAAATATAATAAAAAAAAAAAAAGAAAGAAAATGTGGCACATATACACCATGGAATACTATGCAGCCATTAATAAAAAGGATGAGTTCATGTCATTTGTAGGGACATGATTGCAGCTGGAAACCATCATTCTCAGCAAGCTATCATAAGAACAGAAAAGCAAACACGCGTGTTCTCACTCATAGGTGGGAATGAATAATGAGAACACGTTGGACACAGCAGGGGGAACATCACACACTGGGGCCTGTTTGGATGTGGGGGGAGGGGGGAGGGATAGCATTAGGAGATATACCTAATGTAAATAATGAGTTAATGGGTGCAGCACAACAACATGGCACTTGTATACATATGCAACAAACCTGCACGTTGTGCACATGTATCCTGGAATATAAAGTATAATTTAAGAAAATAAAAGAGTCTGTCTACCTCTGCTACTAACCAGCTATGTGGCCTTGGACAGTTCCTTCACCTTTTAGGGTTTCAAAGTCCTCATCAGTGATATAAATTATCTAGACATTTGCTAAAAGACATAGTGTATACAGTGGCCATTTCCAAGAAAAAATGCCTTGAATTGGCTTATGTCAGCAAACTATAGAAGAAACACGATATATTAGGCCCCTGCTTGGATAGCCAATGCTTGCTTGCCAGCCTCCCCATTCCCTCCACCTTAGTTGCCTTCACCTGAACCAAAGAGTTTAGTCTAAGATGGAAGTTTACTGGACTACAAAATAGTTCATTTTTCGTCCTTATCAGCCTGCCCAGCTACTTAGGTCACAAGTCATATACTTGAAGACCCCGTGAGCTACCTAGGATTGCAATGCATTGTGGGCTGCAACAAAATGCAGCAAGATAACTCCCCCAAAAATAAAAATAAAAAAACACCTGAAGCCCCTACCCACAATCAATAGACCACCTCCAGGAAGATTGTGACCCTATATACTCAGTCTATGAGGAAACAGGAGAGGGACCTGCACACTAGGGGATAAATTGCTTGTTGAAACTGTGCTGGGTGTACCTGCTCATCAGACACCCAATCTTGCAAGAACATCATTAAAAGTCTCACTTTCACTGTTCTCTGAGTCTCTCTGAATCCATTGTTTGGGTTTGGATGGATGAGTGTTTCTCACAACCTGGTGGCCCGTATGGGGATCTCTCTATCTGTGTGGAGTGAGACACCGGCTGAGAGGGGAGATGTGTCCCACCAATTTAGGTGACCCAATCTGCCCAGGTGTCCCAGCTCCCCATAGAAGCCATAGAAAAAGCCAATACTGTTATTCAGGAAATAACAAAAGTGACACCGGGAGAAAAGCAGGCACCATGGCAACCAGGCAATCTCGTGCATGAGCCAAGGTAGGAAAATTGGACTATAAGTACTACCTTGGTTGTTGGGCATTTTTGGAGGTCTCAGGGTGTGCAGAAAACCTCCAGTAAGGGGAGTTGAGTACACAGGGGTGTGCAAGAAACCTCCAGTTAGGGGGGCTGAGTACACAGGGAAAGACTCAGACACAGAGACTAACAAAAATGGGAAACAGGAATTCTAGGCCTAGGAAACAAAGGAAAGAGGGAACTAAAAAGACCCCTTCTGACATTCTCCCAGATAGTTCATTGAGGAGAATGTTGCAGATTTGAAGGGATAATCCTCAAACCAGGGACAAGAAAAAGAAAAATGATAAAATATTGCTGTTTTATCTGGTCCAAAAAGCCCATTCGTCAGCGTTTGGTCTTTTGGCCTAAGTTTGGCTCAGATGAGGATTGGGTGTGCCAAGCTTTAATCCTCTATGTGAATAACAAAACCCCATCCTCACAAGAGGGGATGGGTTATGCTCTTTGCTGGATTAGTGAATTAACCCTCATGTTCCCCCTTAAAAAGAAAGGAAAAGAGCATAGTAAAAAGCTCTTACCAATAAAAGCCCTGGAATCTCTAACATGCTTGCTTCCTCCCCCAATACATCTCACAAAGTAGAGGACAGGGAAATCAGAGGGCAACAGAAAGGTCAGAGAAAGAGGAATCTGGGGGTTGTGAAGGAGCTAAACCCAATGCTTTCTTAAACCCTTGTCCAAACTTGAGGAAAGAATTAGAACAATACAAGAAGGATATTACAAATTTCCCTATTCCTTCTAAACAGCAGGTGTCTAACATGTACCCTTTTAGAGAAGGCCCTATGGAACAGGGAGAAGTTGGATTCTTGAGTAACAAGTACCGAGGTTAGGAACTTTAGAAAAAGGAAATGAGGCTACTCTTGGAAAATCCCCTCAGTTTAGCAGGGCAGCTAAATCAATTTTTAGGACTCAATTTTATACTTGGAATGAGATGATGTCAATCGTGAATATTCTGTTTACTGGAGAAGAGAGGAGAGTGATTAGAAGGACAGCCATAACGATTTGGAGAGGCAGCATCTTTAAGGCAAGTAATCCTGCCAGCTAAGTAGAAATTCCCAAATGTAAATCCCAGATGGGATAACAATAACCCCAGAGATCAGGCCCAAATGCAGAACCTAAGGAAACCAATACTTAAAAGATTAAAAAGTCCACTCCTAGAACAAAAAAATCTCAAAAGCGTTTGAGATCCAACAAGAAAAGAGGAGACTCCCTTTGCATTTCTGCAGAGGTTCATAGACCAAAAGAGAAAATATTCAGGATTAGAAGCAGAGGATCCAGTAAGGCAAGGCCTTTTAAAGATTAATTTTGTGACTGAAAGCTGGTCTAATATTACTAAGAAACTGCAAAAGATCAATGATGGAATCAAAAGCCCATAAGAAATTACTGAGGGAAGCCCAAAAGGTTTTGTAAGAAGAAAGAAAAGAGAAACTGAGAAATGAAGAAGGAGAAAAAGTAAATAAGGAAATTGGAAAGAGAAAGAGGAGGAAACAGCAAACACAGAGGACCAGAGAGAGAAAGAGGTAAGCTACTGACCTGAAAGCAGCAGAGAGCTGGCCATGCAGCTGCAGGCATGGGGCTGGCAGAAGCTGCAGAGCTGGACCAGACAGTTGAGATAAAAGTGGACAGTGTGAGAAAGCTGTTAATAAAAGTTGCTGCTGAATCTTTGTCATTTCGGCAGAGTTGTCTGTCTTTGCAGACAGATGAGGGGAGCCAGGGCACAGCACTGCTGAGCTCGTGCCCAGAGAGCAAAAGAGGAAGAAACTAACTGTAAGGAAGAAAGAAAACAGGGGTTGACAGAGAGAGATAGAAAAAGAAAATGAGCGAGAGAGAGACCAGAAAGACAGAGATCAAAGAGAGACACAGAAGGTGAGACTGGGGAGAAAGATAATGTAAAAGGAAGAAAGAGTACAAGAGGAAGTGAGAGGATGCGGAGATGCTGGCAGGGCTGAGAAAAGGATCTAGAGGCTCAAGCAACAAGGAGGTGCAGGGAAAGGGTGGAGTGTGGCCACTGAGGAGGGGCAGAGCCAGAAAACTGGGGGATGCAAGTGAGAAAGGGATGTGGAGGAGAGTGTAGAATCAGGCTGCTTGAGGGGTAGTGGGCTGCCTATAGCAAAGACTAGATGGCTGTATGTCAGGAGGCAAATAGAGAGGATTCAGGTTATGAAAGGGTAAATGGATAAGATGACCATTAAGGTTTTGTTGTTTTACTGAGAGGCTGTAAGTCCACCAGGGGAAGCTGTCAGTAAGGCTGCAGAGGTGCTGGGGAGCTACATGAGGAAGATCAGAACTAGTGTTGTAAACTCGAGTATAGAGCCAGCAAATCATGAGGAGGAGGGCTGCAGGGCTGTGTGGGGACTGTGGTTAACCGAAGAGGGTACACCCTGAAGAGGGGCCATGGCTGTTCAGCTGTTTCTACAGTACTGGCCCTGTGTTGCCAAATTGCATGCTTTGTCAGAGGCCAGAGTTCTGACGTTTTATGTGAAATGGAATTTTTTTTCTTTATTTCTTCTAAAAAAATGTGAGGGTTACATGTGCAGAATATGCAGGTTTGTTACATAGGTATACATGTGCCATGGTGGTTTGCTGCAACTAATGACCAATCCTCTAAGTTCCCACCCCTCATCCCCACCCCCCAACTAGTCCTGGTGTGTGTTGTTTCCCTCTGTGTCCATGTGTTCTCAATGTTCAACTCTCACTTACGAATGAGAACATGTGGTGTTTGGTTTTCTGTTCCTGTGTTGAGTTTGCTAAGGATAATGGCTTCCAGCTTCATCCATGTCCCTACAAAAAAAAATCTCATTCCTTTTTATTTCTCCACAGTATCTCATGGTGTGTATGTACCACATTTTAATTATCCACTCTGTCATTGATGGGCATGTGGGTTGGTTCCATGTCTTTGCTACTGTAAATAGTACTGCAATAAACATACATGTCCATGTGTCTTTATAGTAGAATGATTTATATTCCTTTGGGTATATACCCAGTAATGGGATTGCTGGGTCAAAAGGTTTTTCTGGTTCTAGATCCTTGAGGAATTGCCACACTGTCTTCCACAATGGTTGAACTAATTTACATTCCAACCAACAGTGTAAAAGTGTTCCTATTTCTACACAGCCTCGCCAGCATCTATTGTTTCCTGACTTTTAATAATTGCCATTCTGACCGATGTGAGATGGCATCTCATCGTGGTTTTGATTTCCATTTCTCTGATGATCAGTGATGTTGAGCTTTTGTTCATATGATTGTTGGCCACGTAAGTGTTTTCTTTTGAGAAGTATCTGTTCATATCCTTTGCCAACTTGTTGATGGGGTTGCTTTTTTTTCTTATAAACATGTTTAATTTCCTTGTAAATACTGGATATTAGACTTTGTCAGATGGGTAGATTGCAAAAGTTTTCTTCCATTCTATAGGTTGCCTGTTTATCCTGATGCTGGTTTCTTTTGCTGTATGGAAGCTTTTTATTTAATTAGATCTCATTTGTCAATTTTGGCTTCTGTTACAATGACTTTGGTGTTTTTGTAATTAAGTCTTTGTCCATGCCTATGTCCTGAATGGTATTGCCTATGTTTTCTTCTAGTTATTTTATTTTATTTTATTTTTATGGTTTTGGGTTTTACCTTTAAGTCTTCAATCCATCTTGAGTCAATTTTTGTATAAGGTGTAAGGAAGAGGTCCAGTTTCTGTTTTCCGCATATGGCTAGCCAGTGTTCCCAGCACCATTTATTGAATGGTAGATCCTTTTCCCATTGCCTTTTTTTTTTTTGTCAGGTTTGTTGAAGATCAGATGATTGTAGATGTGTGGTGCTGTTTCTGAGGCATCCGTTCTGCTCCACTGGTGTATACATCTGTTTTGGTGCCAGTACCATGCTGTTTTGGTTACTGTAGTCTTATAGTATAGTTTGAATTCAGGTAGTGTGATGCCTCCAGCTTTGTTCTTTTTGCTTAGGATTTTCTTGGCTATATGGGGCCTTCTTTGATTCTGTATAAAATTTAAAGTAATTTTTTGTAATTCTGTGAACAATATCAATGACAGTTTGATGGGAATAGCACTGAATTTATAAATTACATTGAGCACTATGGCCATTTTGACAATATTGATTCTATTTATGGAGATGGAATGCTTTTCCATTTGTTTGTGTCCTCTTCTTTCCTTGAGCAGTGGGTTGTATTTCTCCATGAAGAGGTCCTTTACATCCCTTGTTAGCTATAATCTTAGGTAATTTATTATCTTTGTAGTGATTGTAAAGGGGAGTTCCTTAACGATTTGGCTCTCTGCTTGCCTATTGTGGGTGTAAAGGAATTCTTGTGATTTTGGCACACTGATTTTGTATCCTGAGACTGCTGAAGTTGTTTATCACCTCAAGAAGTTTTTGGACTGAGATGATACGGTTTCCTAAATATAAAAGTATGTCATCTGCAGAGACAACTTAACTTCCCCTCTTCCTATTTGCATACCCTTTATTTCTTTCTCTTGCCTGACTGCCCTGGTCAGAACTTCCAATACTATGTTGAATAGGAGTGGTGAGAGAGGGCATCCTGTCTTGTACCAGTTTTCAAAGGGAATGTTTCCAGCTTTTGCCTATTCAATGTAACATTGGCAAGGGGGGGTTGTCATAAATAGCTCTTATTATTTTGAGATATGTTCCATCAGTACCTAGTTTATTGAGAGTTTTCAACATGAAAGGATATTGAAATTATCAAAGGATTTTTCTGCATCTCTGAGATAATTATGTGGTTTTTGTCTTTGGTCCTGTTATGTAATGGATTATGTTATTGATTTGCATATGTTGAACAAGTCTTCCATCGCAGGGATGACGCTGAATTGATCATGGTGGATAAGTTTTTGATGTGCTGCTGGTTTCAGTTTGCCAGTACTTTATTGAATATTTTTGCATGAACGTTCATCAGGGATATTGGCCTGAATTTTTTTATTGTTGTTGTGTCTCTGCCAGGTTTTCGTATCAGGATGATGCTGGCCTCGTAAAACGAGTTAGGGAGGAGTCCTTTCTTTTCAATTGTTTGGAATGGTTTCAGAAGGAATGGTACCAATTTCTCTTTGTATTTCTGGTACAATTCAGATGTGAATCCATCTGGCTGTGTGTGTGTGTTGTTGTTTGGCTTTTGTTTGTTTGTTTGCTTTGGTGGTAGGCTATTAATTACTGGCTCAATGTCAGAACTTGTTATTGGTTTATTCAAGGATTCAAATTCTTCTTCCTAATTTAGACTTGGAAGGGTATATGAGTCCAGGAATTTATCCATTTCTTTTTTTAATTATTATTTTTAATTATGGATACCTAACTTGAACATATTATGGGGATACATGTGATAATTTGATACAAGCCTGCAATGTATAATGATCAAGTCAAGAAAGCTGGGATATTCATCATCTCAAGCATCTCTCACTTCCTTGTGTTAGAACATTCTTTCTTTCTTTCTTTCTTTCTTCTTTTCTTTCTTTCTTTCTTTACTTATTTATTTTATTTACTTCAAGTTCTAGGGTACATGTGCATAACGTGCAGGTTTGTTCCATATGTAATACTTGGCCATTTGGTGTGCTGCACCCATCAACTCGTCAGCACCCATCAATTCATCTTTATATCATGTATATCTCTCCAATGCAATCCCTGCCCCTCCCCCCTCCCCATGATAGGCCCCAGTGTGTGATGTTCCCCTTCCCGATCAAGTGTCTCATTGTTCAGTTCCCACCTATGAGGAGAACATGCGTGTTTTGGTTTTCTGTCTTGTGATAGTCGCTAGAATGATGGTTTCCAGCTGCATCCACGTCCCTACAAGGACACCAGCCATCCTTTTTTAGGCTGCATGCATTCCATGGTGTATATATGCCACATTTCTTTTATTCATTTATTTATTTATTTATTTATTATACTTTAAGTTCTAGGGTACATGTGCATACGTTTATATCATGTATAACTCCCCATGCAATCCCTACCTCCTCCCCCCTCCCCCTGATAGGCCCCAGTGTGTGATGTTCCCCTTCCCGAGTCCAAGTGATCTCATTGTTCAGTTCCCACCTATGAGTGAGAACATGCGGTGTTTGGTTTTCCTTCTTGATAGTTTGCTAAGAATGATGGTTTCCAGCTGCATCCATGTCCCTACAAAGGACGCAAACTCATCCTTTTTGATGGCTGCATAGTATTCCATGGTGTATATGTGCCACATTTTCTTAATCCAGTCTGTCACAGATGGACATTTGGGTTGATTCCAAGTCTTTGCTATTGTGAATAGTGCCGCAATAAACATACGTGTGCATGTGTCTTTGTAGTAGAGTAATTTATAATCCTTTGGGTATATACCCAGTAGTGGGATGGCTGGGTCATATGGTACATCTAGTTCTAGATCCTTGAGGAATCGCCATACTGTTTTCCATAATGGTTGAACTAGTTTACAATCCCACCAACAGTGTAAAAGTGTTCCTATTTCTCCACATCCTCTCCAACACTGTTGTTTCCTGACTTCGTAATGATTGCCATTCTAACTGGTGTGAGATGGTATCTCATTGTGGTTTTGATTTGCATTTCTCTGATGGCCAGTGATGACGAGCATTTTTTCATGTGTCTGTTGGCTGTATGAATGTCTTCTTTTGAGAAATGTCTGTTCATATCCTTTGCCCACTTTTGATGGGGTTGTTTTTTTTTTCTTGTATATTTGTTTGAGTTCTTTGTAGATTCTGGATATTGGCCCTTTGTCAGATGAGTAGGTTGCAAAAATTTTCTCCCATTCTGTAGGTTGCCTGTTCACTCTGATGGTAGTTTCTTTGGCTGTGCAAAAGCTCTTTAGTTTAATAGATCCCAGTTGTCAATTTTGGCTTTTGCTGCCGTTGCTTTTGGTGTTTTAGACATGAAGTCCTTGCCCATCCTATGTCCTGAATGGTACTACCTAGATTTTCTTCTAGGGTTTTTATGGTATTAGGTCTAACATTTAAGTCTCTAATCCATCTTGAATTAATTTTCGTATAAGGGAGTAGGAAAGGATCCAGTTTCAGCTTTCTACTTATGGCTAGCCAATTTTCCCAGCACCATTTATTAAAAGGGAATCCTTTCCCCATTTCTTGTTTCTCTCAGGTTTGTCAAAGATCAGATGGCTGTAGAGTGTGGTATTATTTCTGAGGACTCTGTTCTGTTCCATTGGTCTATTTCTCTGTTGTGGTACCAGTACCATGCTGTTTTGTTACTGTAGCCTTGTAGTATAGTTTGAAGTCAGGTAGCGTGACGCCTCCAGCTTTGTCCTTTTGACTTAGGATTGTCTTGGCAATGCGGGCTCTTTTTGGTTCCATATGAACTTTAAAGCAGTTTTTTCCAATTCTGTGAAGAAACTCATTGGTAGCTTGATGGGGATGGCATTGAATCTATAAATCACCTTGGGCAGTATGGCCATTTTCACGATATTGATTCTTCCTATCCATGAGCATGGTATGTTCTTCCATTTGTTTGTGTCCTCTTTGATTTCACTGAGCAGTGGTTTGTAGTTCTCCTTGAAGAGGTCCTTTACATCCCTTGTAAGCTGGATTCCTAGGTATTTTATTCTCTTTGAAGCAATTGTGAATGGAAGTTCATTCCTGATTTGGCTCTCTGCTTGTCTGTTACTGGTGTATAAGAATGCTTGTGATTTTTGCACATTAATTTTGTATCCTGAGACTTTGCTGAAGTTGCTTATCAGCTTAAGGAGATTTTGGGCTGAGACGATGGGGTTTTCTAAATATACAATCATGTCATCTGCAAACAGGGACAATTTGACTTCTTCTTTTCCTAACTGGATACCCTTGATTTCTTTCTCTTGCCTGATTGGCCTAGCCAGAACTTCCAACACTATGTTGAATAGGAGTGGTGAGAGAGGGCATCCCTGTCTTGTGCCAGTTTTCAAAGGGAATTTTTCCAGTTTTTGCCCATTCAGTATGATATTAGCTGTGGGTTTGTCATAAATAGCTCTTATTATTTTGAGGTACGTTCCATCAATACCGAATTTATTGAGCGTTTTTAGCATGAAGGGCTGTTGAATTTTGTCAAAAGCCTTTTCTGCATCTATTGAGATAATCATGTGGTTCTTGTCTTTGGTTCTGTTTATATGCTGGATTACGTTTATTGATTTGCGAATGTTGAACCAGCCTTGCATCCCAGGGATGAAGCCCACTTGATCATGGTGGATAAGCTTTTGATGTGCTGCTGAATCCGGTTTGCCAGTATTTTATTGAGAATTTTTGCATCGATGTTCATCAGGGATATTGGTCTAAAATTCTCTTTTTTTGTTGTGTCTCTGCCAGGCTTTGGTATCAGGATGATGTTGGCCTCATAAAAGAGTTAGGGAGGATTCCCTCTTTTTCTATTGATTGGAATAGTTTCAGAAGGAATGGTACCAGCTCCTCCTTGTACCTCTGGTAGAATTCAGCTGTGAATCCATCTGGTCCTGGACTTTTTTTGGTGGTAGGCTATTAATTGTTGCCTCAATTTCAGAGCCTGCTATTGGTCTTTCAGGGATTCAACTTCTTCCTGGTTAGTCTTGGGAGAGTGTAAGTGTCCAGGAAATTATCCATTTCTTCTAGATTTTCTAGTTGATTTGCGTAGAGGCATTTATAGTATTCTCTGATGGTTGTTTGTATTTCTGTGGGGTCGGTGGTGATATCCCCTTTATCATTTTTTATTGCGTCTATTTGATTCTCTCTCTTTTCTTCTTTATTAGTCTTGCTAGCGGTCTGTCAATTGTTTGATCTTTTCAAAAAACCAACTCCTGGATTCATTGATTTTTGGAGGGTTTTTTTGTCTCTATCTCCTTCAGTTCTGCTCTGATCTTAGTTATTTCTTGCCTTCTGCTAGCTTTTGAATGTGTTTGCTCTTGCCTCTCTAGTTCTTTTAATTGTGATGTTAGAGTGTCCATTTTAGATCTTCCTGCTTTCTCTTGTGGGCATTTAGTGCTATAAATTTCCCTCTACACACTGCTTTAAATGTGTCCCAGAGATTCTGGTATGTTGTATCTTTGTTCTCATTGGTTTCAAAGAACATCTTTATTTCTGCTTTCATTTCGTTATGTACCCAGTAGTCATTCAGGAGCAGGTGTTCAGTTTCCATGTAGTTGAGCGGTTTTGATTGAGTTTCTTAGTCCTGAGTTCTAGTTTGATTGCACTGTGGTCTGAGAGACAGTTTGTTATAATTTCTGTTCTTGTACATTTGCTGAGGAGTGCTTTACTTCCAATTATGTGGTCAATTTTGGAATAAGTGCGATGTGGTGCTGAGAAGAATGTATATTCTGTTGATTTGGGGTGGAGAGTTCTATAGATGTCTATTAGGTCCGCTTGGTGCAGAGATGAGTTCAATTCCTGGATATCCTTGTTAACTTTCTGTCTCGTTGATCTGTCTAATGTTGACAGTGGAGTGTTGAAGTCTCCCATTATTATTGTATGGAGTCTAAGTCTCTTTGTAGGTCTCTAAGGACTTGCTTTATGAATCTGGGTGCTCCTGTATTGGGTGCATATATATTTAGGAGAGTTAGCTCTTCCTGTTGAATTGATCCCTTTACCATTATGTAATGGCCTTCTTTGTCTCTTTTGATCTTTGATGGTTTAAAGTCTGTTTTATCAGAGACTAGGATTGCAACCCCTGCTTTTTTTTGTTCTCCATTTGCTTGGTAGATCTTCCTCCATCCCTTTATTTTGAGCCTATGTATGTCTCTGCATGTGAGATGGGTCTCCTGAATACAGCAGACTGATGGGTCTTGACTCTTTATCCAGTTTGCCAGTCTGTGTCTTTTAATTGGAGCATTTAGTCCATTGACATTTAAGGTTAATATTGTTATGTGTGAACTTGATCCTGTCATTATGATATTAACTGGTTATTTTGCTCGTTAGTTGATGCAGTTTCTTCTAGCCTCGATGGTCTTTACATTTTGGCATGTTTTTGCAATGGCTGGTACCGGTTGTTCCTTTCCATGTTTAGGGCTTCCTTCAGGTCTCTTGTAAGGCAGGCCTGGTGGTGACAAAATCTCTAAGCATTTGCTTATCTGTAAAGGATTTTATTTCTCCTTCACTGATGAACTTAGTTTGGCTGGATATGAAATTCTGGGTTTAAAATTCTTTTCTTTAAGAACGTTGAATATTGGCCCCCACTCTCTTCTGGCTTGTGAGTTTCTGCCGAGAGATCTGCTGTTAGTCTGATGGGCTTCCCTTTGTGGGTAACCCGACCTTTCTCTCTGGCTGCCCTTAAGATTTTTTCCTTCATTTCAACTTTGGTGAATCTGGCAATTATGTGTCTTGGAGTTGCTCTTCTGGAGGAGTATCTTTGTGGCGTTCTCTGTATTTCCTGAATTTGAATGTTGGCCTGCCCTACTAGGTTGGGGAAGTTCTCCTGGATGATATCCTGAAGAGTGTTTTCCAACTTGGTTCCATTTTCCCCTCACTTTCAGGCACCCCAATCAGACGTAGATTTGGTCTTTTTACATAATCCCATACTTCTTGCAGGCTTTGTTCATTTCTTTTTCTTCTTTTTTCTTTTGGTTTCTCTTCTCGCTTCATTTCATTCATTTGATCCTCAATCGCTGATACTCTTTCTTCCAGTTGATCGAGTCGGTTACTGAAGCTTGTGCATTTGTCACGTATTTCTCGTGTCATGGTTTTCATCTCTGTCATTTCGTTTATGATCTTCTCTGCATTAATTAGTCTAGCTGTCAATTCTTCCACCTTTTTTCAAGATTTTTAGTTTCTTTGCGCTGGGTACGTAATTCCTCCTTTAGCTCTGAGAAGTTTGATGGACTGAAGCCTTCTTCTCTCATCTCGTCAAAGTCATTCTCTGACCAGCTTTGATCCGTTGCTGGCGATGGGCTGCGCTCCTTTGCAGGGGGAGATGCGCTCTTATTTTTTGAATTTCCAGCTTTTCTGCCCTGCTTCTTCCCCATCTTGTGGTTTTTGTGTCTCTGGTCTTTGATGATGGTGACGTACTGATGGGGTTTTGGTATAGGTGTCCTTCCTGTTTGATAGTTTTCCGTCTGACAGTCAGAAGGACTGTCTGTTGGTCTGTTGGAGATTGCTTGAGGTCCACTCCAGACCCTGTTTGCCTGGGTATCAGCAGCAGAGGTTGCCGAAGATAGAATATTGCTGAACAGCGAGTGTACCTGTCTGATTCTTCTTTTGGAAGTTTCCTCTCAGGGGTGACGCCACCCTGTGAGGTGTGGGGTGTCAGACTGCCCCTAGTGGGGGATGTCTCCCAGCTAGGCTACTCAGGGGTCAGGGACCCACCTGAGCAGGCAGTCTGTCCTTCTCGGATCTCAACCTCCGTGTTGGGAGATCCACGCTCTCCCCAAAGCTGTCAGACAGAGTCGTTCGCCTCTGCACCGGCCCCCGCTGCTTTCCCTATTGGACCTCAGCTGTGGGCTGTCCCCAGAGGTGGAGTCTACAGAGACAGGCAGTTTCCTTGAGCTGCTGTGAGCTCCACCCAGTTCGAGCTTCCAGCGGCTTTGTTTACCTACTTAAGCCTCAGCAATGGCGGGCGCCCCTCCCCCAGCCTCGCTGCTGCCTTGCGGATAGATCGCCGCAGACTGCTGTGTTAGCAGTGAGGGAGGCTCCGTGGGCGTGGGACCCTCCCGGCCAGGTGTGGGATATATTCTCCTGGTGTGCCTGTTTCCTTTAAGCGCAGTATTGGGTGGGAGTTACCCGATTTTCCAGGTGTTGTGTGTCTCAGTTCCCCTGGCTAGGAAAACGGATTTCCTTCCCCCTTGCGCTTCCAGGTGAGGCGATGCCTCGCCCTGCTTCAGCTCACGCTGGTCAGGCTGCAGCCTGACCAGCACCGATTGTCCGGCACTCCCTAGAGAGATGACCCCAGTACCTCAGTTGAAAATGCAGAAATCACCGGTCTTCTGTGTCGCTCGCGCTGGGAGTTGGAGACTGGAGCTGTTCCTATTCGGCCATCTTGCTCCGCCCCATGCCACATTTTCTTAATCCAGTCTGTCACAGATGGGCATCTGGGTTGATTCCAAGTCTTTACCATTGTGAATAGTGCCACAATAAACATATGTGTGCATGTGTCTTTGTAGTAGAATAATCTATAATCCTTTGGGTAAATACCCAGTAGTGGGATGGCTGGGTCATATGATACATCTAGTTCTAGATCCTTGAGGAATTACCATACTGTTTTCCACAATGGTTGAACTAGTTAATAATCCCACCAACAGTGTAAAAGTGTTCCTATTTCTCCAAATCCTCTCCAGCACCTGTTGTTTCCTGACTTTTTAATGATTGCCATTCTAACTGGTGTGACACGGTATCTCATTGTGGTTTTGATTTGCATTTCTCTGATGGCCAGTGATGATGAGCATTTTTTCATGTGTCTGTTGGCTGTATGAATGTCGTCTTTTGAGAAATGTGTGTTCATATCCTTTCCCCACTTTTCGATGGGGTTGTTGGTTTTTTTCTTGTATATTTGTTTGAGTTCTCTGTAGATTCTGGATATTAGCCCTTTGTCAGATGAGTAGATTGCAAAAATTTTCTCCCATTCAGTAGGTTGCCTGTTCACTCTGATGGTAGTTTCTTTTGCTGTACAAAAGCTCTTTAGTCTAATCAGATCCCACTGGTCAATTTTGGCTTTTGCTGTCATTAATTTGGTGTTTCAGACATGAAGTCCTTGCCCATGCCTATGTCCTGAAAGGTACTACCTAGATTTTTTTCTAGGGTTTTTATGGTATTAGGTCTAACATTTAAGTCTCTAATCCATCTTGAATTAATCTTCGTATAAGGAGTAAGGAAAGGATCCAGTTTCAGCTTTCTACTTATGGCTAGCCAATTTTCCCAGTACCATTTATTAAATAGGGAATCCTTTCCCCATTTCTTGTTTCTCTCAGGTTTGTCAAAGATCAGATGGCTGTAGATGTGTGGTATTATTTCTGAGGAATCTGTTCTGTTCCATTGGTCATTATTTCTGTTTTAGTACCAGTACCGTGCTGTATTGGTTACTGTAGCCTTGTAGTATAGTTTGAAGTCAGGTAGCGTGACGCCTTCAACTTTGTTCTTTTGACTTAGGATTGTCTTGGCAATGCGGGCTCTTTTTTGGTTCCATATGAACTTTAAAGCAGTTTTTTCCAATTCTGTGAAGAAACTCATTGGTAGCTTGATGGGGATGGCAGTGACTCTATAAATAACCTTGGGCAGTATGGTCATTTTCACGATATTGATTCTTCCTATCCATGAGCATGGTATGTTCTTCCATTTGATTGTGTCCTCTTTGATTTCAGTGAGCAGTGGTTTGTAGTTCTCCTTGAAGAGGTCCTTTCCATCCCTTGTAAGTTGGATTCCTAGGTATTTTATTCTCTTTGAAGCAATTGTGAATGGAAGTTCATTCCTGATTTGGCTCTCTGTTGTCTGTTACTGGTGTATAAGAATGCTTTTGATTTTTGTACATTAATTTTGTATTCTGAGACTTTGCTGAAGTTGCTTATCAGCTTAAGGAGATTTTGGGCAGAGACAATGGGGTTTTCTAAACAAACAATCATGGCGTCTGCAAACAGGGACAATTTGACTTCTTCTTTTCCTAACTGAATATCCTTGATTTCATTCTCTTGCTTGATTGCCCTAGCCAGAACATCCAACACTATGTTGAATAGGAGTGGTGAGAGAGAGCATCCCTGTCTTGTGCCAGTTTTCAAAGGGAATTTTTCCAGTTTTTGCCCATTCAGTATGATATTAGCTGTGGGTTTGTCATAAATAGCTCTTATTATTTTGAGGTACGTTCCATCAATACCGAATCTATTGCCTGGGTATCAGCAGCAGAGGTTGCAGAAGATAGAACAGTGAGTGTACCTGTCTGATTCTTCCTTTGGAAGCTTCCTCTCAGGGGTGTACTCCACCCTGTGAAGTGTCGCGTGTCAGACTGCCCCTGGTGGGGGATGTCTCCCAGTTAGGCTACTCAGGGGTCAGGGACCCACTTAAGCAGGCAGTCTGTCAGTTCTCAGATCTCAACCTCCATGTTGGGAGATCCACTGCTCTCTTCAAAGCTGTCAGAGAGGGTCATTTGCATCTGCAGAGATTCTGCTGCTTTTTTGTTGTTATTTGTCTGTGCCCTGTCCCCAGAGGTGGAGTCTACAGAGAGAGGCAGGTTTCCTTGAGCTGCTGTGAGGTCCACCCAGTTCGAGCTTCCCAGCAGCTTTGTTTACCTACTTAAGCCTCAGCAATGGCGGGCGCCCCTCCCCCAGCCTCGCTGCTGACTTGCAGTTAGATTGCAGACTGCTGTGTTAGCAATGAGGGAGGCTCCGTGGGCGTGGGACCCTCCCGGCCAGGTTTGGGATATATTCTCCTGGTGTGCCCGTTTGCTTAAAGCACAGTATTGGGGTGGAAGTTACCCAATTTTCCAGGTGTTGTGTGTCTCAATTCCCCTGGCTAGGAAAAGTGATTCCCTTCCTCCTTGCACTTCCCAGGTGAGGCGATGCCTCGTCCTGCTTCAGCTCTCGCTGGTCGGGCTGCAGCAGCTGACCAGCACTGATTGTGCAGCACTCCCCAGTGAGATGACCCCAGTACCTTAGTTGAAAATGCAGAAATCACCGGTCTTCTGTGTCGCTCGCACTGGGAGTTGGAGACTGAAGCTGTTCCTATTCGGCCATCTTGCTCCGCCCCCAAATTTATCCATTTCTTATACATTTTCTGATTTATTTGCATAGAGGTATTTATATCTCTGATAGTAATTTGTATTTTTGTGCAGTCAGTGGTGATATCCCCTTTATCAGTGTTTACTGTGTATATTTGATTGATCTCTCTCTTCTTTATTAGTTTAGCTAGCAGTCTATCTATTTTGTTAATTTAAAAAAACTAGCTCTAGAATTCATTGATTTTTGTAGAGTTTTTTATGTCTATCTCCTTCAATTCTTTTCTGATTTTGGTTATTTCTTGTCTTCTGCTAGCTGTTGGATTAGTTTGCTCTTGCCTCTCTAGCCCTTTTAATTGTGATGTTAGGGTGTCAATTTGAGATATTTCTAGCTTTCTGACTGAACATTTAGTGCTATCAATTTCTCTGTTCGCACTGCTTTAGTTGTGTCCCAGAGATAGGGATATGTTGTCTCTTTGTTCTCATTGGTTTCAAAGAACTCCTTGATTTCTGCCTTAATTTCATTATTTATCCATGAGTCAAACAAGAGTAGGTTGTTCAATTTTCATTAAATTGGGTGATTTTGAGTGAGTTTTTAATACTGAGTTCTAATTTGATTGCACTGTGGTCTGAGAGATTGTTATAACTTCAGTTTTTTGCATTTACTGAGGAATGTTTTACTTCAATTTATGTGGTCGATTTTAGAATAAGTGCCATGTAGCACTGAGAAGAATATATTCTGCTGGTTTGGGGTTCAGAGTTCTGTAGACATCTACTAGGTCCACTTGATCCAGACTGAATTCAAGTCCTGAATATACTTGTTACTTTTCCATCTTGATGATCTGTGTAACACTGAAAGTGAGGTGTTACAGTCTCCCACTATTATTGTGTGGGAGACTAAGTCTCTTTGAAGGTCTCTAAGAGCTTGTTTTGTGAATCTGGGTGTTCCTGTATTGGGTGCATATATATATTTAATATACTTAGCCTTTCTTGTTGAACTGTTCCCTTTACCATTATACAATGCCTTCCTTTTTTTTTTTTTTTATCTTTGTTGGTTTAATGTGTGTTTCATCAGAGCCTAGGATTGCAACCTCTGCTGGTTTTTCTGCTTTTCATTTGCTTGGTAAATATTCCTCCATCCCTTTATTTTGAGCCTGTGTGTGTCTCTGCGTGTAAAATGGGTCCCCTGAATAAAACACACTGATGGGTCTTGACTTTTATCCAATTTGTCATCTTTTAATTAGGGCATTTACCCCATTTACATTTAAGGTTAGTATTGCTGTGTGTGAATTTGATGCTGTCATCCTGCTGCTATTTGGCTATTTTGCACACTATTTGGTGCAGTTCCTTCATAGTGTCATTGGTCTTTATACTTTGGTGTGTTTTTTCAGTGGCTGGTATAGGTTTTTTCTTTCCACATTTAGTGCTTCTTTCAGGATCTCTTGCAGGGTAGGCTTGGTGGTAACAAAATACCTCAGCATTTGCTGGTCTGGAAAGGATTTTATTTCTCCTTTGTTTATGAAGCTTAGTTTGGCTGGATATGAAATTCTGGGTTGGAAATTATTTTCTTTAATTATGTTGAATATTAGCCCCCAATCTCTTCTGGCTTGTAGTTTCTGCGGAGAGGTCCACCGTTAGTCTGATGGGCTTCCCTTTGTAGGTGACCTGACCTTTCCCTCTAGCTGCCCTTAACGGTTTTTCTTTGATTTCAGCCTTGGAGAATCTGATGATTATGTGTCTTGGGGTGGATCGACTCATGGAGTATCTTAATGGTGTTCTCTGTATTTCCTGAATTTGCATGTTGGTCTGTCTGGCTAAGCTGGGGAAGTTGTCCTGGATAACATCCTGAAGTGTGTTTTCCAGCTTGTTTCCATTCTCCCCATCTCCTTCTGTTACTTCATCAATCATAACTTCAGTCTTTTTATGAAGTCCCATATTTCTTGGAGACTTTTTTCAATTTTTTTCATTCTTTTTTATCTATTTTGTCTGCATGTCTTACTTCAGTAAGGTGGTCTTCAAACTCTGATATCCTTTCTTCTACTGGATTGATTCAGCAGCTGATTCTTGTGTACCTTCACAAAGTTATCGTGCTGTGTTTTTCAGCTCCATTAAGTCATGTATGTTCCTCTCTAAACTGGTTATTCTAGTTAGCAATTCCTCTAACCTTCTATCAATGTTCTTAGCTTATTTGCATTGGGTTAGAACATGCTCCTTTATTTCATTGTAGTTTTTTTATTACCCATCTTCTGAAGCCTACTTCTGTCCATTCACCCATATGATCTCCACCCAGTTCTGTGCCCCGATGGAGGGGTGTTGCGATCATTAATAGGAGAACAGGCATTCTGGCCTTTTGTGTTTTCAGCATTTTCTCATTGATTCTTTCTCATCTTCATGAGTCCATCTAGTTTTGGTCTTTAAGGTTGCTGACCTTTGGATGGGACTTTTGTGGAGTCTTTTTGTTGTTGTTGTTATTGTTGTTGATGCTGTTTTTGTCACTTTCTGCTTGTTTGTTTTTCTTTCAATAGTCAGCTCCCGCTTCTGTAGGGCTGCTGCAATTTGCTGGGGGTTCACTTCAGGCTCTGTTTGTCTGATTCACTCTCATGCTTGGAGATGTCACTCAAGGAGGCTGGACAGCAGCAATGAAGGGTGCCTGCTCCTTCTTGTGAAACCTCTGACCTTGAGGGGCACCAACCTGATGCCAGTAGTATTGCTTCAGCATAGGTTTTCTGACAACCCCTGTTAAAGGGTTTAACCCCATTGGGTGGCACAGGGAGCAGGACCCATTTAATGAAGCACTTTGTCCCTTGGTGGAGAGGATCTGTTTCTCTCTGGGGAAACCCACTCATCTGGGCTGTCCAAATTTCTCAGAACTACCAGGAGGATAGGCTAAGTCTGCTGGTCTACAGAGACTGCAGTCTCCACTCCCGCTATGGACTTAGGCCCATTGAGATCCAAATTCTGCCCCTGAGCCTCTGGTTGGAGTTATTGAAGATTCTGCCAGGAAGCCTGCCCATTGAGGAAGGATAGATCAGGATTGGGCCTGAAGAGGCTCTCTGGCCACAGACTGCCACAGCCAGTGTGTTGGGCTGTGGGGACAAACCTCAGGACCAAGCTATCCAGTCTCCCTGGCTCTAGCAAAGGAAAAGCACAGCCTGGAGCTATAGAAATGGGTACTGCCCTTCCCCCACCCAGGAAGCTTAACTTGTTAGGCAGTGGCAAGTCCCAGTGCTGGCTGCTGCCCCTCCCCCAAGGAGCTCAAAGAGCTTAGACAACAGGCAGCTGCAGCCCTGTGCTGGTCACCCCTTCTCCCAGGAGTTTGGTATGTTTTAGCAGATTCCAGCTGAGAGGCTGTAAGAATCAGTGCATTCTGGGGTTTGGACACTAGGCCACGGGACACTAGACCACGGTGACATGGGTTCGTGAGTGGGATCTCCCGATCCATGGGTTGCACAGTTCTGTGGAAAAAGAAGTTTTCCCGACTGGGTAGTGCACTCACTCACCACCTCCCTTGGCTGGGGGGAGGAGGTTCCCTTTCCCCATGTGGCTCTCAACTGATAAATCACACCACAATGCCCTTCCTTCTCTCCATGTGTCACGCCAGCCTTCTAGCCAATTTTGATGAGAGAACCTGTATACTTTGGTTGTCAGTGAAGCATTCACACGTTTATTAAGCTTTTTGTCTATGGGAGTCTCCAAACGCTGCAGCTTCTGGTCAGCCATCTTGCCCCACCCATGACCAAGTGAGGCTCATTTAGAGATGGAAGGTTGGATCAGTATTTTAAAATGAATCCATAGAAACCATGGCATAACATAACTAGAAAGCTGAAACTGGATCCTTTCCTTACTCCTTATATGAAAATTAATTCAAAGATGGATTAGAGAGTTAAATATTAGACCTAAAAACCCTAGAAGAAAACCTAGGTAATACCATTCGGGACATAGGCATGGGCAAGGACTTCATGTCTAAAACACCAAAAGCAATGGCAACAAATGCCAAAATTGACAAATGGGATCTCATTAAACTAAAGAGCTTCTGCACAGCAAAAGAAACTACCATCAGAGTGAACAGGCAACCTACAGAATGGGAGAAACTTTTTGCAATCTACTCATCAGACAAAGGGCTAATATCCAGAACCTACAAAGAACTCAAACAAATTTACAAGGAAAAAAACCAACAGCCCCATCAAAAAGTGGTCAAAGGATATGAACAGACACTTCTCAAAAGAAGACATTCATACAGCCAACAGACACATGAAAAAATGCTCATCATCACTGGCCATCAGAGAAATGCAAATCAAAACCACAATGAGATACTATCTCACACCAGTCAGAATGGCAATCATTCAAAAGTCAGGAAACAACAGGTGCTGGAGAGGGTATGGAGAAATAGGAACACTTTTACACTGTTGGTGGGACTGTAAACTAGTTCAACCATTAAGAAAAAGGAAAGGAGGGCAGAGCCAGGGATGCCTTTGCTGATAAGAATGCCTGTCAGGGAAGGCACCACAGGCTGGTAGCTCTTCAAACCAGCAACTCTTGGCTGAGAGCCAGACCCAGGAGGGTCTGGTCAAAGGCATCCTGGGATGCCAGCTCATCAGTCCCTTGCCTTCCTAAGTTCCTCCTGGGGTCAGTGGGCCCTGGGCAGGTTCCTAACCTAAATCCAGCCAGTTTCTTATGGAAAGAAGGGGAGGATAAGAAGGCATCAAATCACAACTGTTTAAGTATCATAGAATATGAAACTACAATTAAACCAGACCTTAAAGAAACTCCACTACATAATGGGATAAGGCTGCTTGTGAATGGGTCATCACAAGTAATAGATGGTAAAAGACACAATAGCTATGCTGTCATTAATAAAGCAAACAATCCTTATGTGAAAAAAGTGAATTACCCAATAACTGGTCAGCCCAAACCTGTGAATTATATGCTCTTAACAAGGCCCTAAAGTTCCTAAAAGGCAAAGAAGGCATTATATATACTAATTTCAAATATGCCTATGTAGTAGTACACACCTTTGGAAAGATCTGGACAAAGCAGGGCATAAATAAGTAGCAGGGGAAAAGAATTGGTACATGGGGAGCTGGTCAAACAAGTTTTAGAAAGCCTCCTGCTTCCAACATAGATAGCCATAGTTCATGTAAATTGCCATCAGAAAAGAAACACTATAGAAGCTGTGGGAACAGGCTTGAAGATGAAGCTGCCAAGCAAGCCTCCCTGGAGGAAGAAGTTAGACTGCTTAGCCTAATCCCAGATATCCCTAAGGTGGTATTAAAACCCCAATTTTCTAAAGAGGAGGAGGAATAGCTAGAGAAGACAGGGGCCATTCAAACTGAAGAGGGGAAGTGAGTGCTCCCTGATGGGAGAGAAATGATAAGAAAACCCATAATGAGAGAACTGATGTCCATACTGTGTAAAGGAAGTCATTGAGGTCCCCAGGCCATGTGTAATGCAATACTCAAGAATTATGGTTGTATAGGGATTTATACCCTTGTTAAGCAAGTGTGTGGGCTTGTGGCACCTGCCAGAGAATAACAAAAAGGTAGTTAGAAAACAGACTACTGGAGGGAGACCTCCTGGTTAAGGCCATTGCAAAGCATTCAAGTACATTTTACAGAAATGCCCAAAATAGGGAGACAAAAGTATCTACTGGTAATGATAGACCACCTCTCTGGCTGGGTGGAAGTCTTCCCCCTCCTAACTGCCACCACCAGGAATATGGTCAAAATGATCTTAGAACAAATTATACCCAGATTTGACCTGGTAGAAAATATTGATTCAGACAATGGGAACCATTTTGCCTCAAGTCTGCTAAGGGGAATTATGAAAAGTTTACACATTAGATGGAATTACCACTCCCCTTGGCATCTCCCTTCCTTTGGAAAAGTCAAAAGAATAAATCCAAGTCTCAAAAAGTGTATTACTAAACTAATCTTAGAAACTAAAATGCCTTGGACCAAATGTCTCCCAATAGCACTCCTTAAGATTAGGACAGCCCCAAGGAAAGACTTGGGATTGTTCCCTTACAAGTTATTATATGAACTCCCATATTTAGGTAGTACTACTGACCTTCCTACTATGGAAACCAAAGACAAATTTTTAAGAAATTATATACTGGCCATATCCTCCTGTCATTTCTTAGGTTAAAAGAACTTATAAGACCAGGAACTGTGGCTCACGCCTGTAATCCCAGAACTTTGGGAGGCCAAGGCAGGTGAATCATCTGAGGTCAGGAGTTTGAGACCAGCCTGACCAACATGGTGAAACCCCGTCTCTACCAAAAATACAAAAATTAGCTGGGTGTGGTGGTAGGCTCCTGTAACCCCAACTACTTGGGAGGCTGAGGCAGGCAAAGTGCTTGAATCTGGGAGGCAGAGGTTGTAATGAGCCGAGATCGCACCACTGCACTCCAGCCTGGACGACAGAGCGAGACTCTGTCTCAAAAAATATATATATATAAAGGAATTCTAACTCAAACCTCACCACTTGAGTTCACAGTACACCATTTCCAGCCTGGTGACTCGGTGCTCATTAAAACTTGGAAAAAAGATATGCTTCACCCAAGCTGGAAGGTCCCTATTAAGTGCATCTAATCACTGAGACAGCCGTACAAACAGTGAATGGGGGTGAACATATTACACTTGGGTCAGAAAAACGGTAAAAGAACCCCTGGAAGAAAGGGAAAAGAGTGAATGGGAGTGTATAAATCACCTAAGAAACACTTAAAGCTAGCTCTAAGGAAAACCTAAAAAGAAGTTATAAGCAGGGTCCGTATTGGGGGTGGATATGGTTAGGATTAATCCTAACACAAGTGGTAAAAGAAAATCTAAGTATTGAATAGGGCCCAGTACGAGAGTTAGAAAGTAAGGAATATACAATCAAACTGATAGTCAACATAACTAAGACTTCCACCCTGCCCCCAAACTATATAATTTAATGCCTGGCAAGTCTTACTGTGTGGGAATTTAGGGAACCAAAGGCAGCTGTCACAAGCAAACAAACATCTATGTCCTGAAACTGGTCACTGTTGGGGAAAGCCCTGTGCTATCTGGAATGAGGTCTGGTGGATCACCCAATTTTGAGACTGAGTAAGTCATTCTTCCAAAAACAAACCCCCAAAGAACAAAATACATTTGTGTAAGGACTCTACACCACCTAACTGTAGTAATTTAAAATGCAATCATATGTTAATTACCATAAACAACCCAGATACTCTAGACCAGGAACCTTGAAGGTATAGATTAGGAACAGATATCTCAGGAAGGGATGCCATAGGATGATAGCTATTAGCTAGTCACCAACTCCACTCTGAGCCCATCCAGGATTACTATAACTCCCGGTCTCTCTAGTTCCTTTAACCCACCAGACAATGACCCTAAGAGAGTAAATATAACTAAGATAACTGACTTGAAGCAGACTTTAGAAATTGAGACTGGATATGGGGATGTAAATGCCTGAGTTGAATGGGTCAAATTTTCAGTACTAGCTCTTAATAAGTGCAACTGTTATGCATGCTCTCCCGGGCAGCCTCAGGCACAGGTAGTTTCATTTTCCCTAGGAAGGGATACCAATCTCAGAGGAATGTGCTGCATGTTGGCTCTATACCAGGACAGGGATGCATGGGAAAATGAAACTTGTGAATTTTATTATTGTTCTTTCCTGCCTTATGAGGTCAGATCCTAGAGCAATCCCTTCATTCTCCATAGGGAATATGAACCACTCTTTTCCTGTCTAGGCAGTGGGCAGAGTTCAGTAAGCCCATGGGAAATTCTCAACTTGTACTCACATTCTAAATGTACTGGTGAGTCAACAAAGACAACTACTCAGCTCTTCGTATACCACAAGCTAATGTCTGTGGCATGTGGGAAAAGGAACCTCCATGGCCTGTTACTGCCCAACTGGACTAGGACTTTTGCCTTATTTCCATTCCACTCAACATGGCACTCTATAAAATTCCTGAGAATCAACATGGCCACTGAAGTTGGAGAGCTCTAACAAATTATTTCAATCTCAACATGTATATTAACTCAATAGGAGTTCCTAAAGGAGTAACTGGGGGCGGACCAAGATGGCCGAATAGGAACAGCTCCAGTCTCCAACTCCCAGCGCGAGCGACACAGAAGACCGGTGATTTCTGCATTTTCAACTGAGGTACTGGGGTCATCTCTCTAGGGAGTGCCGGACAATCGGTGCTGGTCAGCTGCTGCAGCCTGACCAGCGTGAGCTGAAGCAGGGCGAGGCATCGCCTTACCTGGAACTTCAAGGGGGAAGGAAATCCGTTTTCCTAGCCAGGGGAACTGAGACACAAACACCTGGAAAATCGCGTAACTCCCACCCCAATACTGCGCTTTAAGGAAACAGGCACACCAGGAGAATTATCCCCACCTGGCCGGGGGGTCCCAAGCCCACGGAGCCTCCCTCACTGCTAACACAGCGTCTGCCGCGATCTATCCGCAAGGCAGCAGCGAGGCTGGGGGAGGGGCGCCCGCCATTGCTGAGCTTAAGTAGGTAAACAAAGCCGCTGGGAAGCTCGAACTGGGTGGAGCTCACAGCAGCTCAAGGAAACCTGCCTGTCTCTGTAGACTCCACCTCTGGGGACAGCCCACAGCTGAGGTCCAATAGGGAAAGCAGCGGGGGCGGTGCAGAGGCGAACGACTCTGTCTGACAGCTTTGGGGAGAGCCGTGGATCTCCCAACGCGGAGGTTGAGATCCGAACGGACAGACTGCCTGCTCAGGTGGGTCCCTGACCCCTGAGTAGCCTAGCTGGGAGACATCCCCCACTAGGGGCAGTCTGACACCCCACACCTCACAGGGGGAGTCATCCCTGAGAGGAAACCAAAGGAAGAATCAGACAGGTACACTCGCGGCTCAGCAATATTCTATCTTCGGCAACCTCTGCTGCTGATACCCAGGCAAACAGGGTCTGGAGTGGACCTCAAGCAATCTCCAACAGACCAACAGACAGTCCTTCTGACTGTCAGACGGAAAACTATCAAACAGGAAGGAACCTATACCAAAACCCCATCAGTACGTCACCATCATCAAAGACCAGGACAGATAAACCACAAAGATGGGAAAAGCAGGGCAGAAAAGCTGGAAATTCAAAAAATAAGAGCGCATCTCCCCCTGCAAAGGAGCGCAGCCCATCGCCAGCAACGGATCAAGCTGGTCAGAGAATGACTTTGACGAGATGAGAGAAGAAGGCTTCAGTCCATCAAACTTCTCAGAGCTAAAGGAGGAATTACGTACCCAGCGCAGAAACTAAAAATCTTGAAAAAAGGTGGAAGAATTGACAGCTAGATAATTAATGCAGAGAAGATCATAAACGAAATGACAGAGATGAAAACCATGACACGAGAAATACGTGACAAATGCACAAGCTTCAGTAACCGACTCGATCAACTGGAAGAAAGAGTATCAGCGATTGAGGATCAAATGAATGAAATGAAGCGAGAAGAGAAACCAAAAGTAAAAAGAAGAAAAAGAAATGAACAAAGCCTGCAAGAAGTATGGGATTATGTAAAAAGACCAAATCTACGTCTGATTGGGGTGCCTGAAAGTGAGGGGGAAAATGGAACCAAGTTGGAAAAACTCTTCAGGATATCATCCAGGAGAACTTCCCCAACCTAGTAGGGCAGGCCAACATTCAAATTCAGGAAATACAGAGAACGCCACAAAGATACTCTCCAGAAGAGCAACTCCAAGACACATAATTGCCAGATTCACCAAAGTTGAAATGAAGGAAAAAATCTTAAGGGCAGCCAGAGAGAAAGGTCGGGTTACCCACAAAGGGAACCATCAGACTAACAGCAGATCTCTCGGCAGAAACTCTACAAGCCAGAAGAGAGTGGGGGCCAATATTCAACGTTCTAAAGAAAAGAATTTTAAACCCAGAATTTCATATCCAGCCAAACTAAGTTTCATCAGTGAAGGAGAAATAAAATCCTTTACAGACAAGCAAATGCTTAGAGATTTTGTCACCACCAGGCCTGCCTTACAAGAGACCCTGAAGGAAGCCCTAAACATGGAAAGGAACAACCGGTACCAGCCATTGCAAAAACATGCCAAAAGTAAAGACCATCGAGGCTAGGAAGAAACTGCATCAACTAATGAGCAAAATAACCAGTTAATATCATAATGACAGGATCAAGTTCACACATAACAATATTAACCTTAAATGTAAATGGACTAAATGCTCCAATAAAAGACACAGACTGGCAAACTGGATAAAGAGTCAAGACCCATCAGTCTGCTGTATTCAGGAGACCCATCTCACATGCAGAGACATACATAGGCTCAAAATAAAGGGATGGAGAAAGATCTACCAAGCAAATGGAGAACAAAAAAAAGCAGGGGTTGCAATCCTAGTCTCTGATAAAACAGACTTTAAACCATCAAAGATCAAAAGAGACAAAGAAGGCCATTACATAATGGTAAAGGGATCAATTCAACAGGAAGAGCTAACTCTCCTAAATATATGCACCCAATACAGGAGCACCCAGATTCATAAAGCAAGTCCTTAGAGACCTACAAAGAGACTTAGACTCCCATACAATAATAATGGGAGACTTCAACACTCCACTGTCAACATTAGACAGATCAACGAGACAGAAAGTTAACAAGGATATCCAGGAATTGAACTCATCTCTGCACCAAGCGGACCTAATAGACATCTATAGAACTCTCCACCCCAAATCAACAGAATATACATTCTTCTCAGCACCACATCGCACTTATTCCAAAATTGACCACATAATTGGAAGTAAAGCACTCCTCAGCAAATGTACAAGAACAGAAATTATAACAAACTGTCTCTCAGACCACAGTGCAATCAAACTAGAACTCAGGACTAAGAAACTCAATCAAAACCGCTCAACTACATGGAAACTGAACAACCTGCTCCTGAATGACTACTGGGTACATAACGAAATGAAAGCAGAAATAAAGATGTTCTTTGAAACCAATGAGAACAAAGATACAACATACCAGAATCTCTGGGACACATTTAAAGCAGTGTGTAGAGGGAAATTTATAGCACTAAATGGCCACAAGAGAAAGCAGGAAAGATCTAAAATTGACACTTTAACATCACAATTAAAAGAACTAGAGAGGCAAGAGCAAACACATTCAAAAGCTAGCAGAAGGCAAGAAATAACTAAGATCAGAGCAGAACTGAAGGAGATAGAGCACAAAAAACCCTCAAAAAATCAATGAATCCAGGAGTTGGTTTTTTGAAAAGATCAACAAAATTGACAGACCGCTAGCAAGACTAATAAAGAAGAAAAGAGAGAGGAATCAAATAGACGCAATAAAAAATGATAAGGGGATATCACCACCGACCCCACAGAAATACAAACACCATCAGAGAATACTATAAATGCCTCTACGCAAATCGACTAGAAAATCTAGAAGAAATGGATAATTTCCTGGACACTTACACTCTCCCAAGACTGAACCAGGAAGAAGTTGAATCCCTGAATAGACCAATAACAGGCTCTGAAATTGAGGCAACAATTAATAGCCTACCCACGAAAAAAGTCCAGGACCAGATGGATTCACAGCTGAATTCTACCAGAGGTACAAGGAGGAGCTGGTACCATTCCTTCTGAAACTATTCCAATCAATAGAAAAAGAGGGAATCCTCCCTAACTCATTTTATGAGGCCAACATCATCCTGATACCAAAGCCTGGCAGAGACACAACAAAAAAAGAGAATTTTAGACCAATATCCCTGATGAACATCGATGCAAAAATCTCAATAAAATACTGGCAAACCGGATCAGCAGCACATCAAAAAGCTTATCCACCATGATCAAGTGGCTTCATCCCTGGGATGCAAGGCTGGTTCAACATTCGCAAATCAATAAACGTAATCCAGCATATAAACAGAACCAAAGACAAGAACCACATGATTATCTCAATAGATGCAGAAAAGGCTTTTGACAAAATTCAACAGCCTTTATGCTAAAAACGCTCATAAATTCGGTATTGATGGAACGTACCTCAAAATAATAGAGCTATGATTTATGACAAACCCACAGCTAATATCATACTGAATGGGCAAAAACTGGAAAAATTCCCTTTGAAAACTGGCACAAGACAGGGATGCCCTCTCTCACCACTCCTATTCAACATAGTGTTGGAAGTTCTGGCTAGGGCAATCAGGCAAGAGAAAGAAATCAAGGGTATCCGTTAGGAAAAGAAGAAGTCAAATTGTCCCTGTTTGCAGATGACATGATTGTATTTAGAAAAACCCATCGTCTCAGCCCAAAATCTCCTTAAGCTGATAAGCAACTTCAGCAAAGTCTCAGGATACAAAATTAATGTGCAAAAATCACAAGCATTCTTATACACCAGTAACAGACAAGCAGAGAGCCAAATCAGGAATGAACTTCCATTCACAATTGCTTCAAAGAGAATAAAATACCTAGGAATCCAGCTTACAAGGGATGTAAAGGACCTCTTCAAGGAGAACTACAAACCACTGCTCAGTGAAATCAAAGAGGACACAAACAAATGGAAGAACATACCATGCTCATGGATAGGAAGAATCAATATCGTGAAAATGGCCATACTGCCCAAGGTGATTATAGATTCAATGCCATCCCCATCAAGCTACCAATGAGTTCTTCACAGAATTGGAAAAAACTGCTTTAAAGTTCATATGGAACCCAAAAAGAGCCCGCATTGCCAAGACAATCCTAGGTCAAAAGGACAAAGCTGGAGGCGTCACGCTACCTGACTTCAAACTATACTACACAAGGCTACAGTAACCAAAACAGCATGGTACTGGTACAACAACAGAGATATAGACCAGTGGAACAGAACAGAGTCCTCAGAAATAATACCACACATCTACAGCCATCTGATCTTTGACAAACCTGACAAAACAAGAAATGGGGAAAGGATTCCCTATTTAATAAATGGTGCTGGGAAAATTGGCTAGCCACAAGTAGAAAGCTGAAACTGGATCCTTTCCTTACCCCTTATACGAAAATTAATTCAAGATGGATTAGAGACTTAAATGTTAGACCTAATACCATAAAAACCCTAGAAGAAAATCTAGGTAGTACCATTCAGGACATAGGCATGGGCAAGGACTTCATGTCTAAAACACCAAAAGCACGGCAGCAAAAGCCAAAATTGACAAATGGGATCTCATTAAACTAAAGAGCTTTTGCACAGCAAAAGAAACTACCATCAGAGTGAACAGGCAACCTACAGAATGGGAGAAAATTTTTGCAACCTACTCATCTGACAAAGGGCTAATATCCAGAATCTACAAAGAACTCAAACAAATATACAAGAAAAAAACAAACAACCCCATCAAAAAGTGGGGCAAAGGATATGAACAGACATTTCTCAAAAGAAGACATCCATACAGCCAACAGACACATGAAAAAATGCTCGTCATCACTCGCCATCAGAGAAATGCAAATCAAAACCACAATGAGATACCATCTCACACCAGTTAGAATGGCAATCATTAAGAAGTCAGGAAACAACAGATGTTGGAGAGGATGGGAGAAATAGGAACACTTTTACACTGTTGGTGGGATTGTAAACTAGTTCAACCATTATGGAAAACAGTATGGCGATTCCTCAAGGATCTAGAACTAGATGTACCATATGACCCAGCCATCCCACTACTGGTATATATACAAAGGATTATAAATTACTCTACTACAAAGACACATGCACACGTATGTTTATTGCGGCACTATTCACAATAGCAAAGACTTGGAATCAACCCAAATGTCCATCTGTGACAGACTGGATTAAGAAAATGTGGCACATATACACCATGGAATACTATGCAGCCATCAAAAAGGATGAGTTTGCGTCCTTTGTAGGGACATGGATGCAGCTGGAAACCATCATTCTTAGCAAACTATCACAAGAGAGAAAACCAAACACCGCATGTTCTCACTCATGGTGGGAACGAACAATGAGATCACTGGACTCGGGAGGGGAACATCACACACTGGGGCCTATCATGGGGAGGGGGGAGGAGGGAGGGATTGCATTGGGGAGTTATACATGATATAAACGTATGCACATGTACCCTAGAACTTAAAGTATAATAAAATAAAAAAAGAAAAAAAAGAAAAATAAAAAAAAAAAAAAAAAAAAAAAAAGAACCCATGACACGAAGAAATACGTGACAAATGCACAAGCTTCAGTAACCGACTCGATGAAATGGAAGAAAGGTATCAGCGATGAGGATCAAATGAATGAAATGAAGCGAAGAGAAGTCTAAAGAAAAAAGAAGAAAAAGAAATGACACAAAGCCTGCAAGGAGTAGGGGATTATGTAAAAAGACCAATCTACGTCTGTGATTGGGGTGCTGAAAGTGAGGGGGAAAATGGAACCCAGTTGGAAAACACTCCTCAGGTATATCCAGGAGAACTTCCCCAACCTAGTAGGGCAGGCCAACATTTCAATTCGGAAATAAGAGAAGCCACAAAGATACTCCTCCAGAAGAGCAACTCCAAGACACATAATTGCCAGATTCACCAAAGTTAATGAAGGAAAAAATCTTAAGGGCAGCCAGAGAGAAAGGTCGGGTACCACAAAGGGAAGCCCATCAGACTAACAGCAGATCTCTCGGCAGAAACTCTACAAGCCAGAAGAGAGTGGGGGCCAATATTCAACGTCTACTTAAAGAAAGAATTTTAACCCAGAATTTCATATCCAGTCAAACTAAGTTTCATCAGTGAAGGAGAAATAAAATCCTTTACAGATAAGCAAATGCTTAGAGATTTTGTCACCACCAGGCCTGCCTTACAAGAGACCCTGAAGGAAGCCCTAAACATGGAAAGGAACAACCGGTACCAGCCATTGCAAAAACATACCAAAATGTAAAGACCATCGAGGCTAGGAAGAAACTGCATCAACTAACGAGCAAAATAACCAGTTAATATCATAATGACAGGATCAAGTTCACACATAACAATATTAACCTTAAATGTAAATGGACTAAATGCTCCAATTAAAAGACATAGACTGGCAAACTGGATAAAGAGTCAAGAACCATCAATCTGCTGTATTCCGGAGGACCCATCTCACTGCAGAGACATACATAGGCTCAAAATAAAGGGATGGAGGAAAATCTACCAAGCAATGGAGAACAAAAAAAAGCCGAGGTTGCAATCCTAGTCTCTGATAAAACAGACTTAAACCATCAAAGATCAAAAGAGACAAAGAAGGCCATTACATATGGTAAAGGGATCAATCATTCAACAGGAAGAGCTAACTCTCCTAAATATATATGAACCCAATACAGGAGCACCCAGATTCATAAAGCAAGTCCTTACAGACCTACAAAGAGACTTAGACTCCCATGCAATAATAATGGGAGACTTCAACACTCCACTCTCAACATTAGACAGATCAACGAGACAGAAAGTTAACAAGGATATCCAAGAATTGAACTCATCTCTGCACCAAGCGGACCTAATAGACATCTATAGAACTCTCCACCCCAAATCAACAGAATATACATTCTTCTCAGCACCACATCGCACTTATTCCAAAATGGACCACATAATTGGAAGTAAAGCACTCCTCAGCAATGGAAAAGAACAGAAATTGTAACTAACTGTCTCTCAGACCACAGTGCAATCAAACTAGAACTCAGGACTAAGATACTCCAATCAAAACCGCTCAACTACATGGAAACTGAACAACCTGCTCCTGAATGACTATGGGTACATAACGAAAGAAAGCAGAATAAAGATGTTCTTTGAAACCAATGAGAACAAAGATACAACATACCAGAATCTCTGGGACACATTTAAAGCAGTGTGTAGAGGAAATTTATAGCACTAAATGCCCACAAGAGAAAGCTGGAAAGATCTAAAATGGACACTCTAACATCACAATTAAAAGAACTAGAGAGGCAAGAGCAAACACATCAGAAGCTAGCAGAAGGCAAGAAATAACTAAGATCAGAGCAGAACTGAAGGAGATAGAGACACAAAAACCCTCCAAAAAATCAATGAATCCAGGACTTGGTTTTTTGAAAAGATCACACAAATTGACAGACCGCTAGCAAGACTAATAAAGAGAAAAGAGAGAGGAATCAAATAGACGCAATAAAAAAGATAAAGGGGATATCACCACCGACCCCACAGAAATACAAACAACCATCAGAGAATACTATAAATGCCTCTATGCAAATCAACTAGAAAATCTAGAAGAAATGGATAATTCCTGGACACTTACACTCTCCCAAGACTGAACCAGGAAGAAGTTGAATCCCTGAATAGACCAATAGCAGGCTATGGAATTGAGGCAACAATTAATAGCCTACTCACCAAAAAAAGTCCAGGACCAGATGGATTCACAGCTGAATTCTACCAGAGGTACAAGGAGGAGCTGGTACCATTCCTTCTGAAACTATTCCAATCAATAGAAAAAGAGGGAATCCCCTTAACTCATTTTATGAGGCCAACATCATCCTGATACCAAAGCCTGGCAGAGACACAACAAGAAAAGAAAATTTTAGACAATATCCCTGATGAACATTGATGCAAAAATCCTCAATAAAATACTGGCAAACCGGATTCAGCAGCACATCAAAAAGCTTATCCACCATGATCAAGTGGGCTTCATCCCTGGGATGCAAGGCTGGTTCAACATTCGCAAATCCATAAACGTAATCCAGCATATAAACAGAACCAAACACAAGAACCACATGATTATCTCAATAGATGCAGAAAAGGCTTTTGACAAAATTCAACAGCCCTTTATGCTAAAAATGCTCAATAAATTCGGTATTGATGGAACGTACCTCAAAATAATAAGAGCTATTTATGACAAACCCCAGTTAATATCATACTGAATGGGCAAAAACTGGAAAAATTCCTTTGAGAACTGGCACAAGACAGGGATGCCCTCTCTCACCACTCCTATTCCACATGGTGGAAGTTCTGGCTAGGGCAATCAGGCAAGAGAAAGAAATCAAGGGTATCCAGTTAGGAAAAGAAGAAGTCAATTGTCCCTGTTTGCAGATGACATGATTGTATATTAGAAAACCCCAAGTCTCAACCTAAAATCTCCTTAAGCTGATAAGCAACTTCAGCAAAGTCTCAGGATACAAAATTAATGTACAAAAATCAAAGCATTCTTATACACCAGTAACAGACAAGCAGAGAGCCAAATCAGGAATGAACTTCCATTCACAATTGCTTCAAAGAGAATAAAATACCTAGGAATCCAACTTACAAGGGATGGAAAGGACCTCTTCAAGGAGAACTACAAACCACTGCTCAGTGAAATCAAAGAGGACACAAACAAATGGAAGAACATACCATGTCATGGATAGGAAGAATCAATATCGTGAAACTGGCCATACTGCCCAAGGTTATTATAGATTCAATGCCATCCCCATCAAGCTACCAATGACTTCCTCACAGAATTGGAAAAAACTGCTTTAAAGTTCATATGGAACCAAAAAAGAGCCCGCATGCCAAGACAATCCTAAGTCAAAGGACAAAGCTGGAGGCGTCACGCTACCTGACTTCAAACTATACTACAAGCTACAGTAACCAAAACAGCGTGGTACTGGTACCACAACAGAGATATAGACCAATGGAACAGAACAGAGTCCTCAGAAATAATACACAACATCTACAGCCATCTGATCTTTGACAAACCTGAGAGAAACAAGAAATGGGGAAAGGATTCCCTATTCAATAAATGGTGCTGGGAAAATTGGCTAGCCATAAGTAGAAAGCTGAAACTGGATCCTTTCCTTATTCTCCTTATACGAAAATTAATTCAAGATGGATTAGAGACTAAATGTTAGACCTAATAGCATAAAAACCCTAGAAGAAAATCTAGGTAATACCATTCAGGACATAGGCATGGGCAAGGACTTCATGTCTAAAACACCAAAAGCAACGGCAGCAAAAGCCAAATCGACAAATGGGATCTCATTAACTAAGGAGTTTGCACAGCTAAAGAAACTACCATCAGAGTGAACAGGCAACCTACAGAATGGGAGAAAATTTTTGCAACCTACTCATCTGACAAAGGGCTAATATCCAGAATCTACAAAGAACTCTAACAAATACAAGAAAAAAACAAACAACCCCATCAAAAAGTGGGGAAAAGATATGAACAGACATATCTCAAAAGAAGACATCCATAGAGCCAACAGACACATGAAAAAATGCTCATCATCACTCGCCATCAGAGAAATGCAAATCAACCACAATGAGATACCATCTCACACCAGTTAGAATGGCAATCATTAAGAAGTCAGGAAAAACAAAGGTGTTGGAGAGGATGTGGAGAAATAGGAACACTTTACACTGTTGGGGATTGTAAACTAGTTCAACCATTATGGAAAACAGTATGGCGATTCCTCAAGGATCTAGAACTAGATGTACCATATGACCCAGCCATCCACTACTGGGTATATACCCAAGGATTATAAATTACTCTACTACAAAAGCACATGCACACGTTTGTTTATTGCGGCACTATTCACAATAGCAAAGACTTGGAATCAACCCAATGTCCATCTGTGACAGACTGGATTAAGAAAATGTGGCACATATACACCATGGAATACTATGCAGCCATCAAAAGGATGTTTGCCTCCTTTGTAGGGACATGGATGCAGCTGGAAACCATCATTCTTAGCAAACTATCACAAGAAGAGAAAACCAAACACCGCATGTTCTCACTCATAGGTGGGAACTGAACAATGAGATCACTTGGACTCAGGAAGGGGAACATCACACACTGGGTCTATCATGGGGAGGGGGGAGGAGAGAGGGATTCCATTGGGGAGTTATACATGATATAAACGTTATGCACATGTACCGTAGAACTTAAAGTATAAAAAAAAAGAAAAAGGAGTAACTAATAAATTTAAAAATGAAAGAACACAAAAATAAGTGTGGAAATGAACCAATAGGAGTGAAAAGAAAAAGAGGAGGGATCTGAAGGAAATAATATATACGGAGCTCCATTTCTGAGACAAAATAACTTGAATGGCTTAGGTCAGCAAACTACAGAAGAAACAGGATATGCTAGGCCCCTGCTTGGATAGCTGATGCCTGCTTATCAGCCTCCCCCTTCCCCTTCTTCCCCCCACTTAGTTGCCTTCACCCAAACCAAAGAAGTTTAGTCTAAGATAAAAGTTTACTAGTCTGTAAAATAGCTCGTTTTGTCTGTTCTTATCAACCTGCCCAGCTACTTAGGTCATAAATCAAATACTTGAAGAGCCCCAGAGCTAACTAGGACTGCAATGCATTTTGGGCTGCAACAAAATGCAGCATGACAACCCTAAAAACATCACATGAAACCCCTACCCTACAATCAATAGACGATGTCCGGGAAGATTGAGACCCCATAGTACTCAGCCTATAAGGAACCAGAGGGACCTGCACACTAGGGGATAAATTGCTTGTTGAAACCGTGCTGGGTGTGCCTGCTCATCAGACACCCAATCTTGCAAGACCGTCATGAAAAATCTCACTTTCACTGTTCTCCGGTTCCCTAAGTCCATTCTTTGGGATTGGACAGGTGAGTTGGTCTCTCCCATTCTCTAAGTACCTGTTCCTTACTGATGATGCTCTAAGAGATGTGATTCTGAGCTGCACTCCTTTCTCTGAGCTTGAGCTCCTGATGTGGTCAGCCCCATGCAAACTTATGGAAGAAGGCATGGATAATGAGGCTACAAGAAAAGCTCTAGTCAACATCCCCCAAGACAAGGATCAGGGCCCTGCAAACACTCAGAAAATTACTCTTCCCCTCCTCAATGGACCATGTTTTTCTGATGGACTACTTTTGAACCTTTAAGACCCAGCTTTAAGCATCATACCATTTCTGAAGTCTTCTCTGACTCCCCAGAGAAAAACTGATTACATCTTCCTTTAGACCATCTCTATGCTTGTTATAAATGCCTCTATTATAGCACTAATAATTCTGAATTAGCTTTTCATTTCTGAAATGAACAAATGGCTATAAATAAGGTAAAGGATGTGTTGGAAACAGTAGAAGATAAAAGTTGGAGTCAAATCTTGGAGGGTCTTAAACACTTAGCAGAGAGGCCTGAGCTGAATGAGGGCACAATTGGGGGTCAACGATTACTTTTGTGCAAAGGACATAGCAAAACAAGTGTTCATTATCGTGGGAGTAAAGGCATAGAGGTGGGAATTATCCTAAATTTCATGAGAATGCCTATATGTTGAAGAGATGGAGGAACTAGTGAGAACCCAGGCATGACCCTGTGGGACCAGACTGAACTGCCAGCCAATTTCATGATGCAAAGATTTCTTTCTTTTATGACAAATGGATCCAAGTAAAGTCCTGAAGACCATAACCAGAGGCTACTAAAGGGTCTCTGGGCAGCTTCATATAGGAGCATGAAGACTGGGCTGGGTAAGAGAAGAAGGGATAGGGATAAGGACTACTCCCAGATGGTATTGGGACCTGTAGCCCATTTTGCTTTGGACCATTTAGGATGTAAGAGAAAATGAGAACAACTAGGTCCAAGTCCCAATCAACACTGTGCTGTGGTCTACCTAAGGAGTCAGCTCAGGAACAGCCCTTACACACGCACAGGTCACTGGCAGCCCTTAGTGTTTCCACACAGCAGGGGAAACCCAACCTTTCCAGCAGTCTGTGCAAAGGCCAAGCATCTTAGAGGGCCCTGGAGAGACGATTCAGAAGGTATAAAAGGGTATAGGGTGTGGTTGAGCACAATGAACAGCAAATATTTTAGACTCCTGCTTCAAAGCGGGCTTGACTTGTACTGACAAACAAGGCAGAAAAAGCCCCAGCTTGGTTTTGGCCTGACTTCAGAGGGGGACAAAAATTGCCCACAAACAGCCAGTCATGAAAAAATATTTGCTCCCTCTGGAAAATCATGGCCTTTAGCACATTCCTCAGAATTACGTCAACCAGGGAACAGTGCCAAAAATGTGACTTTCATGTTTCTGCAGCAACAGACGATTTCCTCTCTCCACTTGGCTTTTTTCTTATATGTATAAATAAAGGAGCCAGTCAATTGCTCAAAAAATATGAACATCTTAAGCATTTCCAGGCTTTGCAAGTAGTAATTATTAATAGAAGTAAGTGACCACGCCTGTTAGAAATGTTATTTCACATATTCCTTTTCTGGTTTCTTAAAGGAGATTATATATGTGGCCAGGCTGAACTGAAAAAATAAGAGTTGACACAATGACCATATGAAAATGGATTTTTCCTCACTTGATTATGTCACCAACCTTGCATATAAATGTTCCATTTTGTCTGCCCAAAGATTCTTAAGCCTGGGGACAGAGGAATGGAAGTCACTCAGCCCATGCAGTCTGAGAAGAGAATCCACCAGGAAAAAAAAAAAAAAAAGATAATGGAAACATCAGGGAAGCTCAGCTGTGTAACTGGATCACTGTTGTTTGGACTTAGCCAGGGGTCATTGTAAAATCCAACAATGGGTGAAAAGCAGTATTCATTGTTCAGTTCTTGCCTTCAACTTCTGTCCCTTCATACTTAATTCATATCTAATCTGCCTTGCTTCCTGATCAATATCATTTATCATAACTGTGGAAGTGAAATGTCTTACTCCTTGACTACCTTGACTGCTCTCTTTCCTTTCTCTCCACCAACTGTTTGCCCCATCAGCACTCCCAATATGACAGAGTTGTAGAGACTTTGCCCAGCCACATAACTTAGCTATAGTTGCACTATATCCAAAGCCTTTCAGTCTGAGTTATAGCTGGAACTATAAAGGGAACTAGGGCCCAAAAATGTTTCCATCTGTTCTGGTGAAGAATTCTTTCTGATTAACTTATAACTGAATGGGATACTTACTTATCCATACTTGTCCACAGCAGGATTATGTGAATATCCTGCTCTGCAACTAAAAGGATTTTGCCCTCTAACTGCTAGTTATCTAGTTATCTAACAGAGGCAGGGCTGCCCCCTTCCAGAAGGTGGAAATAGAGAATCCAAAATAGACGTCTCTGAGGTATAACATTGGAGAGAATTATTACTTAGAAATGTATGCTACAGTCAGGTGCCAAACAGCCAAGGAATGCCAGCTAAGTTTGCATCAAGAATGGATGCTGGGAGGCAGAGCAAGATGGCCAATAGGAACAGCTGCAGTCTCCAACTCCCAGCGCGAGCAACACAGAAGACCGGTGATTTCTGCTTTTCAACTGAGGTACTGGGGTCATCTCACTAGGGAGTGTCGGAAAATTGGTGCTGGGGAGCTGCTGCAACCCAACCAGCGAGAGCTGAAGCAGGGTGAGGCATTGCCTCACCTGGGAAGCACAAAGGGGAAGGGAATCCTTTTACCTAGCCAGGGGAACTGAGACACACAACACCTGGAAAATCGGGTAATTCCCACCCCAATACTGCACTTTAAGCAAACGGGCACACAAGGAGATTATACCCACACCTGGCCAGGAGGGTCCCACAGCCACGGAGCCTCCTCATTGCTAGCACAGCAGTCTGCGATCTAACCGCAAGTCAGCAGTGAGGCTGGGGGAGGGGCGCCCACCATTCCTGAGGCTTAAGTAGGTAAACAAGCCCGCTGGGAAGCTCGAACAGGGTGGAGCGCACAGCAGCTCAAGGAAACCTGCCTGTTTCTGTAGAATCCACCACTGGGCACAGGGCACAACTAAACAACAACAACAAAAAAAAAGCAGCAGAACCCTGTGCGGACACAAACGACTCTGTCTGACAGCTTTGAAGAGAGCAGTGGATCTCCAAACACGGAGGTTGAGATCTGAGAACAGACAGACTGCCTGCTCAAGTGGGTCCCTGACCCCTGAGTAGCCTAACTGGGAGACATCCCCCACTAGGGGCAGTCTGACACCCCACACCTCATACGGTGGAGTACACCCCTGAGAGGAAGCTTCTAAAGTAAGAATCAGACAGGCACACTCGCTGTTCAGCAATATTCTATCTTCTGCAAACTCTGCTGCTGTTACCCAGGCAAACAGGGTCTGGAGTGGACCTCAACCGATCTCCAATAGACCTACAGCTGAGGGCCCTGACTATTAGAAGGAAAACTATCAAACAGGAAGAACACCTAGACCAAAACCCCATCAATACGTCACCATCATCAAAGACCAGAGGCAGATGAAACCACAAAGATGGGGAAAAAGCAGGGCAGAAAAGCTGGAAATTCAAAAAATAAGAGCACATCTCCCCCAGCAAAGGAGCACAGCCCATCACCAGAAACGGATCAAAGCTGGTCAGAGAATGAGTGTGACGAGATGAGAGAAGAAGGCTTCAGTCCATCAAACTTCTCAGAGCTAAAGGAGGAATTACGTACCCAGTGCAAAGAAACTAAAAATCTTGAAAAAAGAGTGGAGGAATTGATAGCTAGAAAAATTAATGCAGAGAAGGTCATAAACGAAATGACAGAGATGAAAACCATGACACGAAAAATACGTAACAATGCACAAGTTTCAGTAACCGACTCGATCAACTGGAAGAAAGAGTATCAGCTATTGAGGATCAAATGAATGAAAGAAGCGAGAAGAGAAGTCTAAAGAAAAAAGAAGAAAAAGAAATGAACAATCCTGCAAGAAGTATGGGATGATGTAAAAAGAACAAATCTACATCTCATTGGGGTGCCTGAAATTGAGGGGGAAAATGGAACCAAGTTGGAAAACACTCTTCAGGATATCATCCAGGAGAACGTACCCAACCCAGTAGGGCAGGCCAACATTCAAATTCAGGAAGAGAAATAAAATCTTTTACAGATAAGCAAATGCGTAGAGATTTTGTCACCACCAGGCCTGCCTTACAAGAGACCCTGAAGGAAGCCCTAAACATGGAAAGGAACAACCGGTACCAGCCATTGCAAAAACATGCCAAAATGTAAAAACCGACGAGGCTAGGAAGAAACTGCATCAACTAACGAGGAAAATAACCAGTTAATATCATAATGCCAGGATCAAGTTCACACATAACAATATTAACTTTAAATGTAAAAGGACTAAATGCTCCAATTAAAAGACACAGACTGGCAAACTAGATAAAGAGTCAGGACACATCAGTCTGCTGTATTCAGGAGAACCACCTCACATGCAGAGACATACATAGGCTCAAAATAAAGGGATGGAGGAAGATCTACCAAGCAATGGAGAACAAAAAAAAGCAGGGGTTGCAATCCTAGTCTCTGATAACATAGACGTTAAACCATCAAAGATCAAAAGAGACAAAGAAGGCCACTACATAATGGTAAAGGGATCAATTCAACAGGAAGAGCTAACTATCCTAAATATATATGCACCCAATACAGGAGCACCCAAATTCATAAAGCAAGTCCTTAGAGACTTACAGAGACTTAGACTCCCATACAATAATAATGGAGACTTCAACACTCCACTGTCAACATTAGACAGATCAACGAGACAGAAAGTTAACGAGGATATCCAGGAATTGAACTCATCTCTGCACCAAGCAGACCTAATAGACATCTATAGAACTCTCCACCCCAAATCAACAGAATATACATTCTTCTCAGCACCACATCGCACTTACACCAAAATTGACCACATGGTTGGAAGTAAAGCACTCCTTAGCAAATGTACAAGAACAGAAATTATAACAAACTGTCTCTCAGACCACAGTGCAATCAAACTAGAACTCAGGACTAAGAAACTCAATCAAAACCGCTCAACTACATGGAAACTGAACAACCTGCTGCTGAATGACTACTGGGTACATAACAAATTGAAGGCAGAAATAAGGATGTTCTTTGAAACCAATGAGAACAAAGATACAACATGCTAGAATCTCTGGGACACATTTAAAGCAGTGTGTAGAGGGAAATCTATAGCACTAAATGCCCACAAGAGAAAGCTGGAAAGATCTAAAATGGACACTCTAACATCACAATTAAAAGAACTAGAGAGGCAAGAGCAAACACATTCAAAAGCTAGCAGAAGGCAAGAAATAACTAAGATCAGAGCAGAACTGAAGGAGATAGAGTCACAAAAAACCCTCCAAAAAATCAATGAATCCAGGACTTGTTTTTGAAAAGATCAACAAATTGACAGACCGCTAGCAAGACTAATAAAGAAGAAAAGAGAGAAGAATCAAATAGATGCAATAAAAAATGATAAAGGGGATATCACCACCGACCCCACAGAAATACAAACAAACATCAGAGAATACTATAAACACCTCTATGCAAATCAACTAGAAAATCTAGAAGAAATGGATAATTTCCTGGACACTTACACTCTCCCAAGACTAAACCAGGAAGAAGTTGAATCCCTGAATAGACCAATAGCAGGCTCTGAAATTGAGGCAATAATTAATAGCCTACCAACCAAAAAAAGTCCAGGACCAAATGGATTCACAGCTGAATTCTACCAGAGGTACAAGGAGGAGCTGGTACCACTCCTTCTGAAACTATTCCAATCAATTGAAAAAGAGAGAATCCTCTCTAACTCATTTTATGAGGCCAACATCATCCTGATACCAAAGCCTGGCAGAGACACACAAAAAAAAGAGAATTTTAGACCAATATCCCTGATGAACATTGATGCAAAAATCCTCAATAAAATACTGGCAAACCGGATTCAGCAGCACATTAAAAAGCTTATCCACCACGGTCAAGTGGGCTTCATCCCTGGGATGCAAGGCTGGTTCAACATTCGCAAATCAATAAACATAATCCAGCATATAAACAGAACCAAACACAAGAACCACATGTTTATCTCAATAGATGCAGAAAAGGCTTTTCACAAAATTCAACAGCCCTTCATTCCAAAAACGCTCAATAAATTCGGTATTGATGGAAGGTATCTCAAAATAATAAGAGCTATTTATGACAAACCCACAGCCAATATCGTACTGAATGGGCAAAAACTGGAAAAATTCCCTTTGAAAACTGGCACAAGACAGGGATGCCCTCTCTCACCACTCCTATTCAACATAGTGTTGAAAGTTCTGGCCAGGGCAATCAGGCAAGAGAAAGAAATCAAGGGTATCCAGTTAGGAAAAGAAGAAATCAAATTGTCCCTATTTGCAGATGACATGATTGTATATTTAGAAAACCCCATTGTCTCTGCCCAAAATCTCCTTAAGCTGATAAGCACCTTCAGTAAAGTCTCAGGATACAAAATCATTGTTCAAAAATCACAAGCATTCTTATACACCAATAACAGACAAACGGAAAACCAAATCATGAATGAACTCCCCTTCACAATTGCTTCAAAGAGAATAAAATACCTAGGAATCCAACTTACAAGGGATGTAAAGGACCTCTTCAAGGAGAACTACAAACCACTGCTCAGTGAAATCAAAGAGGACACAAACAAATGGAAGAACATACCATGCTCATGGATAGGAAGAATCAATATCGTGAAAATGGCCATACTGCCCAAGGTTATTTATAGATTCAATGCCATCCCCATCAAGCTACAAATGAGAATTGGAAAAAACTGCTTTAAAGTTCATATGGAACCAAAAACGAGCCCACAGAGAAGACCAAAAAAAAATGATAGAGATGAAAACCATGACACGAGAACTACAAGACAAACACACAAGCTTCAGTAACCGACTGAATCACCTGGACAAAAGGGTATCAATGATTGAAGATTAAATGAATGACATGAAGTGAGAAGAGAAGTGTAGAGGAAAAAGGGTAAAAAGAAATGAAGAAAGCCTCCAGGAAATATGGCATTATGTGAAAGACCAAATCTACGCCGGATTGGTGTGCCTGAAATTGACGGGGAAAATGGCACGAAGTTGGAAAACACTATGTAGGATATCATCCAGGAGAACTTCCTCAACCTAGTAAGGCAGGCCAACATTCAAGTTGAGGAAATACAGAGAATGCCACAAAGATACTCCTCGAGAAGAGCAACTCAAAGACACCTAACTGTCAGATTCACCAAAGTAAAAATGAAGGAATAAATGTTAGGGGCAGCCAGAGAGAACGGTCGGGTTACACACAAAGGGAAGCCCATCAGACTAACAGCAGATCTCTCGGCAGAAACTCTACAAGCCAGAAGAGAGTGGGGGCCAATATTCAACATTCTTAAAGAAAAGAATTTTCAACCCAGAACTTCATATCCAGCCAAACTAAGTGTCATAAGTGAAGGAGAAATAAAATCCTTTACAGACAAGCAAATGCTTAGAGATTTCGTCACCACCAGGCCTGCCCTATAGGAGATCCTGAAGGAAGCAGTAAACATGGAAAGGAAAAACTGGTACCAGCCATTGCAAAAACATGCCAAAATGTAAAGTCCATCGATGCTAGGAAGAAACTGCATCAACTAATGAGCAAAATGACCAGCTAATATTATAATGACAGGATCAAGTTCACACATAACAATATTAACCTTAAATATAAATGGACAAAATGGTCCAATTAAAAGACACACACTGGCAAATTGGATAAAGAGTCAAGACCCATCAGTTTGTTGTATTCAGGAGACCCATCTCACATGCAGAGACACACATAGGCTCAAAATAAAGGGATGGAGGAAGATCTACCAAGCAAATGGAAAACAATAAAAAGCAGGGGATGCAATCCTAGTCTCTTATAAAAAAGAGTTTAAATCTTCAAAGATCAAAAGAGACAAAGAAGTCCATTACATAATGGTAAAGGGATTCATTCATCAGGAAGAGCTAGCTATCCTAAATATATATGCGCCAATACAGGAGCACCCAGATTCATAAAGTAAGTCCCTAGAGACTTACAAGGGGGCTTAGACTCCCATACAATAATAACAGGAGACTTTAACACCCCACTGTCAACATTAGACAGATCAACGAGAGAGAAGGTTAACAAGGATATCCAGGAATTGAACTTAACTCTACACCAAGAAGATCTAATAGACATCAACAGAACGCTCCACCCCAAATCAACAGAATATGCATTCTTCTCAGAACCACATTGCCCTTATTCCAAAATTGACCACATGGTTGGAAGTAAAGCACTCCTCAGCAAATGGAAAAGAAGAGAAATTATAACAAACTGTCTCTCAGACCACAGTGCAATCAAACTAGAACTCAGGACTAAGAAACTCAATCAAAACCACTCTACATGGAAACAAAGCAACCTGCTCCTGAATGACTACTGGGTACATAATGAAATGAAGGCAGAAATAAAGATGTTCTTTGAAACCAATGAGAACAAAGATACAACATACCAGAATCTGGGACACATTTAAAGCAGTGTGTAGAGGGAAATTTATAGCACTAAATGCCACAAGAGAAAGCAGGAAAGATCTAAAATTGACACTCTAACATCACAATTAAAAGAACTAGAGAGGCAAGAGCAAACACATTCAAAAACTATCAGAAGGCAAGAAATAACTAAGATCAGAGCAGAACTGAAGGAGAGAGAGACACACACACAAAAAAAACCCTTCAAAAAATAAATGAATCCAGGAGCTGTTTCTTTGTAAAGATCAACAAAATTGATAGACTGCTAGCGAGACTAATAAAGAAGAAAAGAGAGAAGAATCAAATAGACGCAATAAAAAATGATAAAGGTAATATCACCACTGACCCCACAGAAATACAAACTACCATCAGAGAATACTATAAACGCCTCTACGCAAATCAACTAGAAAATCTAGAAGAAATGGATGATTTCCTGGACACTTACACTCTCCCAAGACTAAACCAGGAAGAAGTTGAATCCCTGAATAGACCAATAGCAGGCTCTGAAATTGAGGCAACAATTAATAGCCTACCCACCAAAAAAAGTCCAGGACCAGATGGATTCACAGCTGAATTCTACCAGAGGTACAAGGAGGAGCTGGTACCATTCCTTCTGAAACTATTCCAATCAATAGAAAAAGAGGGAATCCTCCCTAACTCATTTTATGAGGCCAACATCATCCTGATACCAAAGTCTGGCAGAGACACAACAAAAAAAGAGAATTTTAGACCAATATCCCTGATGAACATCGATGCAAAAATCTCAATAAAATACTGGCAAACCGGATTCAGCAGCACATCAAAAAGCTTATCCACCATGATCAAGTGGGCTTCATCCCTGGGATGCAAGGCTGGTTCAACATTCGCAAATCCATAAACGAATCCAGCATATAAACAGAACCAAACACAAGAACCACATGATTATCTCAATAGATGCAGAAAAGGCTTTTCACAAAATTCAACAGCCCTTCATGCTAAAAAATGCTCAATAAATTCAGTATTGATGGAACGTATCTCAAAATAATAAGAGCTATTTATGACAAACCACAGCTAATATCATACTGAATGGACAAAAGCTGGAAAATTCCCTTTGAAAACTGGCACAAGACAGGGATGCCCTCTCTCACCACTCCTATTCACATAGTGTTGAAAGTTCTGGCTAGGGCAATCAGGCAAAAAAAATAAATAAACGGTATTCATTTAGGGAAAGATGAAGTCCAATTGTCCCTGTTCGCACATGACATGAGTATATATTTAGAAAACCCGGGTCTCTGCCCAAAATCTCCTTAAGCTGATAAGAAACTTCACCAAAGTCTCAGGATACAAATCAATGTGCAAAAATCACAAGCATTCTTATACACCAGTAACAGACAGAGAGCTAAATCATGAATGAACTCCCATTCACAATAGCTTCAAAGAGAATAAAACACATAGGAACCAAACATACAAGGGATATAAAGGACCTCTTCAAGGAGAACTACGAGCCACTTCTCAGTGAAATAAAAGAGGATACAAACAAATGGAGGAACGTACCATGCTCATGGATAGGAAGAATCAATATTGTGAAAATGGCCATACTTCCAAAGGTAATTTACAGATTCAATGTCATCCCATTAAGCTACCAATGACTTTCTTCACAGAATTGGAAAAAACTGCTTAAAGCTCATATGGAACCAAAAAAGACCCCACATTGCCAAGACAATCCTAAGTCAAAAGAACAAAGCGGAGGCATCACGCTACCTGACTTCAAACTATACTACAAGGCTACAGTAAACAAAACACCATGGTCTGGTACCAAAACAGAGATATAGACCAATGGAAAGAACAGAGCCTCAGAAATAATACCACACATCCACAGCATCTGATCTTTGAGAAAAACAAGAAAGGGGGAAAGGATTCCCTATTTAATAAATGGTGCTGGAAAAATGGCTAGCCATAAGTAGAAAGCTGAAAAAAATGGTTTCCTTACTCCTTATACGAAAATTAATTCAAGATGGATTAGAGAGTTAAATGTTAGACCTAAAACCATAAAAACCCTAGAAGAAAACCTAGGTAATACCATTCAGGACATAGGCCTAGACAAGGACTTCATGTCTAAAACACCAAAAGCAATGGCAACAAAAGCTAAAATTGACAAATGGGATCTAATTAAACTAAAGAGCTTGTGCACAGCAAAAGAAACTGCCATCAGAGTGAACAGGTAACCTACAGAATGGGAGAAAATTTTTGCAATCTACTCATCTGACAAAGGGCTAATATCCAGAACCTACAAAGAGTTCAAATAAATTTACAAGAAAAAAAACAAACAACCCCATCAAAAAGTGGGCAAATCATATGAACAGGTACTTCTCAAAATAAGACATTCATACAGCCAATAGACTCATGAAAAAATGCTCATCATTACTAGCCATCGGAGAAATGCAAATCAAAACCACAATGAGATACCATCTCACAGCACTTAGAATGGCAATCATTAAAAAATCAGGAAGCAGCAGGTGCTGGAGAGGATGTGGAGAAATAGGAACACTTTTACACTGTTGATGGGACTATAAACTATTTCAACCAATGTGGAAACAAGTGTGGTGATTCCTCAAGGATCTGTACTAGAATATCATTTGACCCAGCCATCCCATTACTGGGTATATACCCAAAGGATTATAAATCATGCTGCTATAAAGACACATGCACATGTATGTTTATTGCAGTACTATCACGATAGTAAATACTTGGAATCAACCCAAATATCCATCAGTGACAGACTGGATTAAGAAAATGTGGCAAATATACACCATGGAATACTATGCAGCCATAAAACAGGATGAGTTCGGTCCTTTGTAGGGACATGGTGCAGCTGGAAACCATCATTCTCAGCAAACTTCGCAAGAAGAAAACCCAATACCACATGTTCTCACTCATGTGTGGAATTGACAATGAGATCTCTGGAACACCGGAAGTGGAACATCACACTTCGGGGCCTATTGTGGGGTGAGTGGTAGGGTAAGGGATAGCATTAGGATATATACCTAATGTAAATGAGAAGTTAATAGGTGCAGCACACCAACATGGCACTTGTATACATAGGTAACAAAGCTGCACATTGTGCACATGTAACCCTAGATCTTAAAGTATACCCCATATAATAATAATAATAATAATAATAATAATAAAAGAAACTCATCAGAGTTCTTAGGAGAAGGGCCATTTTATATGTGGGAAAAAAAAAATAAAAGAGTGTGCCAGTTGTCCTGATCCCTTAGTGGCAGGTGTTCCATCTGGCTGTGTCTATTCAGCCATCCCAACTCTCCTTCTTTTTAAATGATAATTTTGCTGGATATTAAATACTTGATTGAAAGTTTTTTCTTTCAATACTTTAAATATGTCACCCTACTCTTTTGGGCATTCATAGTTTCTGGTGAGGAAATAGCTGCCAATGTTGATGACTATTTCTTGTATGTGTCGTGTAGCTTATCTTTTGCTGCTTTCAAGATTTTTTTTTTGGTCAGTTTGATTATGTATTGGAGTATAACTGTTTGTTTAAATAACTTGTAATTCATTGAGTTTCTTATATGTTTAGATCATGTCTTTTAACAAATTTGGGATTTTTAAACCATTTTTAAATACATTATTACATTGCTTTTTTCTCTTTCCTCTATTTCTGGAGTTCCTATTGTCACATTGTATATTTGTACACTTGATGGTTTCCCACAGTTCTCTTAGACTCTGTTCATTTTTCTTCTTTTTTTCTGTTTCTCAGACTGATAATTTCAGTTGCCTATCTTCCAGTTCACTAATTATTTTCTCTTGCTCAAATATGCTGTTGAAATCCTCTAGTGAATGTTTTTTTGACTTATTTTAGTTTTCAGCTGTAAATTGTTAGAAAATTATATTTTTCTTTTTTTTTTTTTTTTCTTACTTAGGGCAAATTTTATTTTTTTATTTTTATTTTTTTTTCTTTTTTATTTTTTATTATACTTTAAGTTCTAGGGTACATGTGCATAACGTTTATATCATGTATAACTCCCAATGCAATCCCTCCCTCCTCCCCCCTCCCCATGATAGGCCCCAGTGTGTGATGTTCCCCTTCCGAGTCCAAGTGATCTCATTGTTCAGTTCCCACCTATGAGTGAGAACATGCGGTGTTTGGTTTCTCTCTTGTGATAGTTTGCTAAGAATGATGGTTTCCAGCTGCATCCATGTCCCTACAAAGGACGCAAACTCATCCTTTTTGATGGCTGCATAGTATTCCATGGTGTATATGTGCCACATTTTCTTAATCCAGTCTGTCACAGATGGACATTTGGGTTGATTCCAAGTCTTTGCTATTGTGAATAGTGCCGCAATAAACATACGTGTGCATGTGTCTTTGTAGTAGAGTAATTTATAATCCTTTGGGTATATACCCAGTAGTGGGATGGCTGGGTCATATGGTACATCTAGTTCTAGATCCTTGAGGAATCGCCATACTGTTTTCTAATGGTTGAACTAGTTTACAATCCCCCAACAGTGTAAAAGTGTTCCTATTTCTCCACATCCTCTCCAACATCTGTTGTTTCCTGACTTCTTAATGATTGCCATTCTAACTGGTGTGAGATGGTATCTCATGTGGTTTTGATTTGCATTTCTCTGATGGCGAGTGATGACGAGCATTTTTTCATGTGTCTGTTGGCTGTATGATGTCTTCTTTTGAGAAATGTCTGTTCATATCCTTTCCCCACTTTTTGATGGGGTTGTTGTTTTTTCTTGTATATTGTTTGAGTTCTTTGTATTCTGGATATTAGCCCTTTGTCAGATGAGTAGGTTGCAAAAATTTTCTCCCATTCTGTAGGTTGCCTGTTCACTCTGATGGTAGTTTCTTTTGCTGTGCAAAAGCTCTTTAGTTTAATGAGATCCCATTTGTCATTTTGGCTTTTGCTGCCGTTGCTTTTGGTGTTTTAGACATGAAGTCCTTGCCCATGCCTATGTCCTGAATGGTACTACCTAGATTTTCTTCTAGGGTTTTTATGGTATTAGGTCTAACATTTAAGTCTCTAATCCATCTTGAATTAATTTTCGTATAAGGGGTAAGGAAGGATCCAGTTTCAGCTTTCTACTTATGGCTAGCCAATTTCCCAGCACCATTTATTAAATAGGAATCCTTTCCCATTTCTTGTTTTTGTCAGGTTTGTCAAAGATCAGATGGCTGTAGATGTGTGGTATTATTTCTGAGGACTCTGTTCTGTTCCATTGGTCTATTTCTCTGTTGTGGTACCAGTACCATGCTGTTTTGGTTACTGTAGCCTTGTAGTATAGTTTGAAGTCAGGTAGCGTGACGCCTCCAGCTTTGTCCTTTTGACTTAGGATTGTCTTGGCAATGCGGGCTCTTTTTTGGTTCCATATGAACTTTAAAGCAGTTTTTTCCAATTCTGTGAAGAAAGTCATTGGTAGCTTGATGGGGATGGCATTGAATCTATAAATAACCTTGGGCAGTATGGCCATTTTCACGATATTGATTCTTCCTATCCATGAGCATGGTATGTTCTTCCATTTGTTTGTGTCCTCTTTGATTTCACTGAGCAGTGGTTTGTAGTTCTCCTTGAAGAGGTCCTTTACATCCCTTGTAAGGATTCCTAGGTATTTTATTCTCTTTGAAGCAATTGTGAATGGAAGTTCATTCTGATTTGGCTCTCTGCTGTCTGTTACTGGTGTATAAGAATGCTTGTGATTTTTGCACATTAATTTTGTATCCTGAGACTTTGCTGAAGTTGCTTATCAGCTTAAGGAGATTTTGGGCTGAGACGATGGGGTTTTCTAAATATACAATCATGTCATCTGCAAACAGGGACAATTTGACTTCTTCTTTTCCTAACTGATACCCTTGATTTCTTTCTCTTGCCTGATTGCCCTAGCCAGAACTTCCAACACTATGTTGAATAGGAGTGGTGAGAGAGGGCATCCCTGTCTTGTGCCAGTTTTCAAAGGGATTTTTCCAGTTTTTGCCCATTCAGTATGATATTAGCTGTGGGTTTGTCATAAATAGCTCTTATTATTTTGAGGTACGTTCCATCAATACCGAATTTATTGAGCGTTTTTAGCATAAAGGGCTGTTGAATTTTGTCAAAAGCCTTTTCTGCATCTATTGAGATAATCATGTGGTTCTTGTCTTTGGTTCTGTTTATATGCTGGATTACGTTTATTGATTTGCGAATGTTGAACCAGCCTTGCATCCCAGGGATGAAGCCCACTTGATCATGGTGGATAAGCTTTTTGATGTGCTGCTGAATCCGGTTTGCCAGTATTTTATTGAGAATTTTTGCATCGATGTTCATCAGGGATATTGGTCTAAAATTCTCTTTTTTGTGTGTCTCTGCCAGGCTTGGTATCAGGATGATGTTGGCCTCATAAAATGAGTTAGGGAGGATTCCCTCTTTTTCTATTGATTGGATAGTTTCAGAAGGAATGGTACCAGCTCCTCCTTGTACCTCTGGTAGAATTCAGCTGTGAATCCATCTGGTCCTGGACTTTTTTTCGTGGGTAGGCTATTAATGTTGCCTCAATTTCAGAGCCTGTTATTGGTCTATTCAGGGATTCAACTTCTTCCTGGTTCAGTCTTGGGAGAGTGTAATGTCCAGGAAATTATCCATTTCTTCTAGATTTTCTAGTTGATTTGCGTAGAGGCATTTATAGTATTCTCTGATGGTTGTTTGTATTTCTGTGGGGTCGGTGGTGATATCCCCTTTATCATTTTTTTGCGTCTATTTGATTCCTCTCTCTTTTTTCTTTATTAGTCTTGCTAGCGGTCTGTCAATTTTGTTGATCTTTTCAAAAAACCAACTCCTGGATTCATTGATTTTTTGGAGGGTTTTTTGTGACTCTATCTCCTTCAGTTCTGCTCTGATCTTAGTTATTTCTTGCCTTCTGCTAGCTTTTGAATGTGTTTGCTCTTGCCTCTCTAGTTCTTTTAATTGTGATGTTAAAGTGTCAATTTTAGATCTTTCCTGCTTTCTCTTGTGGGCATTTAGTGCTATAAATTTCCCTCTACACACTGCTTTAAATGTGTCCCAGAGATTCTGGTATGTTGTATCTTTTCTCATTGGTTCAAAGAACATCTTTATTTCTGCTTTCATTTCGTTATGTACCCAGTAGTCATTCAGGAGCAGGTTGTTCAGTTTCCATGTAGTTGAGCGGTTTTGATTGAGTTTCTTAGTCCTGAGTTCTAGTTTGATTGCACTGTGGTCTGAGAGACAGTTTGTTATAATTTCTGTTCTTGTACATTTGCTGAGGAGTGCTTTACTTCCAATTATGTGGTCAATTTTGGAATAAGTGCGATGTGGTGCTGAGAAGAATGTATATTCTGTTGATTTGGGGTGGAGAGTTCTATAGATGTCTATTAGGTCCGCTTGGTGCAGAGATGAGTTCAATTCCTGGATATCCTTGTAACTTTCTGTCTCGTTGATCTGTCTAATGTTGACAGTGGAGTGTTGAAATCTCCCATTATTATTGTATGGGAGTCTAAGTCTCTTTGTAGGTCTCTAAGGACTTGCTTTATGAATCTGGGTGCTCCTGTATTGGGTGCATATATATTTAGGAGAGTTAGCTCTTCCTGTTGAATTGATCCCTTTACCATTATGTAATGGCCTTCTTTGTCTCTTTTGATCTTTGATGGTTTAAAGTCTGTTTTATCAGAGACTAGGATTGCAACCCCTGCTTTTTTTTGTTCTCCATTTGCTTGGTAGATCTTCTCCATCCCTTTATTTTGAGCCTATGTATGTCTCTGCATGTGAGATGGGTCTCCTGAATACAGCAGACTGATGGGTCTTGACTCTTGATCCAGTTTGCCAGTCTGTGTCTTTTAATTGGAGCATTTAGTCCATTGACATTTAAGGTTAATATTGTTATGTGTGAACTTGATCCTGTCATTATGATATCTGGTTATTTTGCTCATTAGTTGATGCAGTTTCTTCCTAGCCTCGATGGTCTTTACATTTTGGCATGTTTTTGCAATGGCTGGTACCGTTGTTCCTTTCCATGTTTAGGGCTTCCTTCAGGGTCTCTTGTAAGGCAGGCCTGGTGGTGACAAAATCTCTAAGCATTTGCTTATCTGTAAAGGATTTTATTTCTCCTTCACTGATGAAACTTAGTTTGGCTGGATATGAAATTCTGGGTTGAAATTCTTTTCTTTAAGAACGTTGAATATTGGCCCCACTCTCTTCTGGCTTGTAGAGTTTCTGCCGAGAGATCTGCTGTTAGTCTGATGGGCTTCCCTTTGTGGGTAACCCGACCTTTCTCTCTGCTGCCCTTAATTTTTTCCTTCATTTCAACTTTGGTGAATCTGGCAATTATGTGTCTTGGAGTTGCTCTTCTGGAGGAGTATCTTTGTGGCGTTCTCTGTATTTCCTGAATTTGAATGTTGGCCTGCCCTACTAGGTGGGGAAGTTCTCCTGGATGATATCCTGAAGAGTGTTTTCAACTTGGTTCCATTTTCCCCCTCACTTTCAGGCACCCCAATCAGACGTAGATTTGGTCTTTTTACATAATCCCATACTTCTTGCAGGCTTTGTTCATTTCTTTTTCTTCTTTTTTCTTTTGGTTTTCTCTCGCTTCATTTCATTCATTGATCCTCAATCGCTGATACTCTTTCTTCCAGTTGATCGAGTCGGTTACTGAAGCTTGTGCATTTGTCACGTATTTCTCGTGTCATGGTTTTCATCTCTGTCATTTCGTTTATGATCTTCTCTGCATTAATTAGTCTAGCTGTCAATTCTTCCACTTTTTTTTCAAGATTTTTAGTTTCTTTGCGCTGGGTACGTAATTCCTCCTTTAGCTCTGAGAAGTTTGATGGACTGAAGCCTTCTTCTCTCATCTCGTCAAAGTCATTCTCTGACCAGCTTTGATCCGTTGCTGGCGATGGGCTGCGCTCCTTTGCAGGGGGAGATGCGCTCTTATTTTTGAATTTCCAGCTTTTCTGCCCTGCTTTTTCCCCATCTTTGTGGTTTTATCTGTCTCTGGTGTTTGATGATGGTGACGTACTGATGGGGTTTTGGTATAGGTGTCCTTCCTGTTTGATAGTTTTCCGTCTGACAGTCAGAAGGACTGTCTGTTGGTCTGTTGGAGATTGCTTGAGGTCCACTCCAGACCTGTTTGCCTGGGTATCAGCAGCAGAGGTTGCCAAAGATAGAATATTGCTGAGCAGCGAGTGTACCTGTCTGATTCTTCCTTTGGAAGTTTCCTCTCAGGGATGACTCCACCCTGTGAGGTGTGGGGTGTCAGACTGCCCCTAGTGGGGGATGTCTCCCAGCTAGGCTACTCAGGGGTCAGGGACCCACCTGAGCAGGCAGTCTGTCCGTTCTCGGATCTCAACCTTCTCGTTGGGGATCCACGGCTCTCCCCAAAGCTGTCAGACAGAGTCGTTCGCCTCTGCACCGCCCCCGCTGCTTTCCCTATTGGACCTCAGCTGTGGGCTGTCCCCAGAGGTGGAGTCTACAGAGACAGGCAGGTTTCCTTGAGCTGCTGTGAGCTCCACCCAGTTCGAGCTTCCCAGGCTTTGTTTACCTACTTAAGCCTCAGCAATGGCGGGCGCCCCTCCCCCAGCCTCGCTGCTGCCTTGCGGATAGATCGCCGCAGACGGCTGTGTTAGCAGTGAGGGAGGCTCCGTGGGCGTGGGACCCTCCCGGCCAGGTGTGGGATATATTCTCCTGGTGTGCCTGTTTCCTTAAAGCGCAGTATTGGGGTGGGAGTTACGCGATTTTCCAGGTGTTATGTGTCTCAGTTCCCCTGGCTAGGAAACGGATTTCCTTCCCCCTTGCGCTTCCAGGTGAGGCGATGCCTCGCCCGCTTCAGCTCACGCTGGTCAGGCTGCAGCAGCTGACCAGCACCGATTGTCCGGCACTCCCTAGAGAGATGACCCCAGTACCTCAGTTGAAAATGCAGAAATCACCGGTCTTCTGTGTTACTCGCGCTGGGAGTTGGAGACTGGAGCTGTTCCTATTCGGCCATCTTGCTCCGCCGAAAATTATATTTTTTTGTGTTTTTATTTTTTCTTTTTTTTTTTTCTTATTGATTTTCTCTATCTTTCTTAGAATGTTTTCCTCATGACTTCCTTTAGTTCTTTTTTCCATGGTTTCATTTAACTCTTTGAGCATATTTAAGACAGTTAACTGAATATTTTTTGAGCAGTAAGTGCCATAGTCTGTGTTTCCTTAGCAATTTCTGTTACTTTCTTGAGAAAATGAGACATAGTTTTTGTTCCTTTGCATGCTTCGTATTTATTTTGTTAAAATGAGCATTTTGGCAATGATAATGTGGCAGTTCTGAAAACAGATTCTCTGCCCCGCATAGCAGGAGTTGTTGTTGCTTTCTGTGAGTTGTAATTGTTTGTCTATTGCCTACTTTAAACCTAATTTTTAGGTAATTTTAAAAGACCTTATTATTTGTTGTGTATGTTCTCTGATGTTTCTGTTTCTTTAGTTGATGATCAGCTAGCAATTTAACAGATTTTTCTTAAACAGTTGGACTGAAAAAGACAAAAATTTTTCGATTCTTTGCACACTGTTTGTCTTGGGCCACTCCTTTACGATTAAGGCATTCCAGTTAACACTCTGTCTCAGCCTTAACTTCCTGCTTTCACAGAGTGTAAAGATCAGCCAGAGAGGAGAGGTAAGGTCTTTCGAGGTATTTTCTGAGCTTGTACCCTATCTTGAGCACGTTTGTGGCTCTTCCTTTTTATCTTTTAGTTTGAATAATTTCTATTAACCTTTCTTCAATTTATTTTTATTTTATTTTAAAGTTCTGGAGTATTTGTGCAGAATGTGCAAGTTTGTTATGTAGGTGAAAGTGTGCCACGGTGATTTGCTGCACCTATCAACCCATCACCTAGGTATTAAACCTGGCATGCATTAGCTATTTTCCTGATGTGCTTTCCCCACTGACCTCCCCTGACAGGTCCCAATGTGTGTTGTTTTCTTCCCGTGTCCATGCGTCTTCATTGCTCAGCTCCCAGCTATAAGTGAGAAAATGCAGTGTTTGATTTTCCATTCCTGCATTAGTTTGCTGAGGATAATGGCTTCCAACTTCATTCTTGTCCCTGCAAGGGATATGATCTCCTTTTTTGTGGTTGCATAGTATTCCATGGTGTATATGTACCACATCTTCTTTATCCAATCTATCATTGATGAGCATTTGGGTTGATTCCATGTCTTTGCTATTGTAAATAGTGCTGCAATGAATATACATAGGGATGTATCTTTATAATAGAATAATTTATATTCATTTGGGTATATTTAGTAATGGGATTGCTGGTTCAAATGGCATTTCCAGTCCTAAGTCTTTGAGGAATTGCCAACTGTATTCCACAATGGTGAACTAATTTACGTTTCCATCACCAGTGTGAAAACTTTCCTATTTCTCTGCAACTTTGCCAATATCTGTTGTTTTTTGACTTTTTAATAATCACCACTTTGACTCATGTGAGATGGTATCTCATTGTGGTTTTGATTTGCATTTCTGTAAAGATCAATGATTTTGAACTTCTTTTCATATGTTTGTTGGCCACGTGTATATCTTCTTTTGAGAAATGTCTGTTCATGTCCTTTGCTCACTTTTTAATGGGGCTATTTGTTGTAAATTTGCTTAAATTCCTTTTAGATTCTGGATTACACCTTTGTGAGATGAATGGCCTCAATTTCAGAACTAGTTATTGATATTTTCAGGGATTCAATTTCTTCCTGGTTCAGTCTTCAAGAGGGTGTATGTGGACAGAAATTTATCGATTTCTCCTAGATTTTCTAGTTTATGTGCATATAGATGTTTATAGTATTATCTGATGGTTGGTTGCATTTCTGTGGGGTCAGTGGTGACATCTGCCTTATCATTTCTGATTGTATTTGTTTGAATCATCTCTGTTTTCTTCTTTGTTAGTCTAGCTCGATGGTTTATTTTATCATTATTTTTCACTAAATCAGTTCCTGGATTCATTGATATTTTGAATGGCTTTTTATGTCTCTATCTCCTTCAGTTCAGCTTTGATTTTGGTTATTCATTGTCTTCTGCTAGCTTTGGAATTTGTTTTCTCTTGGTTCTCTAGTTTTATTAATTGTGCTGTAAGGTTGTTAACTTGATATCTTTCTTCCTTTTTGTTGTGGGTATTTATTGCTGTAAATTTCTCTCTTAACACTGCCTTACCTGTGCCCCACAGATTGTAGTAAACTGTATATTTGCTCTTATTAGTTTCAAAGAACTTCTTGATTTCTGCCTTAATTTTATTATTTACCCAAGTCACTCAGGAGCAGGTTATTAAATGTCTATGTAATTGTATAGTTTTGAGTGGATTTCTTGGTAGATTTCTAATTTGATTGTACTGTGATCCAGGATACTGTCTTTTATGATTTGGTTCTTTTGCATTCGTTTAGGGGTGTTTTATTTCTGATTATGTGACTGATTTTAGAGTATGTGCCATGTAGCAATTTAAAAAATGTATATTTTGTTGTTTTTGGGTGGAGATTTCTGTAGATACCTCCATGTCCATTTGATCCAGTATTGATTTTAGGTCCTGAATATCTTTGTTAATTTTCTATGTCAATGATCTGTCTAATATTGTCAGTGGGATTCTAAAATCTCACACTATTATCATGGCGGAGTCTAAGTTTCTTTGTAGGTCTTTAAGAACTTGTTTATGAATCTAGGTGCTCCTGTATTGGGAGCATATATGTTTAGGATAGTTAGCTTTATTTGTTGAATTGAGCTCTTTATCATTATTTAATGCCCTTCTTTGTCTTTAGTAATATTTGTTGGCTTAAAGTCTATTTTGTCAGAAACTTGGATTGCAACACCTGCTTTTTTCTGCTTTCCATTTGCTTGGTAAAATTTTCTCCATCCCTTTATTTTGAGCCTATGTGTGTCTTTGCGTATGAGATGGTCTCTTGAAGACAGTGTACCAATGGGTTTTGGTACTTTATTCACCTTGCCACTCGATATCTTTTACTTGGGAGCATTTAGCTCATTTATATTTCAGATTAGTATCTATATGTGTGGATTTGATCCTGTCATCATAATGCTAGCTGGTTATTTTATGAACTTGTTTATGTGGTGGCTTCATAGTGTCACTGTTCTGTGTACTTCAATGTGTTTTTTAGTGGCCAGTAATGGTATTATCTTTCCATATTTAGGGCTCCTTCAGGAGCTCTCTGTGAGTCAGGCTGGGTTGTAACAAATTTCTTCAGCATTTACTTGCTTGTAAAGAACCTTATTTCTTATTCTCTTATGAAACTTAGTTTGGCAAGATATGGAATTTTGTGTTGGAATTTTTTCTTTCTCTTTCTTTCTTCCTTTTTTCTTTCTTTCTTTTTTCTTTCTTCTTTCTTCTTTCCTTTCTTCCTTCCTTCCTTCCTTCCTTCCTTCCTTCTTCCTTCTCCTCCTTCCGTCTTTCCTTTCTTTCTTTCCTTTCTTTCTTTCTTCTTCTTCTTTTCTTGTTCTTTCTTCTTTCTTTCTTTCTGTCTTTCTTTCTTTCTCTTTCTTCTCTTTCTTCTTTCTAGTGTGGTGACTTCCTATTGTAGGTGATCTGCCTTCCTCTTCTAGCTGCCTTCTGCATTTTTTCTTTCATTTTGACTTTGGAAGATCTGATAACTTATATGTTTTTTGGGGTTACCTTCTCATGGATTATTTTACTGGGGTCCTCTGCATTACCTGAATCTGAAGTTGACTTGCTTAGCTAGGTTAGGGAAGTTGTCATGGATATATGCTGAAATAGCTTCCAAATTGGATCCATTCTCCCCATCTCCTTCAGATATACCAGTCAGTCATAGATTTGGTCTCTTTACACAATTCCATATTTTTCAGGGTTTTCATTTTTTTCTCTATTCCTATGTGCTTATATCTCATTTCAGAAAACAGTCTTCAAGCTCTGAGATTCTTTCCTCAGATTGGTCTATTCTGCTACTAATATTTGTGATTGCATTATGCAATTCTTGTATTGTGCTTCTTTTTTTTTTTTTTACCAACGTATATATATTTTATTTTACTTTAAGTTCTGTAATACATGTGCAGAACATGCAGGTTTGTTACATATGTATACATGTGTCATGGTGGTTTGTTCCACCTATCAACCGTCATCTAGGTGTTAAGCCCCACATGCATTAGGTATTTGTCCTAATGCTCTCCCTCCCCTTGTCCCCCATCCCCAACAGGCTCCATTATGTGATGTTCCCCTCCCTGTGTCCATGTGTTCTCATTGTACAACTCTCATTTACAAGTGAGAACATGTGGTGTTTGTTTTTCTGTTCCTGTGTTAGTTTGCTGAGAATGATGGCTTCCAGCTTCATCCATGTCTCTGCAAAAGACACGAACTTATTCTTTTTTATGTCTGCATAGTATTCCATGGTATATATGTGCCACATTTTCTTTATCCAGTCTATCATTTATGGGCATTTGGGTTGGTTCCAAGTCTTTGCTATTGTAAATAGTGCTGCAATAAACATATGTGTGCATGTGTCTTTATAGTAGAATGATTTATAATCCTTTAGGTATATACCCAGTAATGGGATTTCTGGGTCAATATGAAAATGGTATTTCTGATGTCTTTGGGATTACTAGCTTTTTTAAGGCTCACAGAAACAAAGCAAATAAAGTAATTAACCATTTCATATTTATATATGGTTCAATTTCACAAAAGGGTACGTGTGTATGTATGAACACACACTCACATGCACTCACACCCACTCACACTGCATACAAGGTCATAACCAGACCCAAGTACAGGTGCCCTTTAGATGTATGTAAGCAAATTTAGTTGTGGGTAATCACAACTGAAAGTAAAACATAACATAAAAGTTCCAATTACAGTTATCCCCTAAGATAGCCTGTAAATTATAGGTTTTACCAAGGACAGAATCAGAGAGCATTTATCTGCAACTCATTCTGTGGGTTGATAACAAATTGCCATGTTCACCAGGCACAGAATAGAGAAAGATTTGACCAGAAGCTTAATGGGCCTCATTAGTAGAAACTCACTGCTTTCTACCTTCAGCAGACAGGCCTTGATCCAGAACTCCACACACTGCAGCTGTGTTTGGGGCTTGCTGAGAGTTTTAGGAAGCCTTAACCAAGCAATGCTTTGTGCAGCTTGTACCGAAAAACATGTCCTACGATATTTCTTAATATCAACATCAAATTTGGAAGAACACATTTTATGGGCTCTGTTCTCTTCTGGGAACCGACTTCAGCTGTTAGAAAACATGCTGTGGTTGTTAGAGGTAATGCTGATTACGTCTTTGAGCCAAGGTGCAGATTCAGAGAGACAAGCTCTACCCGACTGCTGATCATTCATGATGCTTGTCTCCACGGGAGGGCTTCATGGGCAGTCACAAAGGGTCCCCCTCTCAGAAAAACTCACATTTGTTTAATGCGCTGTAGTAGCTGCCTTGAAACTCTTTTTTTTTTTTTTTTTCCTTTTTAAATTGCACTTTAAGTTCTAGGGTACATGTGCGCAATGTGCAGGTTACATATACATGTGCCATATTGGTTTGCTGTACCCATCAACTTGTCACTTACATTAGGTATTTCTCCTAACGCTATCCCTCCACCTAGCCCCCCACCCCGCAACAGGCCCCAGTGTGTGATGATCCCTTCCTGTGTCCATGTGTTCTCATTGTTCAACTCCCACTTATGAGTGAAAACATGCAGTGTTTGATTTCTGTCCTTGTAATATTTTGCTGAGAATGATGGTTTCCAGTTTCACCCACGTCTGTGCAAAGGACATGAATTCATCCTTTTTTATGGCTGCATAGTATTCCATGGTATATATGTACCACATTTTCCTTATCCAGTCTATCATTGATGGACATTTGAGTTGGTTCCAAGTCTTTGCTATTGTGAATAGTGCCACAATAAACATATGTTGCATGTGTCTTTATAGTAGCATGATTTATAATACTTTGGAGTATATACCCAATATGGAATTGCTGGATCAAAGGTATTTTCTGGTTCTAGATCCTGAGGAATTCTCCACACTGTATTCCACAATGGTTGAACTAATTTAATCCTCCCACCAACAGTGTAAAAGTGTTCCTATTTCTCCACATCCTCGTCCAGCATCTGTTTCCTGACATATTAAAGATCACCATTCTACTGCATGAGATGGTATCTCATTGTGGTTTTGATTTGCATTTCTCTGATGGTCAGTGATGATGAGCATTTTTTCATATGTCTGTTGGCTGCATAAGTGTCCTGTTTGAGAGAGGGTTTGTTCATATCCTTCGCCCACTTTTTGATGGAGTTTTTTTCTTGTAAATTTGTTTAAGTTCCTCAGAATTCTGGATATTAGCCCTTTGCCAGATGGATATATTGCAAAAATTTTCTCCCATTCTGTAGGTTACCTGTTCAACCTGATGAGTTTTCTTTCACTGTGCAGAAGCTCTTTAGCTTAATTAGATCCACTAGTTCAATTTCTGGCTTTTGTTGCCAT